>NW_020454649.1:1689045-1822281 GCF_003342845.1 Nothoprocta perdicaria
TGTACCTCTCTCCTTAGTTGTTTCCATCTGAACTCCCTGAAGATCTCTCCTTAGTTGTTTCCATCTGAACTCCCTGAAGATGAGGAGACTGCTACTTGCCATGGCCATAGAGGGGCTAGAGAGGTAAGTTCTCCTGGTGGCTTTGTTGTGGGCTGGGGCAGCCAAAGTGTCTGTGTATGGGGAGAGGGATGCTACCATAATTTTTTTTCTGCTAATTTTTTAGCTTTAGTTGTTGAGTGTTTTGGTTTATATCCATGAATGTGTGAAGTAGGCATTGTACTTGACTGAGWATATATGGTAGTCATTAGCTCTGACAAAAGCTTTAAAAAAAGGTTTAGTAACAAACTTAAATGTTAGATGCTTTATCAGCAGCAAGGATTATTTTAAATATGATATTTCATTGTTATGTTTTTCTTTTTCTCTATAGTTTAGTCTTTTTTGTGTGTCAAATATTTTAAGAACTCTCAAAATAGGATGGTATTATAAATATATATATAATACTTTTCTTTGTTATGAAATCACTTTTGATTGCACAATGCAGTATTAAGTTAAAGCATTTCTGCTATATAGACATGGAGGGTGTTAGCTTTAAAAAAAAATCTTAGAGTAAATTTAGGTTTCTAAAACCATAGTCAGTGAACACCCATAAGCATATGAATGTTAGTACAAGAAGCAGGTGTTCAACCACTGTACTTAAGTACTGCTAATACACTTTTTGAGTGTACTTTTTCTACTTGTAAAACGGTGATCCTGCTGGGACAGCTGTGTCAGCTGCCTAGGTTGCTTGCTAATTCCACTGCTGTTAAGAGCAGAAATGTAATTTACTGAGGTGTGATGAGTTGCTGTCAGCTTGACAGGAGCTGCCCATCCCTTGTGTTCTTACTTGGCAGCATGCAYAGTAAAGAACAGCAAGAGCAAGTTACGGTTTTCTGTTCCTTGCTCAAGCTAGAGCTGCCTTTTACATACCCAAACATGGAGACTGTGGCTAGGTATCTGGTGATTTTTTTCTTTATTTCTGTCTTCTCTTTCTCATTTCAGAAAGAGCAAAATATTGAGTAAATACAGTATGTTCTTGCTCATGTTTGCTCAAAAATCTACAGATACTAATTTGCCTATACCATTAAGTAATCCTGAGCTGCTTTGATTGTTAAACCAAAGAAATATATTTTGTGGAATGAAACCAGGGAAATATTGATGTAGCAGAATCTTCTTTTGATGTTATCCTTAACCTAATGTTTTCTATTTCTTCTTGTATTTTAAGCAAATCCTTGCGATGTTTTTTATATTAGCTTTTGTTTACAACAATTGTTTATACTATTATAGTAATATCAATGGTAATATTTATGTGAATACTTTGTGTTTACCACTAAATGTGCAGATACTGTGTGCTGTGTCATTGTTAAAAGCCTCTATCTGTGTAGTTTTATTATAAAAGCTGAAATTCAGGAGCCTTTTTCAGATGATGTACGACTAAGATAAGTGTAGTGACTCCTAGGAAATCAGTTCATCTGGTTATTCAGCTGCGTGACAGCTTTGGAAAAGGCTCACCCCTGAATTATTTCTGTAAATTTTTGGGAAGATAACTTTTATCAAAGGCAAGTGATGACATAGAAACATGCTAGTGTTCCATTCTATCTGCTGCCAGTATTAAAACTTAACTTCAATATGAAATAAAATTAATTTACATTAAATATATTAATTTGTATTGGAAAAAAAATCGAGCAGTGGTGCAGCTTACTGAACAGCACAGTATGTTCTTGTGATTGACCTTAAACACATAGAGTTGGCTCATTGTTTGGCTTGAACAAAACTCTCTCAATAAGGTAACAAGATGTTCTAGGTATTTTCCCCTAAAATGTAAGAAATATAAGCAGTTTCTACAAAATACCCTGGAGTTCTGCTTCTATATAGGCTATTGCAGGTGCTATTTCTTTCAGTTGGTGGCTGTATTTAGTGCTGTGCTCCATGACATTCAATAAAGCTATCCAGTAAAAAGGTAATAAAACTGGTATTAACCCCAGAGACCACTGCAGAATAGAGTTAATCAAATAAGGGTCAATGACACTGATTACTTCTCAACAGCTTACCTCAGGATCAAAAGTAATGAAACAAACAGTGATTCCAGTGGGCTAGAAAGACCTGTCTGTGTAATTTAGTGCTGTAGCAAAAGGTTTAAGCTATATTTTAAAGGTTGCATCTGCCACTCCCTTGCTARGCTCCCCAGAGTAGCCAGAAGAATATCTACCCTTCCTCAGCCCTATATTTAAGGACTATTTGATTACCTGTTCTCTGAAATTTAGCAATGAATGTGACATTGAGAGAATCATTGTGATTCTCTCTTAACCTTGCTTGCTTGTTTGCATATGTCTTATGCCAGCCAGGTTGCCAGTGAGTTCTGCTAACAGAAGTATTAATTGTATCAGGAATGGCTATTCCTGATACCTTGTTAGCCTGACAATTTGTTTGTTTCATCAAGATTTTGCTAAAATCATTTGCCACAACATGATTCAAATTSTGTCTACCCTCAGTGCTTTTTCGGCAAGGCCATGAAGAAATCGTTTTCTCTGAAGCCTGAGAGGCTTTTACCTTTATTCAGCTTCTCAGATTTGAGTGAAACCTCAAGTCACTGCTCCAGACAAATTCACCTTTGTGTAGAAGAAAAATCATTCAGTTACAGACAAATGTGACTGGAAGAATTTTTCCTTTTCAAAAACTCTGGACAATGGGTGCAAATTCAGTATCTACCTTAGACTATTGATTTTTGTTTATGATCCAAGTACATAAATAGGTTCTGGGTCCCAGAGGATCTCTTGCCACATTTCACGTTCTCCCCATATGTGAATGCCAGCGTGCTTGCTTAAAGCACTGTCCCTGCATCCTTCCCTGAGTTTTGCCTGTGGAATTGCATCCTCATAAGGAAGCAGTGTCAATTGTTTCCCTTGCAATTTATTCTCTACAGCTTCATTTTTCTTTCCTTGTGTTTCCAGGAAATGTCATGTTGCGACATTTCAATGTTGTCTACATAGACTTTAGACCAAGTGGCTGTGGTTTTCCTTGGTTCACTTGAGCTGGGTCCGAGTTAGACTGTTTTTCAGTCTAACTTGCGTAACCCTGCAAGCTTGCCTCGGACAAGAGATGGATCAGTGTGTGGTGCCTAGGGCTGCACAGGGAGCACAGCTACTGTCTGCCACACTTCATGCACTGCAACCAAGTGCAGCTTTTGCCACATGTTCCTGTCCACTGCTACCATCTGGCACACGGAGGGGGAAAAGGAAAGATGCRTTATCAGTTCCTTAAATTTGCTTGCACCAAGACACAACAGTTCAGCCTGTTCAGGTGAATAAGGTAGTATGTGGTAGTGCTTTACTCCTGTGTTGTCATGCAAGCTCAAAGTATTTGTSAGTCATGACTGATATTTTATTGCTGCATGAATGAGAGTGAAATAACAATTACTCTGAAATGAATCAGTGGGTCTTGRTTAGTGTCTCGATCATGCAGATTTTCAGGCTGCACTAGGTGGGAAACCAGTTCCATCTTTTTTTTTCTCTTGGGAAAAGCAGAAGTTATCCCTTTATCTTTTTTTTTCTTGGAGTCTAACAGCTTAACAGGAAGCTGCAAACTAATAAAATACTCATTGAAAAGGAGGTTTGAGATGAATTTGGATTTTTGTAACATCAAAATAACAAAGAATAGTGTACGGAGGAGACAAGTTGTAATGTTCCCTTTACAGTTAAACTTTAAAATTTTGGTGTGGATTTTATACTTTACCCCCTAGCTTTTATTTCACTACTTTCCAAAATAATTGGAGAAGCAGATGCGAATAGCAGGCACTGCATGTGTTATCTACAGTGCTTTCAGTGGCGCCCCTAGTATGCTCTAAAGTTGCCTCTGAGGGGTAATAGATTTAATAATCTAGAAGTTACAGAACGTTTCAGCTATGCCATTAGCTGAAAAACTAAATGACAGGTTAAATGCTAAGTGCTGGTCTCACATTTGATAGACTGTGTCTTGGAAGCGTTTTATATAATGAATCAAGGTAATTCCTACCTGAAGTAATACTACTGAAGGGGCATTTCTGTAAAATCTTCCTTTCAAATTCTCCAAAATTATTCTTCAGAGAATGAGATGTGCTCTCAACTCAGTGGGAAAAGATCCTTTCAGGCACTTGTCCTTAGGTTCTACAGCCGTTGAATTACTATAGAAGGCTTGTTTCAAGAGCAATATATTTTGGATTTTGTAGCTGAAAATTGCTGTGCTATGATCTATGTTAATTCTTCAATGAAGGACAAAAGCAGTATGTTTTCTGGACAGCCAAGAAATGGCAAGAAATACTGTTTTTAACTCTGCTTGAAACAGCTTAGGAAGCTTGTATGATTGCTTTTTTTTAATTTCCTCATATATAAAATGCTTTGGCTTCAGGCTTATTTTATTTGCCCAAAGAAGCATTTAACATAATATTGAATTGAAAAGTAAATCTGATTAGCCTTATGGTAGTTAGCTATTCAATTAAACTGAAATGTCTGATGAATGACTGGAATAACTAAGTTTCTTCAAACTAGCAAAATATGAAAACAATGATTTAATCACTAGAAAGGCAAGAAATTGGTGTATAATTCACCTAGTAATAATGATGGGGAAACTGATGCTTATTTGATAGCTTTTACTCCTGAAAAATGTCTCTCTTCAAAGAACACAAGAGACTTGAAGCTATGGATGTGTCAAATTCAATCAATTTTTTCTGTCTATAGCTTTGTTTGAATGACATTAAACAGTTAAGTGTTTGTAACTTTTGCTTAAAAGCACCAGAGTATAAGTATTTCTATACATATAATTGCTGTGGTACTGTTACTTAGTGATACATATTTGGTGTATTTTGGAGCCTTGTTTATAAATATAATATTGCATATTTATGACTTGGTTTAATGGCAACCAAATACACCAAAGTTCAAGTGGAAAAAAAATTAAACTAGAGTATAGTATCTTAGCAAGGGAAGTGGTTAAGTTTTGGACTGGTTTAAAGACTGGTAGTGAAACTTATTAACACTTAACATCTTTTTAGAAGTCTTTTTTGATACTTATGTATGAGGAAAAATAAAGAGAAATGTAGAAAAATTTAGATTGCAAGGTCTGAATTGTACTTGAAGACTTGAGTTGCAAATCATGTTTTTCCTGTCTTAAACCTTGATAATGAGGGAAAACAGATAACCAACATAGTGCACTAGTGAGTTTGTGCAGGAGTTGGTGAGGATCTTCTTTTTAACTAGAGTGTATGGCAAACTAGGGTGTGTTAGTATTTTGAAGAGTAATTGTCTGAATTTGTATGATGTGATATACAAGAGCTCAAAACAGGCTACTTGACTGGCCCTGTCTTGCTCTGTGTTCTAACAACTCAAGTGCCTTGTTTGAAGAACTGCTTGACTGTATGGAGAGAAATTTTAGAGGAGAAAAGCAGTAGAAATTCTGTACTGGACTATAAAGCTATGGGTATTTAATTTATTCAAAAAACATTTGACATTTACTGAAAACCTGTTGCATGCTCTTTCATTTTGATTTTCCAGTGGTTTTAATTACCTGTGAGTCATTGACAGTAATCTGTCTGACAGTGTCATAGCATAGACCTAGAGATATTTATATTAATAAGCATGGTATCTCTGGTGTGAGACAAGTAAAGTTTTGCTTGTTCACATGGCTTGTTATGAATAAAATGTCTGAGAAATACAGCAGTCTGCAGATGTTTTTTTTCTGGATTTTGCCAATTTTTCAATTATTAAGTTAAAATAACCTGAAGTGTATGGTTTCTTGCAGAAAGCCTCTTTTGAATGACTGAAGATGTTCTTAGCAGCTGTTCAGCAGCTAGAAGGAAAATTTAGCAGTTGGACTGCAGAACAGCATTAATTTCACACTCAGTTTGATCTGTGTCTGGTCACTAAAGTCCAGGTCATGTAGCTCTGTCATGATAAATAAGAAGTTATTTGCATTAGTTCACATGGATGGGTACTATTCAGATATTCAGATGCTTTTCTCTATCTTATCACAATTCTTCCTAGTGCTAAGATACAAGGAAGCCATACTCTTCTGGAGAATTTTATTTGAATCTACTTATCCCTTTCAAGTTAATCTGTGCATAGCTCATGTAACAATTTCCATTCAAACTCTAAAACCTGTGATGAAGACTTTTCTTGGTTAGTCTACTATAGATGGAAACTCCTCAAAGCTAGTTACATGCTTCATTTAATTCAAAGGACTCCTTTTTTTTTTGGCCTTGTGTAACTGTTGGCAGATTCAATTGCCTCTAAAAGCTATCTACTTTCTTTGCCATATTCAAATTACAAGATAGTCTTCTAAAATTTCCTTTAGATGTGATGCATCCTGGATGATCCTTTATATGCAATCATCATGAAATAAGCATTTAGTCAAACAGCATCTGGTATTTTTTTCATTTGGAACATCTCAAAAAACATTACAGAAATTCAGGAAAGCAATTATAGATGATTATAGATCAGGAAAAATCAGAAAGAATAGAAAATATTTTAGCTTGTCCAAATAAAATTATGCTCTTAAAATTAGCAACTACACTTGAGACTATTTAACCTTTCTAAGTCTATTCTAAAGTATGACCTTCTTCACAGGAGTTCAGGAATGAGTCTCATGCCTAGAGTGGTTGGAGGCACTCAGTGCAGTGCTTATGCAGCATGATAAACTCTGCCAGAGGAGAGGTTGCCCTGCTGCTCAACTGTGGGACTGTATTAGCAAAAATGCAGCTCTCAAAGATGTCTCTGGACAAGGAGAATAACTTGAGGCAGGTAAGGGAAAGTCCTTGAGAAGGCATGTGAACAGGCCTTAGGATAGGGAAAGGATAAGCTTGCATGGGAATAAAGTAGAAAGATATATATGTGATTCACATGGCTAACTAGCACTGCTGGTGAGTAGGTGAGGCTGCCACACTGCCTTATGTTTGGCAGTGTGCTTGGTTTATGTTTGGGGGGATGGAGGGGAAGAGGGCAGGTGAAGAGAGGTTATTGATATTGCTACCTGGTGAGTCAAACAAAGAAACTGTGACCTTCATCCCTCCAGAGGTGGGTGTGGGGGGGATCTAGAAATGATTTGAGGTTAAGGAAATTCTCTAAAGGGAAGCTCAGATGATTAGGATGGCCCTCAGAAAGGGATATGCTGAGCTGATGGCTATGGAAGAGAATTTTATTGCTGTGTGCTTGTCCTGCTATATTGGAAGAAGTGGTGTTTTTGTATTCAGCTGGATGGTGAGTCACTTGAAATCAAACTGTCACAACTGAGAGAATCATGGATCAGGAGAGGCTGAGGTAGAATAGAACTTGAAGTACCAGGATGCTGYGTGCTCTTGAACTACTGCTTTAGGAATTTACAGGTAAACTCTATATGAAGAGGAAAACTAATATAATTAAAATGTATTCCACTAACAATAATGGTAAGGAAGAATTATGCAAAGCAAGAAAGCCTTAATGATAGCTAGGGAATATAAAATATTTGCAAAGTAATTGATATATAGAGCATCAAATGACTAAAATTAGATTGGATAGAGCAATGAGAATGTGCCTGCCTTAGGAGACAAATAAAGGATCCAAGACTAAGAGGTTCCTGACCAAGCTGCTGTTGGAAGGAACATTAATGTCGCTGCAGATCTTTGGAACTTCTCCAGAGTACCCTTTGCCCAACCAACACGGAGGACTCRGTGTGTTTCATTGGCAGTATTTAAAGTGGATTTTGTAGATCTGCTGAGAGTATCTTGAAAATTACTGCATTGTTCTATGCACCATGAAAATTTGTCACAAGTCATCATTATTTGTTCTCAATTTCTAATGCATTGTTTAAAGTATTATTGTAGTCTGATCTTTGCTTCAGTTCAGTGCTCTTCTATTTTGTGTTTCAGAAATTTTCTTCCTTTTTCTGAAATAAGGTTCACTTGACTTCTGTGATGATTCAGAGGAAATATAGGACCAACACACTGGCTAGAGTTGTGTATAATATTGCAATGTCGTCTATCCCAGAGTTGAACATGACATCAGATACTGGCAAGAAAACATTATTAAGCAAGGTCAGAAGAATGTGCTTCAAGAAGGATTAGTATTGAAAACAAATGTTATTTTTAAACCATTTCAATATGTRAAATACAGGTAAAGTCTATTTCAAGGAAAAAATACTTTTCTGTTATCCACAAATAGAMAGTAGAAGGACAATATGTAGTTTAAAAAATCCTCTTTGATGAAATGTAAAGGGGAGTTTTATAATCGGTGCTTTTCCAACAAGCTTGTGAATCTTGATTATTTAACACAGAAATATTCTACATAGCCGTAACTYGTTTTGTTCTTGATTAATCTGTCATTCTATCTGGAAAATCACACTGATAGTTTAAGATGCATTAAATATTTTTCAATTACTTGACTTTCCCATGTCAGCAATCTCTACATTTGCCACAGGGATATTAGGAAATTGTGAAAGAAAGAAATGACAAGATAATCTGTTAAAATAACCTTCAATAGATAAAACATTCCTTAGACTTTTTTAGATAACAATTAATTTGCTATACTTCAGTGATTTTCATTTTTTTTTTACACTACACTTTTAGTGACTACTGACCTAATGATAAATTTAATGATATGGATAAACCTGATTCTGGTAGAGTTAACTTGGAGGAAAGTATTCTCAACCTTGAAAGAAAACACAGAAAATTGTTTATGTATTTTCACCTGTGGTGCAAACCACTGACTGGAAAACAAGTAAATTGGATTTGTTTCACTTATATTTGCTTATTTAGTTCATGTTTTCTTCAGGTAGAATGCTGTCACCCAACTGCAATGCTTTTTGGGACCAGCTCTGAGGCAGTGGATGACAACTGTTTATGCATCTCTGGAAGATGAGGAAACTGCAAAAAGAACCAACAAGCTTTGCAGATGATTGTCTTGGTCTCAGGTCAGTCATGTGGCATGAGCTAAAGGGGCATCGGGATAAGGTGTTTTTCTGGTGTTCTTTGGCACAATTCTGCTGTAACGTGGTCAGATGCCTGTGCTAATAGACTTGCTCTGTGACTCTCCAGGACAACAAGGAGGCCACTCCACTGCTCAATAAAGCTAATGGGCCTCATGGGCCACCATGGAAAAATGTAGCTGTGTTTTGTTACTGCTTAAAATAATCCCTTAGGATTTAGAGTGAAATGACTGAGGGGTGCTCATACCATTACAGAATAATTTACTGTAGTTATGTATATAAAAAGCTATGCCCTGAGTTTTGTTTAGCACACTTCCATCTTATGATCTGAGTAACTATTGTAGGTGAATGTATACTTATGAAAACATGAATGGCTTAGTGGTAATACATGTTAAGAGGTGAGTATAATGTGATACTTTTCCACTTAAACACTTCCAAGCAAGTAAGTCAACAGCAGTGTTGCAGTGCATTTCTCATCTATGTGTCATTAAAAATGAGGAATCAAGGGGGAAACATATGTCCAGAATATGTATGAAAGTCAGTGGTGTTTTGAAAGAATAAGTAGAAAGTATTGGAAGCTTCTACCAAGGAAAGGAAGGTCCATATGTTTGTGCAGTTGATTCTCCATCGCCAGTTTTAGTGAGTGGAAGAAAGCAGTACTCTGGTACCTTTTTGTGAGTCAGTAAATAGACTAACACAAGAAACTGTCTCTTAGCAATCTAAAAATGAGCCTTATCRTGCTCTGAAGGCATTATGTAATTTTCAGTGGTTCCTTTCCAGTCATTTGGCCATTAATCTCCTTCTATAAATTATTTTTGGCAAATAAAATCATAATGTATGTGCCAGAGTTATTGGTGCAGAATCCATTAAAGTAAAGGCACATCTCCTCAGTGGTCCATGCAAAATTGATTTATTATGCTGTGTTTTACATGGGAAATTTACCCCTTGTAATTGGCCTATAATAGACTGTTTTTGATAAATACTTGAATACCCAGTGCACATGATATGTAAATTTGATATTACCTTGGGGTTCTAATTGGATTCTTTCTGGAAGGAAAGATTAAAATGTTTTACATGTGCATTTGTTCTAAACTTGCACTAGGACACCTGTATTTACAGCAGTGAGCTGAGTGCTAGGCCTTGCTTTTCAATGGCCTTTGTGTGTTTTCTTTATTTGTCTAGTAATGACAATGTCTTTACGTAGAAAGATCTAAGAAAGTATTTCACTAATGGAATCAACTCAGTTTCCTAACATTTCCTAACACTACGCTGTGCTTTGTTTTGCTTTCTTTTCATGTAGGTGAAAACAGAGTTTGCAGTTGAATGTGAATCTTGATTGGCAAAATCATACTTTGTGAATATTTGTGGTGGTTTGCTTTGGATGTCTTTTTTCAGTAGAATGTTATCCTACTCATTCTAATGGGCACGAGGAAATTCTTAGCTTTGCACACCAGTTATAATATCACAAAAGTGACCAATTCACAAAGAAATGCATGCACAAAAACATGAGCTTTTAGGGGACTGATATTTGAAGTGCAGTTATGGAGAGGGAAAATATGAAACTATTTAAACTATTCTGAGCATATGCTTTAAAGACAAAAGGACAGTGAAATTAGGCAAGTCCAATCTTCAAAAGTTCTGTGATGTTTTTCATGTGTTTCATGTTTAGAAAGATGTTTTCATTGCGAGCTTTTTATGGTAGTTTTCAGCTAAAAAATGAGTATTGTACTGAATTGTAAAATATAAGGTTAAATTGTAGCAGTACAGATTTACTTTTAAAAAAGCAAACATGTTTAAAGACTTAATGGCAAACTTTGATTTTTTTAAAAAAATATCTTAGGGTTTTTACTGATAACATTAGATTCAAATTACTTAAATTTTCATAAAATCATCAAAGTTATTGCAGCTTCACAGACTTATTGGTGCTCTAGAATATGAATTGGGATGACAGCATTTCAAAATGGTGTCACTAACCTGAGTGAGCCAACCAACTTCTCTGGAGATGTAACTTAGAGGCCATTTCTCATTGGATGGGAGTAATTCTTGTTGCAGAGTTGAGTCTATAAGCTTTGGCTGCTGGCCCTTTGCATGCTTCTGCTAGAAGTCTGTTAAATTTCATGGAAATATTAAACTTTATCTAGTCTTAATGGCCATTCTCCAAGATATATTTCAACTTGCTTGAAGTCAAAGGATTTAATTAAGTGTTCTCACCGTATCTGCAGAGAATCCAAATGATATTTAAGAAATCCTGTTTTTCTCTCACCAGTCTTATGACATGAGTGAAAGCAGCTGTCCAGTCTCAGCTATTTCTTTAGCTGAAGATTAGGATTTTGTGAGGATGAGTGGGATGAGGGTGGGAAGGTTATTTGACATGGCAGAGAGCCAAGCACTAATGTTAGAATATTAAACAGTCCTACACTAATTAAATTACTCTGAAAATAATATTGCCCTATTTATTGTAATAGTAAGTAGCTTTTCATGCAGGAAATTGTGTTTTTTTCTTCTTTGGTTAAGAGACCAGTAGAAATAAACATAGTCAATTGCTTGCAAAAGTAAATTAAGATCARGTGTGATAGGTCTCTTGTATCCAAGCTTTTCCAGGATGAGTTTTTCCTTATTTTGTCACTGTCAGGCACATAACAATAAGCAGTTTTACAAATTGACAGATTTATCATTTTGACATGCAATTTTCTGAATACCTTTCCAAAGCTGTGGTTAAGCGCTGTGGATATTTTTATTTGGAAATAAACTGATTATGATATTGTACTGATATTTATACTATATTCACAATTCTGTTTTGAATGCTAACCTTGGTATGTGGTCCTGAGGAGACTGAATTTATTGTGCTCGATACAATGCTCAGTGGTTAAGTGGACGAGGCTRTAGTGTTGTTTTGATCATCTTGAAAATACTGAGATTTAGGCCATTGTGCAATAGGCACTGACACATTGAGATTTTTTTTTTAAGTTTCATGCATCAATAAATTCATCAACATAAAAGTGAGATCTGCATCATAGCAAGAGGAGGGGCTGAATGGGAAACTGTCTAACTGTAGCCATGAATATGAACTTTGCAAAACCAGGAAGTCAGGGCACTTATACACTTAACACACAATTGTGGTAAAAGGAGTCTATATATGCAATTTGGACCTTTATACATAAATACAATATGTGTGCAATTTTTTAGTACAGTATATTATTCCTAAACAGCTTTAATTTCCCAGAAGTGCTAATCTTTCTGATGAATAAAATAGAAGTATTTGCATGCAGCTCCTTTCAGGTCACTCCTGAAGCCCTGGACGAAATACATTGAGATAGGCTTGCAATGCATTATAAAGATGAATTTGGCTTTAGGAAGCTGGTTATGAGATAGTGAAATAAATTAATTGGTCCKTGTGGATGTTAGCTGAAACAGCATCAAGTTATGCTGTTTCCTGTTGACRTTTCAGTGAAATGCCTTTTGCTTTGTATCCGTTTTTAGGGGAGCAGAGGAAGAAGCACTCCAATAGAACTAATCAAGCTCCTGATATATTTACAAAAGGAAAACTTAAGAAGCAACTTTTTGGAATAAGAAGTTAAGGAGGACTGATAAGACACAGGAAGACATTCWCAGATGAACAAACGTAGACATGAGYGATAAGGGCAGCTCCAGGATCCAAGTGGAACCTTCCATTTGTGATCCTTTAASAAGAGAGGTTCTGTTTAAATTCAGCATTCTTTGTGACAAAATGTCATTGTGAGTGGCTTCTCTGCAAGCCATGTAAACTAGCAATGTCCTTGTGCTAGAATGGTCCCACATCCATAAACAGTGGGCAAGAGTTAACACTCCCTTTTCAAGCTTTTGGGTTATGCCTCTAACTGTAGTTTGAAGTAAATTGCTCCTTGGATAAGCAGAGGACTTGAATCTGAAGGGCTGTCAACCTAGCACCTTTCCCAAGTATAAAATTCACTTAGAAAGAAAGAAAAAGAAATCCAATAGCTGYAAGACCTGATAAAGTGCTAGCTAAAAAGGGAGACCCAGAGGAGTGCAAGAATGATTTAGCGTGAAAAATCATTCTCACATGAGTACTACATCATGTCAACCCTGTTACTACCAAGATGGGAACAACCAAATAGGCAAGAACATTTTAAAAAGAATAAAGAAACAAATTCCTCAGTGTGAGAACCAGTCTCATTTCAGCTCTTACTGCTACAGCTGCTTCTATATAAACCAAAGTTCAGAATTGGCTGATTGCTACCTTAGATGTCATGTACTGCACCTGTGTGAGGCAGACATGGCTATGACAGCTTACAGTTAAACAAAAAAAAAAACCCTACCTCTTCAGAAAGATAGTGAATTTGTTGTCTACTGTGACAGGTAGCATAGGATGGATAAAATCTCTTCACAAAAGGCATGCATGGTCCAAGTTAGAAAAGAGACCCAGGTGCCTATATGTTAAGGCAAATGTGCTAGTTTGTTAACATGAAGTCAGTTGCATTTCTCCTATTTGGGCTGAATGGGAAGGACTCCCAGCCTGAACTTTAGCACACTGCAGGCTGTAGACCTTGATGCTCTATTTCCCATTTCTTGCGCATTTGAAGCCAGGTAAGGCTGTAGCTAGATGAATCCACACATGACTATTCCAATCTGTTAAACTGCAGGGACTAAGCAGAAATGATTCCATGCAAATGTGTGTGGGAAAGGATATAAAGGAGTTGAAACTTAGAATCCAAGGTTAATATCCAGTGAACTAGTGCAATAAGCTAAGTATACTTGGAAAATAAACACCTCATTTTAAACCTTAAATCCTGTCAACATTGGCATTGTTTAAAACTGGCAAAAAAAAAAAAAAGCCAGGAGTATTCAGTTTGCTTAGCATGATAAATAAGTCTTACATGGATTACAGAAAATAATTTAAAAGAAGTGACTTTCTGATATTACAGTATTGTACTTAAAAGAAAATTGCACTGTAAGTGCATTCACCCTTTGATTGTTCTGAAGTGGTACAAAGAGCAAAAAGGTATAACAGCTTAACTGAATGTCATTCAYGTATTTTCTTGTTTAAAATGTGCTGAAATTTACTTAAGTTTGGATGTTGCTTTGTAGTAAGCACCTGCTATCTTCTAGTAAAGCATGACTTATCCTTTGTTTGATCAGTTTCTTCAAGTCTGATGAAAAAAAAAGTTTGGTTTTATGAATATATAAATAGGAATTCAAGTTGATCTGTGTTATCAGCCTATAGGCAGATATATTTAAGATTTATTTTTCCTTTAAGGCCTAATTCAGATATCAGTTGCTTGGCATTATATTAGTTTAGTAGCTCTCAAATTAGATCATAATTACTAATCAGTGTTTGGAATTAAAAGCTTTTCTCTGAATTCCAGATTCAAATATACTATAAAGAAAGAATAACTGAAAGGAGATGTGCCTTGCAATAGGTCTTCAGGAGTGAAGTGACAGGAAAGACTGCCTGAGCTGCAGACTGCAGTGTATGGAGATACTCAGATTTTTCCTTTTCTTGTGTTGATGCAGAAAATATTTAAATGACACCAAATTATCTATGGCTTGGAAAGATAAGGAGTCTTCCAGGTCTGCTGTTTCAGAGAGCATCCACTATGTATATGAACAAATCCTACCTCTAACATATTTAATTCATGTTATACTCTGTTATGTAGTGACAACTGAATATTTTTGAAGAATTGATGCTTATATAAAATGTCAGTGTATTTCTACAGAGAATTTTAAGCCCAAATCTTGCCCCAAAGTCTACATCTGAGGTATATTCTATTTATAATTCTATGAAAAACTCTTCAAGGGTTGTATTTTAAGATTACATGATTTTCTTCTGAGCTTTGAACAAATAAAATTGTGGAAAAGACCTAAGTTAAATTTTTTCTTCAGCGCGAGTTAGTGGTGTGTGCTACTTGAAGCAAACATAGCATTCAGTGTTTCTAGCTATTTTTATTTGTAAATACAAGTATCAGCATAATGCTGGGGTCATATGTAGCTTTGTATGTTCCACTATGTTAGTGAGCACTGTGTGCTTTGAATCCAGCTGCTGGTGAGCAAGGCCTCATGAAAGGTAGCACTTCCTTTGAGAGAAAGGTCTTCAGAGGTCAAACAGATACTTGACAGAAGAAAGGGAAGGAGTGCTTCTGGGGAAAAAATATCAAGCTGATCTAAGCCAATGTTTCATGTGATCAATACTCACTGTTCTGCTAAAGATAGGTGAAAACGGAGCATGCACTTACAGGAGCAATGCAGTTTCCAGAGATAAAAAGAAGTGTTGTGTATGACATCTAAATACCTATGCACCTGTAGTGGCATATGTATTTTTGATAGCAGCTTGCAATCCTATTTTTCCTAAAGGCAGTGTTCAGCCAATAATTTCCTTAAATATCCCTATTATATTTACCATGTCAGAAATGCAGGAATGATATCTCTTGAAGACCAAGTTCCTGAAGTAATGATAGAGCTTTGTTCTCTCTACTGTAGGACGGAATAAGCAAGTGTTTTATACTCATGTATGAAACCAACTTTTTATGTGAAAACTTGCATGTAACTTTTTTCCTATACCTCTTTGCAAAATGTGGGCAAATTACTGTTGTGTATATGAATATCCTTAGTTGYTTCTAACTAAAATTATATAACCTGTGTTGGGACAGAAGTGTTGCATAGTTTGGTGTATTCATAGTACTGTCTTCTAATAGCAATCCTGATATTTGAGATTGACAATATTAGGTTTTAGTGAATATCCAAAAAGARCTGACATTTTATGGATGAAGAAACCTAATTACTTTGCCTGATTATAGTGCCAGGTTGTACAGACTAAAATACTTCTGGAGACATTTAGAATGATTTAAAAAATCAACATAAAAATACTTTGAGTGGTGCAGATCTATTGAGATTTCTTTGGCACTTAACCAGGAGGGTTTTATTTTTTAAGGAAGCTCTAAGTGTTTATCTTGCTGACAATCAAGRCCCACTTTGAAGTAAATGAACTTGGTGTGGCTTAGCATAGGCCCAATGTAATATGAGATTTCCAACAATCAAATCATCTATTTGTGGACATTATTTTCAGGTATCTGGTTATGTCAAGTTGTTCTACAATGACAYGTAGTTTGAGATTCTTTATGTGCCTTTTGATGTTCTGAGTCACTTCTCTGTTCAAGCAGTTGAAATTCTTGTTAGGTGGATTTTGCGGCAGTTTAGAAAGGAGAAGAGCACTCAGCATGAACTTAGCGGTTTTGGTTTTACTTAAGGTGAAATAGTTACCTAGTGTGAAAATGTGGTAAATGTTTGTTTTTATGAAACTTGCAATGTTAATCAGTCATGTAATTCTCAACAATGGTGAGAATGATATGAAGACAATATCAGTTGTATTTAATCTATATGGGCTTTTAGAAAATTTGGAAGTGTCTAAATAAAATGCAGTGATAAAATGCTAATAAAAGCCACTTAGCTGACAGTTTAGAAAATGGGGGATTCTGAAGCTATATAGGAAAATCCTGTTTTATTCTCTGCATAAAATGGATGCACAAGACTCAAGCAGAAATCAGTCTTAAGTTATATAGGCCAAAGGCAACAATGGCAAATGTTTTTGGGCTGATAGCACCATTGCCTTTTCTGGTTTTAGTTATGATGTGTGAACTAATATTGAGGTGACTGGGACTTACAATAGGGATGATTGYGCAGATTAGATTTAAGGTTTGGGTAGTGTAATAATATTTTAAATCATAGGGGCATAGGCAGAAGTTATACATCCCACCATATTTGTGCCCTTAAGGGCAGAGTGAAGTACTAGAGAAGAAACTACATTTCTAGAAATTAGTCTACTGGCATTACAAGTTGCAGGAGCATATCCCKTGTGTAAATTCTGCATTTAACTGTTTTTCCCACCACTGTCTGACCAGATACAAATCAGAATATTCCATAACATTTGCTTCTAAAAACAATCTGCAAGGAACGTGTTCTCAGACTAGTATTGTCAAAGCTATGTTGTTACTATGGAAACATATCTCCTGCAATATGAAAAATGTCCCACTTAAAATGTCCAACTTTGAGACTATGTTATAGTCGATTAGCTTTTTTCACAACTGCTCTAGAAACAAGTGTTATGTCAGACCAGTAAATATAATTCTATAGAGGACATTGATTCATAAAGCACTGTAAAAATGAAGATAGTGCACTTAATTCTAGTCTAGAAGACTGCTTAGAATTTGAAAAACAGGTGTCAGTTTCTTATTTTGCAAGACTGACTTTTGTCTTCAAAAACTTATATAAGGATTGATATTTATCTTAAATCAGATACGTGATCTATTTAAAGCATTTTCATCCCTTTATTTAAAATAAATGTTCCTCCCTTCCTTTTCCATACTTTTAGCCATGAACAATTGTCTTTCCATAATATAATCTACTGAGCTTTCAGTGTAAATGCTGTATATGGTTTTCTTTTATCTCAGTACTCAATGGGCACTGTCCTGTCCACTGTAATCTTTGTCAATTTTTAACTCAAAATTCAATACTCATGTCAAGTACTTGGGAAAGATTTTTACAAAGATTGTCRCTTCCTCAAAAGTCATTATACAGCACAGTAGCTCTCATTTTAAGCTTACTTTGGAATAGCTTTAAATAATGAAATTTGAATTATATGCAAGCACCCAAGTTAAGGTTTCTTTATCAACTTTCTTGGAACAAACTACTAGCAGCTGTTTTTGCATGAAATCTTACTATGCAGCAATAACAAGAAAGTATAAAATGGGTTGGGGAAGCAGTTTTGCAACCAGGCTCTCAGCAGAGGCACTGAAATGATTTGCCAAGGGGAACAGTTTCCTGAGAAGTCCACAGTTCTGGGAACTGGCCCATCCTTCCCACCATTTTTGCAGCTTAGTGATTAATTATCTAGAATAAGGAACACTTATTAGTCTTTTGCTTTTCTACATTTTGGCAAATAATTATTACATTTGTAAAGATATTGGAAGAGAGATGCTCAAGTAAAATACTAGAGCTGAGCACATTTTGACTACTCCATAGATAAATACTATATAATCTCTGCTCATGTAGCTATTAAGTTTTCTGAAGAAATTTGTGTCATGGGAGAGCAACCMTGACTAATGCATAAGCAACTTTTTAATATAGTGACATGCAGCAAATGGTTTTTAATCAAATTCCTACAAATGCATCTTTGACCTAATAAACACACTCCCACTAAATTGAAGATACATCTGTTATAGATGTAAAGTCCTTTAATTGAAAACAGAATAAGAGGACTAAACTGTCAATTTTGATGCATGTTAGTGCATCTGTATTGTTTATTCTCCCTTGGCTGGTATGCTGGGACTGTGGATTGCATCACAAAGGAACAAAGATTTTTTCCAGATTGTCTTCACCAAGCCTCACTATCAACCCACTGCCTGCTTCCAGGCTTTGTATAAGCACAAGGAAAGACTTACTTTGAAAAGAATGAGAATTACAACTAGTTTACTTCTGAGTAGTTCTTGGATGGCTGTGGACACAGATGCTTTGTTAGGAATTTTTGAATATAAAATAACATTTTTGTAGATATATTTAAATATGCTCATTTTTTAAAAATACCTGGTAAAGTCTGTGTYGAAATATCTATAGAAGGGTGATGAAAAAATTCTTGGCTCTAGTGCTCTAAAAGGACTTTCCAAAACAGATAAGCTCTTAACATTATTTCATACCATCACTCTTAGTTTTAGGCTTTTCTGAAATAGAAACATAGAAAAGGAATAACAATTCAAAAATCCAAATGGAATCAGACTTGCTATTACTCTTTATATATATTAAAGGTTCAGGTAATATGTCTTAATGTGCCTGGTAAAGGCTAAAGCTTGTTTTTATTCCTGTGCCATTTCTCCAGAGGAAAATGCTTCTCCTCCTGTTCATCATGTGTTACACAACCACAGGGGCACAGACACTGCTTGATTCTGTACTTTGAGTAAGTGATGTTACATACTTAAGCTAGTTTAACTGAGGTTAAACTACAGTTATTCATGAACATGAGAAGTTAGGAGCTGGGCTCTGCCTATCGGTCTGGGTATGCAGTGTGGAGCGCCTGGCGTGYGGCTTGGCACCATCAGTGTGTGAGAGCCCAAGGCAACACAGACTGTCTGGCTATGCAAAATTCTGCATCACCTCTGCTCTTCTGTCTTACTGAAATGTCACTGTAGGGCTTCTGTACCTTTTATTTATGTCTAGGTATGATCTTTCACTTTACATGGTACATGTGCAGAAGTACTCTGCCAGTTTCATTTTTTTCTATGCATAATATGGAGCAAGTATTATTTTTACTTGTGTTTTGACAGATTTTGATTTAAAGCCTCTGCAGTACTTAAGACTAATGAATGTGATTCAAACAGGTGCAGTTTTATAACGCTTGGCACCATGTGTTGCGTGTGCACTGGGACATAGTTATGGAATATGTCTGAGTGGAAAGGGCGGTTGGTTGTATGTATGTTTTCCTTTCAGAGTAGACAGTGGAAAAWATGGTTTATCTTCTGAGTATAAGCTAATTATACTTTAAAGGCCTCGACAAGTCACTCATTATTATATATGATGCAAGTACTTAAATGCTAACATATAATTAATAATGCAGTTAGATTCCCTAATTATTCATCAGCTATAAGATAAAAATGGAGGTGTAAATGGGAAAGAAAGGAGAAAAAAAGGTCATTAACAATCATATAATATGGTGARAGAATTAACTTTTCTTTGGAAAACTGAGCCTGAGGACCAAGCATGAAATCTTTAGTAGAAGAGCTTATTTTTCACTTAGGGGAGGTACAGTTCTGCAAATGGTGGGAGAGTGCCTAGACTGACCTCAAGCTTTAAGTAACCATTATATTTTCAAATAAATAATCTTAAACAGTTCTTACAKTAATATTTGTATAGGAAATATTCTTTTTGCCTGATATATTATACACAAAGACATTRAAAAGTTCTAGTGGTTATACTGTGCAGAGGGGAAGAGATGATTTTCTGCCTTTTTCTACTGACTTAGAAATCACTTAATCTTCCTAATTATCTCTGAATCCACTTCTGTAGGAGCACAGATGTCCCTAGTTCTCTAAGATTTTTAAGACAACATGAAAGAAAAAGCAGACTCTTGACACCTGATGGTAGTTTTTCAAAGGTTAACAAATCCTTTTTGTAGMCCTGACAGGATATTCTATGCTATTACTCTTTGTCATCTGTTGGGTGACAACAGGTAAGGATCCAACAGCAGACTACAGAATTCATCAGWGGCTAGGCCTACATCAAACTAATATATGCTTAAAAGCCACCATCTTGGATGGCAGCAGGCGCTCAGTTATGGTTGTTTCTAAGGGTAAATTGAAATTTCAAGAGTTCCAACAGCTTCAACTTCAGAGCCAATCTTTTGTGATGAAATTTATAAACTGTATTACAATCTTCTAGACATGGATGACATATAATTAGAGCAAGGGAATTTTATTTCTGATATAGCATGTTCCTTAAAGTGTGGTTTCAGCTGTCATTAAGAAATTAACCAATGAAGATTGAATTGCTAACTAATTTATCTAGATAATATTTACAGGGAGCAGGTTCCTCAAGCCTAGGCTGGGACAATGAATGCTTTATTGCATCTTGCTCACAGTGGGCATCTACAATAATGAAAGATGCTGCCTTTAGARAGAAGGATTAGAATTTGATTTGTTACCCTCTGTTATGGTTCCAGGGCTGTGTATCCACAGTGAAGCTCATGCCAGCTACTGGTGTCTTAGGTGTACATGGGTGGTAATGGCTGAAGGACCTTGCATTCACATTACAAGTGGTGCAGTCTAGGCTCCAGTGCACAGCCTCCACCAGGAGAGAAATTTCACACTGCAAGATTCCAACTGCAATTACATGAAAATCTTCACCAAAAAAACAGAGATGCTAATGTACATGCTCAGTGTAGTAGATGCTCAATCTCTCTTTGTAACCAGTTCCAGTGCTCTGTCACTGTCAAGAAAATTTTCCTTAAGTTCCTGTGGAACTTTTGGTGCTTCAGCTTGTGGCAGTTTCCTTTTGTCCTATGGCCAACTACAAATCTTCCGGAGTTGGGTCTCATCTTATTCCAGGACAAGTGCCAATCTGCCTTKCTGGTTGCTGCTCTTCCCTACAATCTGGATAGATTACAGCTATGTGGGTAGATAGACCCTTTGCCACCAACTTGTCCTGCTCTAGTTAAGTCTCCTGCTGGACATTGTTTGTTGCTTCTCTTTTCTCCTTGACCTGCAACAGCCCCTGCCTCCTTGTAATCTGTCTGCTCTACTGTTATGCTGTGTATGCCTAGCATCTTTGCAGCCTCAGCAGACTGATATAATTCAAATRGTATAGATTTAAAGCTACTTTGAGTCTTAGAGTTTAATACCCTGAACAGCATATAATCTATGTATGCCAGTAAGAATTAGTAAAACGTTGCTAGCAGGTATAGTTCCTGTGATTGTATTTCGTACTGTAAGTCTGGGTGTAATTTATGTAGTTTTTGAGCACTAGTTGTTCAACTCTTAGATCCTTTGCTCAGTGTGTAAACATGTAATCACACTTACTGGTATACTAGTTGAGTCATATGATCGGGCTCTAAACGTTTAGCTACCATGARTCATGTCTTTAAAGTATTAAATTCATAAATAAAGTGAGCAAATACTGCAGAACTAATTCTGTGCCTATCATGTATCTTTCTGGTAATGGGGAAAGGAGAGTAGTATTTTTATCATCAGACAACCTATAGAATCATTAAAAACACTCTATAGCAATCAGGACATGAGTTATGAAGGGGAGAAGTACAACAAGCAGATTTTCCATTTTCTCCTGGTTTAGGCTTTATTGTCTTGTAATGAGACAATGTGGTTGTGCTGTCAAGGGTGGGAACGTTTATGCATATACCATGCTTTATACATGCTATTTGTCATTATTTGGGTGCGACTGTAGCATACTGATTATACATTATGTTAACAGCATAGATGAGGATGGCAGAGTTAAAGCCCCACTGAATACCTGACTTCTGAAGTTTTATCAGCGCTTGCTTCCCTGGTGTTTTATTTCTCACAAAGTTCCACAAAGGACAGGGTTAACTCCCTGCACAGCTGTTGGTTTCATTTGAGTAGTAATACAGATGTAGAGCACAGCCCCATGTGTATCTGAGGATATCTCTTACTATCCTGCACAAGAGCCAAATTATAAGCAAAAGTATCCAGGTTCCCACTGCCACCTAGCCTCATGACCTCTTCCAGTCCCCTTTAACCTGCACCAAAATGGGATCTCTTATGTATTTTTATGATCTTTCTGCAAATCCAAATTGGTCTCAAAGTAACTATCAAGAAAACACRGAGAATGATATAGTATGTACCACTGCTAGTCAGAAAAACATCATTTTGTATTTTCAGACCTCTGGAAAGCTATAAATGTCACCTGAGACAGATAATATTTATAGTTACATAAAACCAAAGTGCCCTAAAAAAATCATTATAAATKTGACACATACTGTTTCCTTCTCAGAAAGGGAACACAAATCTTTGTGTTCCTCCCCCTTGCCATATTATTTCTGTGAGATAACCTTGATGCAGTTGTGATTTGAACCTTACTATACCTTTTTACCAGAGTCACAAAGCCCTGCGGTGATTATCTGGTTAGAAACAACAGGAGTTGATGGGCATACTGATGTTCATGCATCCATTTTGAATCTTTATAGTGACTTGGAAACATCAGGAAAATATGCCCCTAAAACAACTTCAGTTCCCCTTCAGAGATGAACTTTGAAGTGATTCTTATGTATTTAGAGAACTTGTAAAGTGATGTAGAGTACTTAGAAATAGAATGTGCTATATATTGTTCCTATATTTTTTCTTCTCATTTCTAGATTATATATACTTCCTGTCACCTGAGTTATTTACTTTCCTTTTCATCTTTGTGCTTTCAGGACAGTGGAGTGCTGTCAGAATAGGGCGTTAGTGGAAAAGAATCATTATTTAAGGCYGTTATTTAAGGCTTACTCATTTGGCTTTGCCTTTTAGTTGTATGCTCTTATATTAATTAAGCTTTTTTGTGGCATCTGCTGCAGAAGTGCTATATAAATGTTATGATTCATGCATTTATGAATTATAAATATTTTGCTTCAGCATAAACCAACACAGAACTGCCAACACCTACACATAGCTGGGAGAGCCATAAAATGTCTGACTTTGAAAATGTGTAAAACTTTTCCAGGCTTTGTGAAAAAAGTGGTGTACCAGATATTGATTAACTTTTGTCACTCAATTTACTCTAACATCAATGTATAAACTGTTTGAAGACCTTTGGTGCATGGAGACCTTTGGAATATGTAGAAATATTTCAAGTGGGCTAGAAATAAAGCTTCTGTGAATGATAATAGCTGAACTGTTTAATTTTCAGGCAACTGAATACTTATCTGCACTGGTGACTGAAATGCAGTACTTTCCAGGACTCAAAGCTTACAAGTAGTGCACTTATGTGGAAATCTGTGATACTTGACCCTTTCCTGATTCTGCTGTGAAGTTCCAAATGGATATACATGACATACATGAAGATACCCAAAGATACTGGATATCTTCAACTCTATTGTTTTGTATAATCTGGACTTGAAAATAAAAGAAACAGGAATTTTGAGGTCAGGTGCTATATCATGCAGTAAGAAAACTTGAATAGAATGTGAACATGAATTAGATGTTATGAAAATCTGATGTGAGTCTTCAATTGACTTGTAGTTGACCTGTTTTAGAAGGCCCTCAATACTGTCATAAATGGAATCATACCAGTAGTCTCTTACAGCAGCTTCTCCTGACTGTGAAGTTGCAGTTTTCAGACATACGGATAAAGTTKTCATGCATCCCAGCAATCACTTGCCTACACTGATGGTTGCTTATGAACAGTTGTGACAAGCTGCCAATGCTGTATTTGTAGAGYAGACAAAAAGATCACACAGCCTATTCTTCTTTATCAAAATGTTTTACTTAATTTTCCTATTTTATGCAAGAATGAGATAATTTGCTCTACTCATTAGTAGCTGTAACTTCATGTTCAGAATTCYGTAATTTTTCCTTCTTATCCTTCATCCTGAATACAACATTCTAATTTTTATGGGATCAGCATTTATCTGCAGACGTTTCTTGTAGACCAAGAATTAGAATACAGTATAAGAAATACTATCCTGAATCAAACAAGACTGTGCATTTAGACCTCAATGTCTGACAGTCATGCTTAGCAAAAAATGAAAGAACCAGACGAGCATCAATAGGTGGATACATATGTATTTAGTAACTCCCTGCAGATTTTTTAAATTGTCCAGTCTTCCTTGAACTGATGTAAATGCCGGTACTCTTGGCACACTTAGCATAGTTCTAAAGTTCAACCTCCAACTTAATGAAAAATGACCTTTTTACATATTTTGGAACTGTCTCCCATAGCCTCGCTTGATTCCTAGCTCCTGTACTTGGCAATAAGATGATTATCTTCTCATTCCTATTCCCCTGCTCTTTACTTCTTATAGCTCTTCAGTATATCTTTTTCAGACTTGAAAATCCTAGTTGATTGTCATTCATTCTATGGAAGTCAAGCAGTAGTGCTTATTGATCTTGTCCTTTTAATTTCTTCTGGCCCTTGAGATGAGACACTTGACTATGTGGGATGATTCTGGATTTTATATAGAGGTGTAACTGGAGAGTTGGTATTTCAAAAATGAGTATTGTTGACCATAATGCTCCAATAAATAGCCCAGTAGAGACTAGCTCTTTAAGTAGGTAGAGAATGGCTCMCTTAAGAAATACTGAGCTAACCTTCTAACAGAATAAAATGAAGCACTGTAGTCAAGATTCAATTTAATAGTTAAGTTGTTCAAACATTTGCCTCTGAAAAGAGCCATCCCACTCTTATTTCCCTTCTAGTCTCCCTGGCTACCTATTCATGCTRTTTTTTTCTTACAGTTGCATAACTGTCAACAGATCTTCTGAGGTAAGGTGATCACTAGCTAAGTTTACTCAAAACTAAGCTTAGCAAATAAACAAATTTCCTTGGTATTTCAGCTATATGAATTGCTTCCCAGGGGGTCTTATCAATACCCCTGGAAGACGGATACTGGGCAATACACTGAAGGGGGAAGCACATGAAAGAGCCCCTTTGGCARCTCGGTGGGGAGTGGAAGCCTTGGTTATGCTGTCAAACCCACCCCAGGAATACTCCTCTGGCTTATGGAAAATGTACTATTTGCAYCCTATCAAGTAGATTCTCTGAGCTTTTCAGGGGACATAATTTATTAAAGTGGAGGCAAAAAAAAAGTGCCAACAGCTTGTTTTGCTTCTTAGCAAGTTAATAAATCTTCTGACTTTTCTTAATCAGTAAAAAACAATAATTTCTTGGCTGTCCTGATATCAAAAATCCCATTTTCACAGGGGAAAAAGGAAAGCCTAAAATAAAAGTGAGTTTTCAGTTCAAACCAGTGTTTGTCCACTTCTTTTTGGGGAAAGAAAGAGGAGGCTGAGAAAGTRAAAAGCAGATGTGTTTTTTGTAACAGTTTTTAAAGGAAAAGAGTTTGTATATTAGAGYTTGTAGGGGCTAATTGCTGCATCTGAAACAGGCCCAAGAGTCAGCTTCAGAAGAAGGAATTACACATGAGTCTTTCTACTGTGTGAACTAAGATGATAATATGTCATGCTGGTAAGAAGTTTATTTGGAATTACTGTGGAGAGTGAGGAGATAAATAGGAAAAATACCTGTCTCAAATCTAGAAATTGAAAAAAAAAATCATTTAGAAATGAAAAATGTCATTCTAATGTAACTTGGGTGAAGAACCCAGATGTAAATCATTTTATCTGAAAAAAGCAAAATTAAAATGAAGGATATTGCATGATGTCATATGAAGAATATACCTTAATGTGGACTAAGCAAAATCATCACTTTAATTATGATCTCCAAAAGTTCAGATGTTTMTTGATGGCTTGCCTAACCCTGTGTCCCATTATTTGTCCACTGTTTAAGTCTTCAAAGAAATGCTGTTATTTCARTCAAAAATATTTCTATGTTAACCTGTAGAAGCAGATTTTTTTATACATATCTTACCATGAAAAATGACTTCACAAGGAAAAGATATGAATCAAAATACAAGATTGGAAATAACCAATAAATGATTCCTCAAAAAACAAATAAAATCTTTACTTAAATCKTATTCTAACCTTTAATTTCATGTTTAGTCACTAACTGACAAGCTAAAGCTTATTTCATAAGATAACTAACAGTACAGGTGTCCTTTTTTGACTTGGAAAAAAGGAAACTGAGAAGGAACTGATGGCTTTCAATCAATATATAAGGAGAATAAACACAAAGGAAAGCAATTTAGACAAATGTTGGCATAAGAACAAATTGCCTGTGAATAAATTTAGGATGAAAACTAGAAGATTTCTCATCATCTCACAGCAATAGCTTTCTTGAATAGACTTTCATTAGAAATAGCAGAGGCAAACACTAAGTAATCTTTTAAAAGCCCAAGCTTTTTTTATTGGAAAAGACTTGCTTCTGACAGCGGATGACTGGAACTGCTGAATGACTTCCTATTTGATATTCCTAGTTCGCTGCTGACCTTCTAAGTCTCATAAGACCTAATTTTCAGAAATGCTAAAAGCAACTCAAATTAGTTCAGTCTGGTTCTTTGGAGAGCAGCTCCTTCATCTGTAAAACAGATGTGCTGCTTACTTGAATTAGTATCAKTAGTCCTTAAAATAATTATGAAAATCAGTTAAAAACACATGCTGAGATATTTTGATGCAACATAGGAATGCTGGATTTCCAAGTTTTATTAACTTGTGATAGAACAGGCAGCTGAATTGGTAAGTACTTTTGAAAAATTTCTCTGATGTAGTAATAAGCCTAGATCATGAGGTAACCTTTCTGCTGGAGCTCTTTAGGTACTTCTCACTGTGTGCATAGAAATTCTGCTAGTTTGAATACACCGTTTAAGAGCAGAGAGCAATTCCTTATTAATGCATATAGTGTTCACAGTAATTTAGGAGTACTGTGCTGCTAGGTTAAGTGTTTGCATGTTTACAACTTCCAGTGCAGGCACACAATGAGTCTCTGCTTGCTGGGCCATGGTCAGCCAAGAGGGGGAAGTGATTTTGGCTTTGCTTATTGGAAGCTCTAATTCTGGGTTGCTCATTTCCAAATGTCTAGGTTTGTTTCAGGCTTTTGCATCTTTTCATATGGATGTTTTTCTTGAATCCTTGAGCTAGTAACTATCACYATTTCTGACTTTGTTCTTTCTTACTTGGTACAGAGTTATGTTTTGTTCTCTTCTGACAAAACGGCAGTTTTGTCAGTAAACCTGAGCCAAGGTTGAAAAGATGTTTTGATATGTTTAGGCTTTGGATCACACAGAGCTTCATCTCCAGGCTGTGGGTTTTAGTACTGTCTTTGAATTATCAAAACTTTGAGGTCTGTAGATCTAGCACTATGTCTAATATTTATGATTGATTTCTATTTCTGAAAGTATCAAGATCTTTCTTATCTCTGCAAGAATCTGTGCTACTACCCAGTTCTCAGACTGTTCATGGTAAATATTTCTTGGTCTCCTTTATTCTCATGGTAATTTACAGACTAGAGAAATTGAAGCTTTTGCACTACATTGGAGCTCTGCTATATCAGTATCTGAGGGAAATCATACTTAAATGCAAATACACAAAAAAGACACAAATATGATTAATAAAGCTACCTAGGAGGGGAAGAAGTTATATTTGTGTTAAAACAACAGAAGATAAATGGAGCTTAGATTTTACAGTAACTTGAAAGAGACCATCTATGCAGAAATATTTTTTTACAAAACGTACCATTTCATTATTTAGCAAAGGTATTTTTCAGTATGACAAGAGCAATCAGTGCTGTTTGCAGAACAATGATGTCTCTGTACTCAGCTTAGGTTTTTTGTGATGATTGCCTCTTCTAATCTGTGGATATCAGAAAAGTAATTTAAGTGCTAGAATGTTTGACAGCAGACTATTTGGCCTTGGCCTTAGGCTCATATTTCCTCTAAATGGGGACACCTTGAGTTTTAAGCAGAAGTTATATTTATTTGGGCCTTTGTTCTGTCTTGGTTTGGTAAAGATACGATTTGAAGTAATAGCCCTTGCCTTTTTTTCCACAAATGACCTATTTAAAAAGAACAGGAGGTTATTCAACTGGGAGTCTAAAGCCTCTTAGCTGAGATTAGATTCTGACCTCTGACTGTTCATTAGAAACAATGCCCTACATATTGGATTGACATAATTACATCTATTATGCTTTGCAGAACCAAATAATGCCTGGGCAAAAATTCTGGGCATTTAAATATAAAATGTTTCCATTAGGAAAGCTAAATTGTCCACTGATCCAGACTCACATAATGAGTGTGCGTGTGTCTGCTTGCTTGGGAATGTAAACCACTGTAGTAATGTGTATTCTAAATGTTGCATTTTCTTGCGCAGAGTTTAAAAATAATAAAAGGAAAGTAATTCTAAGTGACTGACTCATTGCATAAATGGCTAAATTCTAAGTGGACAAGCCTCTGATTAAATTTACTTTTAAAATACATATATATGACTTACAGCCCTCTAAGACACAGGGTAACTTGTGATCTCTTCTGTGCCAACTCATCATGAGGAATGACTGACCTCCTCAGTGACCCACCCAAACAGTGGTAGCTTTCTCCTATATTCATTGTTATGTTGTATGTTAGTATGAGGAAACAAGATGGATCCAGCTGGAGCCTGAGAGTGGTAGGTTTGTCTAGTTCTGTTATGAACAGTCACTGCATTTAATATCAGGGTAACTTTTTGCATGTCTTCAAATTTGGTAAGGCTTTCATGAGCAAAGTAGAGCTATATGAATAGTGACAAACTGGATTGAATCAATTTACTTAAAGGGAAGCCACTACCTCTTTAATCTGCATCTCTATACATAACTACAAAAGGAACATATATAAAATATCCTACTGGCTTCTCTTTCTTACACCATGTTACAGGTTTCCCTAGCTATTGCATAATCCTGAATGGGGAGTGAATAAATTTGACTGCAATAACATTTGCCCCATACCTCTAAGTTCTGAATGCTTTCTTCCTCTGAAGACTTCAAGATTATCATAGTTGCAAATTAACATTTTGTTAAAGTGTAATTTATTTTGCTACTTTTCTCTAGTTCTGGTGGGAATTGGGAGACTGGAGAATTTCATGTAACTTCTCRCAAGTCTGTAGAAGAATGCTTCCAAACAACGTGCTTTTATGTAAGCACTGAAACTTAATAGCTCTTGCCTCTTGAATATTGATATTTATAAGAACTCCTCATTTTGGTATAACTGCAAAGCTATCTTTTAAGAACTTTTTATGTTTTAGGATTAAAATATTTCCATACATTTCTTTAAAAAGGAAGCTTTTTGGTCTGCCATAACTACTWATTTCTGCATAAGCATCATTTTTCTCTACCTTGGAAAATATTTATTGAAGAACTTTTTTTCTGAAACTTACAGCAGTCTGTTCTGGCACTAAGTACTCTTCCAACCCCTGCTATTCAGAACTGACATTCTTTGTCCTCAGGACTAGAGCCATTTTCTCTGGAGGTGTATTAATGCTCAGAGAATGTCAAACAACATTTAATGAGAAAAAGCCAGTTTGAGAAGGGATGTCATATTTTCAAGCATGACTGAAACCCTCTGTGCTTCTTTGTCCCTGATATCTTATTTCCCTGCCACTCTCCAGCTTCATGTTTCTGTCACTGCTTGGCACAGCCGTGTTCATAAAATAGAGTATTTTGAGCTGTTATTCAGCAGTTTACATTGTCCAAACTTCTCAAACTCCACAGATATTTTCTAGCTTCTTACCATAATGAAACAAATAGGTTTACTAGAACTAGAGCGCTTGTGTACTCATTGAGAAAGGATAGAGGGTTACAGCTAATTTCTAACAGCAGACTTTATTACAGAGAGGATGGAGTCTCACTAAACTTATCTTTCTATGAGCTCCCTGTGTGTTCCTCCAGCCTGTTTCTCCATCTTCCTTGCAACATCCTCAATCTTGTTATGAGTAACTACTGTTCTCTGTAAAGGCAGAGCTCAGCTGGCTCCCTCTTTGCTCTTTTTCTGCTGCCCGGCCACCATTCATTTTACTTCTGCCACTCCCTCCGAGACCTACCACATTCCTTGTTGTTCCTGTTTAGGATTATTTACAGTCCAAACCCAAAACTTAAAAACACTCACTTAATGATGACAATCCAAAATACCTAAATCAGTGTTTTACGGCATGCTTTGTATCTCTTTAGTTTTTTCCTTACATCAGATGTACTAATATATGTATTGATACTGTATAGATAATCATCTATAAGGTTCAGCTTATATTGTAATCTCTTTACAATATATAGAAACCAAGAACATGTGGCTGCCCCACTGAACACCTTCGTATAGGGTATCAAAGGACTAATGCATCTGAAGCTCCTTCAAAAGAGCTTTTTTTTTTAATGTTACATGGCCAGATTGTATAAAGTACCTTCTGTTTTTAACCTTGAGCTTTAATATGTGATGCACCTTGGTTCAAGTTATCGCTTCTACAGAATGTCTTACATTAATTTGGGTAAGCTGTGATGATCCCATGACATCCCTGATCACTGATCTGATTTACTTTTAAATTGATGAATGGAGGCCTTATCTACTCTAATACTAGTTAACAGGAACAGCAACCAGTATGAAATGTGACTGTGATTCTTTTCACTGCCAGTGCTGTAAGAATTAGCAAAACCTCTTATTCTGAAGGTAGGAATACAGGTGCTTTCTCAGGTACCTAGATTTGAGTAATAGATTCTAATGTTTGTTATCTTAAAACTTTGATAAGTTTTTGCTATCTTTTAAAATTCAAGCATACTTTCTTGCTGTTTGTTAGTGTGCTGTGCGTGTGTAGAAGATGGCATGAAAACACAGTGTTTAACTTTATCATCCTCGTCTGCTTTATTACCAGTATAGGAGCTTGCAGCTTCTATAAGCAGCTGTAATGACAGATTTAAAAAAAAAAAAAAAAAAGGAAACTTGCATGGTTTCATTTATATAAAAAATGAGTAGACCATAATTTTTCCTCAAGGAATGAATGAATTCCATTACTTGTGTATATTTTATTCTGTACCGTTGATTCTTTTATTTTCCAGTTGGATAGATGTAAGATATTGAGATTGACTGGTTCAACTAAGGTCATTCAGCAAATCTGCAGCAGGGTAAAAGGCAGAACCCAGCAATAACTTCTATAAAATGGGTTGACCTAATTATGGCTAAATATTTGGAGATTTTCCTTTTCTTGATTCTGAGGGAACTACAGTATTTCAGTTTAATGGTAAAAGAGTAACAAACATGAGTGACCTAAAGAGCTTCAGCCTAATCTTGCTGTTTCTGTTTGAACCACCTATTAATTTTTGTAAAGTAAAAATGGGCATAAATAACGTAATTAAAAATAATGGTATGTTAATCTTCTATCCCTAAGCTCCCATTTAATTGCTTTAAAGTGTATTCATTTGGATTGGATACATATATTCAAGGAACTAGTGCTTAGCCACTTACTGTATTAATATTGACAGATGTACCAGAGATAATAAGTGAAAGCATATCAGTAGTTTCTTGTCATTTAATGTTAGCATACAATGCTACTTAATACATGTTGACTTCCACATTCAGCTTCTGTGGTGAACAGAACAGCATGAGACTTTTCCAGTTATTTTCATTTAATAAACATAAAATGGCATAGAAATAAACTTGCTTTCCAAATTGACAGGCTTAATGTTTTTTTCACTAATGTGGAGAAAAATACAATTCTAATACCACAATTGAAGTTTTTCAGGTGCATTTATGAAATAGATGGCTTGAAAAGCTTTTAAATACTACTTAGAATTTTTATGCTCTCAAGCAATCGGGGATACAGACTTTTCAACAAAATCTCCCCCCTAAGAATTCATGAGTAACAAAAAATGCATTCATTCTACCTTTACATGGTGCTGTATGCTTCTAGAATACATTCTGGAGCRTTTCCTGGTCTAGATGTGAAAGTTTTGAATAATTTATCTTCATAGCTGCTCTTTAACTGTTCCCCTGCTATCAAAGTATGTGAAGAATTTTCAATACTTATGCTTGAATGTAAACGAAAGGCAAACACTACTGCTAGTAAGTTTAAAAAGAGGAAGTGTTTAACAATTTTTGTTTGTGAGGCTTGTGAAGAAGTATTAAAACAYGTGTGCCTGCACATTTCTAATACAGAGTCTTATAATTCATTTTGTATTGTGTAATAACTAAGTGGTAATTTAATGAATACTCAGGAAGTTTTCTCATGTAATAATAGATAAATTAAATCTTCCGARAGGTGTCTAGGAGTTTGATATTTATAAGAATTTTTTGATTTCTATCAAATTGTAAAATGTAGCTGAAAGTGTCTTAAGCTGGCTTGTGGAAATTCTTTCTTTTCTATAGCAGGGAATGCATACAAGTACTAAATATTTACATTTAATCAGTAAGAATATAGTCAACATTCTTTATCCAACAGTAATAGTAATTGGCCGAAWTAGAATTAGAAAGTGGATTCATTAATAACACTTGCTTTTGCTTTCTTGATTCAAATGCCAAATTATTTTTCTATCATTCCCASTTTGGCCAACTCTCTCCTAATATCTCTTATGGAAAGGCAGACTTTTTGAGTCAGTGGGGAGCTGCTTTGATTTACTCTAGCTTCCCCATAAATTAAAGAATCAACACGCACAGATAGCAAATAGCAATATACTTTTATTCACTATGACTCTACAGCTGTTACTAATAACAGTAGTGACTCAGGAGTCACTGTGAGTTACTTCACACAATTCTCTTGAGGACATCTCTATCATAACAAGTAATATATTGAATCAGTGTCAAACTGAATGAAAAGTGTGGGGTAAGTACATTGAAAATGTTCAGAGGAAATGTCAGGAAAGGTTTCTTTGGAACAGCTCAAATTATGTGTGTGAATAAATTAGCAAACTGAGCCTCTTGTTTGGTTTGTGTGTAGAACAAAGCTGTGGTTGGGAGCCCTCACTCCAGAAGCACAGGCAGGTGTACAGACCAGGGGGTTCATTAACTAGAAGGAATAGGTGGTTTGATTATTACTGAACAAAAGCAATATCTGTAAAATAAATACAGATTTTACTCACTAATTCAAAAATATAAGATGACTCAATCCTGAAAGAAAAACTCGAGGCACAGCGCATAATTATTGAATTGGAGTGAACTGGGGTGAATAACTGCATGCTTGAAGCTAAGATTTTTATGCCTATTTTGTATAAGCACTTTGTTTTTCAGCACTTGGAAGGACCTTTGTGTATTGGGAACAGTATAAAGAGTTGGCAGTTTTAGAGACAAGATAGGGATAACCTCATAACACCCTCTTGTTATCCTCCAGCTCTGGGAACCTGTTATGACTAAGCAGAACACACCAGGAGAAACTCCTTTAATCACATTCTTGCTATGGAGAGAAGTCAAGCTCATGGCAATGTGGCTGGAGAGGAGGATGCACTTCACACATTGAGCTGTGCTTATATCGGAGCTGATCACCAAGTATGCTGTTAGCTGGTGGGGCAGTAAAAACAGAAAATGGAAGAATTATGCTTTCTATCTTAGGGAAACAACTACTTTTAACATGGTGATCTTTAATTTTATGCTGTGGTAAGAGAACATATACAAAGAGAAGTATAAGGGAACTATACAAAGCTAAAAGGAAGGAATGGACATACTGAACAAAATCAATTTTGTATTTCTGGCATTTCATTCATACTTGGAGAGTAAATATGTTTGTTTCAAGGTTTTGTATTGGGTAGCTTTCTGAGAATAAAGAGAAAGAAATATGCTTTTACACGCTGTCCTGTGCTAATTTCATTAGCTGTTCACCAGCTAATGAGTTCTGTGAATGTTTGGGAACAATATAGCCACAAACTCTGGCAAGATGTCAGCTGATTTCTCAGGAAAAAAAAAAGCCTTAATGTCAGGTGTCGTAGTGTCGGTTTTTTAAAAAGTTGGTCTTAGATGGCAAGAGAAATGTACTGTACAAAAAGAGAAGGCTTAAAATGTGTTTTAGGTAGAAATGATTGGAGTGTGCAGGTGCAGGAATTTGCATTAAATTAGATGAATGTATGGGCAAAAAATACTGTAAGATTATTTTAAACTCCAGTTTCTTCTTTTTACTTCTAACTCGGAACAGGAAATAGCATTATTAAGACAGAAATATTTCAATATCTTCAAGTATATGTGACTGATAATCCTACTGAAGATTAACTCCTATTTCAATGCCCTTCAATGCCAATCATGAAGGAACAGTCGATCAGAAGTGATGCAGTATCTTTTTAAAAGAAATCAGAAGGTTATGATTGTGTTAAATCTAGCAAGAACAGACTCAATATGAAGATATCTCCTCTGCTTAGATGTGTTTTCTCAGAACTTAATATTGATTTTTAAAAGGTTTAATTTCCATAGTTATTTCACCCTGCTCTTCCAAAGCATAATTATGTGTAAAGGTAAAATAACAGAGAGAGGGTAAGAAAAATGGTAGGTAGCCATTTAATTCATCCATGTTATTTGAATATATATGAATATACACATGTATTTAAAAAACACAAAATATATATTAAAAATTTCCAGATTTTTCAGACTTCATAACTGATTCTGAAGAAATACCATTAGAAAACTAGCAGAGGAAAGTTACTTCAATGTAGCTGTAGAAAATTCTTTAAAGCAGGTACAGCAGGATCTTATTTTTTTAGCTATAGAATTTTAAGCCTCTTAACAGCTATATTAAAGTAGGTGTGGAGACTGAGATCTGTGTTGCCAATGCTACACTTCTGTGTTTCTGGTTGAAGTATCTTCCATATGTGTGACATAGTCTTTAGTGTGACGTTAGTCTTGGAATGGGAGTTAACCTCATACTTGATGAACATTTTGATAATTATAATGCTGCTCTTTGTTCTCATCTCAAAGACTAGTACTGTATGATGTGTGTCCAAAGTTTACTCCCATTTAAATATCTATCTGCCTGTCTGGCAACCAGCTATTAAGCTTCAGGAGTTCAGGGTTTAGTCACACAATCTAAAACTGCAGTATATTTTTAATTTGAATTTTTTTCTTATGTAGCAGCCTCTATATTCAATTGCAACCATCTGCAAAACTAAATTTACAAAATCATCCTGGAGGTTATTATCTGGATAATGTATGGCACTTTCAGGAAAGTGTGGTTCTTTGGTAGCAGTGAAACTTAAGAGACCTAACTCAAGAACCCAACCGGTGTTTGTTCCAATGACTCGGAATAGAACCCATTCTGTGACGCAAGCTTAGTCTAAAAGCTTCAGTTTGGTTTAGCTATCTGTTTCTGGTCCTCCCTGAAATGTTCTTCCTCCTGTGCTGAGGGATGTGCATCACAGCATCTCAGCTCACTTATGTGGATGCTTACACGAATCACGGAGACAGGGAGGCGTGTTTTGTGCTTCTTGGTTAAACCTTACAAATGGTAACGGTTTTATTTTTCCAAACAGGAGGAGTTGCATTCTGCTTAAGAGACTTGAAAAGAAGCAGAAAATCTCCTGGTGTTACAGATACATGAAGGGTGTGTAGTAACAAACTGGGCATACTAAGTGATACTTTTATTGTAAAGATGTACTGTATTAGATACAGCCAATTTCATTCAAATAGCTTCATCCTATCGCTTATGCTTAAAGCAGCAGCAGATTAAACAGAAATATTCAAGGTTCCCAAGTCTGAATTGTGTTGCACATAATGATCTCATGGAAGACAAATAACAGGAGAGCTGCACCGGGAGAAATCAGGGTTTGAGAGTGGCAATTTTAGAGTGGCAGGAGTGTGTTTCTTTTTGACACTGATGTTGCATTTGGGTGCAATATTGTTACTTTCAGACTTGCTGCACTATCTCTTGAATTTGGACTTTCCATCTGATTGAAAAGGAAAATTCAAATGAATCAGTTAAGAGAATATGACTATCCCTGAAAAATGGGATGTTGCATCTAGTAAGCACAGCAGCACTGTCAATAGGCTTGTGGCTTGACTGTTAAAGTACTRAAAGTACTATTTTTTAACTACTGAAGTAAAATTTTTTTAGTACTAAAAAAGATTCTGATAGCCTATAAGAGTAATTAGATCTCATTCCGTTATTGCCTTTTACAAAATATTACAGGTCTGTCCTGTCCACCATCACCTGTTTTAATAGATAAAAGTGTTTTTCCATGTTCATTATACAATAATTTAACCAGGCTATTGTTCTGAGAAAACAAAACTCTGATATAACTTAGTATATTTGTAAAATGATTTTTTTCAAAAAGTTGACAGGATGAAGAAGGAATTAACATTTCCTTTTAATAATTTTGGACTCTTTTCCTGCTATTTCAAACACCTTGAAAATGATCCATTAAAGCCAATTAAAAGCTAGCCTGTTAGCTCGGCAGGAGGTACTCTTGTATCCTCTCAGCATGCTCCTCATTGAGGAATGATGAAATGGGGGTGGAAGGAAATAGGCACTTTCTAAACTAAAAAGTGAAAGTATCTGGTTACTCCTTAAAGCAATTGAAGGGGAAAAAATCAATTATAATGTCTCTGCTTTTTGCAATATGGCTCATACCTCTGCGTGGTACATGATCTTCAGAGCTGAGCTGATGAGAGAGCACAGAGGGAATGGGAGGCTGAAGAATTGATCACCAGAGGATGCATTAGAAATTCTGAAAGCAATTTAAGTTAGAAAGAAATGAAGTTTTCATTAATAATATTAATCCATTTATGCTTCACCATTTGACTTGCAGTCAGTGGGCTGCCTGCTTTGTAGCTTACTGGGGGATAAAATTCTTATCTTGCTGAATTAAACTAGAGATGAATCCAGTAAAATCAACCCAGAAGTATTTATAAAATATTAGTTCAAGAATCAGACCTCTGATCTTCAGTGGTGTTTCTGTGAAACAAATATGCAAATTTTATGACCATTTCTTTCAGAATTCCTTAGTTATCTAGAAGTTCTGTAGTATCTTAGTAATTGCAAGTAGTTTTATTTTAGACTGCTTGCTTTCTATGAGAGGAATCAGGACTTCCCTCTCTCAGGAGGGAGAGAATTATAGAAATGCTGAACTATGACTATTCAGGAATATATCTTAGGTGGAATCATTCATTTAAAAAGTGCTTGGTTTGAATTCTTGATTAAAAAGTCTCACTTCTGATTTCCAACATGGTCAGACTGTGGAATTGGAGCAGAAAACAAAGGGACTACCCTAACAACCATATCCACTCTGCCTATGGCCACTGCAGAGCAATGACAGCACTTCTGATCTTCCTGCACTGCAGTGACTTGTGCTCTGCTTATAGCAAGTGTTAGGGCATCTCGTTGTCTTCAACCCTACCTAGTAGAAAGTAGGAACACTAAATACAGAATATTTGAAGGACACTAATCTGTGATGGCAAGACAAGGCTTAAGAAGTCATCTTGGAGATGAACACCTAACCAGTTTGAAGTATACCGACTGTCACAGTTTAGTGTGAAACTCATTTCTTATTAGAAACTAATTTTTTCTGTGAAGAAGGATGTCTAAGCCAAAGTCATTGAACAGGCTGAACAAAACGCAGACAGAACCACAGCTCTTAAGAACCAGCAGTTGTCCTGAAATACTGTGCTTGTGGTGAAACCACTGCGAATGGCTGTTTTTCCACCGACTTCGGCTGATACTTCACCCAACCAGAAGAGGATTCATTCTTTGTTTTTTTTTTTCTGTTCAGTCATGAAGAAAAGACTTCAACAGCTGCTATGATGTGCACCATTCTTTGGTCAGTTAATAGGATATAACAATGTATTCAGTGCATCAGACAAATGTTTGAGCTACAGGCAAACCAAATAATAAAAAAGGATGGAAATAGTGCATTTGACTTTGCATTCTGGACTTGACTGCTAGGGCAAGAACCCAAAAGGCAGAATGGCTCCCTTTACTCAACCACCTTTTGGCTGAGACATATTTTCCAGCATTTTTTAAAAGAGTTCTAGAACCACTTTTCCTTCAAAAACTGAGATTTTTAAGTTATAGGAAAAAAAGTTAAGAATTTGGCATATGGTTACACTGTATAATGTTGCTGAGAGACAAGGTTTTGACCCATCTGTATCAGAGGTAAAACACCTTTAGAATGAAATGGGGGTGTCAAAAATAACAGTTTTTAAAGCAAAAATATGATACAGGGTAGTCTTTTCATCACTGTTCACTAAGAAAAGTGGAGCTGAGTACTTCTCCAGGCAATTATTTACAGGAAAGAGGGCTATAGATAGAGATAGCCTTTCTTGTAAGCTATCTACACTGATATGAAATTCACGTGGGGGGGTGTGTGTGGGGGGGAAGTATCTGTAAAATATGTCCACCAATGTGAGTGTAGGCATTTCTTCACTCTAACTGGTAAATGAACTGTAAATTATAGAACAGAAAGTGCTAGAATTGTATGTGAAGGTATATTTAAACAAGATTTCTAGTTTTAAAAGCTCTAGAGAAGCGAGCTCTTCATTTGAMGTCAATTGCTGTTAACTTAAAGCCATTTTGTGGTACAAAACATAGCACTTACAATTTAAAAAAAAGAAAAACAAACAAAAAAAATGAAAAAAAAAACCCACAAAAAGATATTCTCCAGAATAAGATATTTGCTTGAACATATTTTCTGAATCTTTGGAGGTTTTCCTGTGACAATTTCCTAGCTTATACTTCTCACAGAGGAAAAAACAAGTTAAGCTGTAAATACATGTGGATGGATGTCCAAAACTGARCTCTCAGGCACAGCCTTCTGCTTGCTGGCTGCATCTTTTAACAGTTGCATGTAACTTTTAATATAACACCTCTACTAAAATTGGCATGTCCTAATTCTCCAATTAATAAAGACAGGGGCACTAGTTAAGATGCTGATCATGAATTGTGCACAAAGATTATTTTGGTCTGGAAAACCTGGTGCTTGGGGTTCTGGAAAGAAGTGGTAAAGAGTCCTCAGCAAGCAGGTCTGAAAAGATGATGATGGGAATCCTGCATGGAGCAAAAGGCTCAGCTACATGTGGACCTGTCAAAAATGGCCATTGCCATTTAGGACCCTCTGCCAAACTTTTACAGCCATAAGCATCACTATATAAGATTTGGTCCCCCTGCAAGGATTGTAAATATTGAAACCTTTTTTAGTCTCAGAGAGACTTAACAGTAACTTTCCTCTGTCACTTCCTATTTTTCTATCACTCAGGGACTAGGGATTTGGGTGCATTGCCTTTACGAGGAGGATTATTCCATTTTTGGTACATTAGCAAGCATGACAACTCCATCCTTTTTTCCTTAGTGGGCTATAGCAAGATCAGTGTTCCTATTCTTTGAATAGAGGGCAATCTGTTTGAATGATAAGCAGTGGGAAATGAGTTTATGATCCCAAATCAAGTTTGGGATCTGTGCTAGGGAGCCAAAAGCTGATTAGATATATCCTTACCAGGAAATATTGCCATAGAAACTGAAGGAATGCTTGCTAGCAGTTAGGAGTGGAGAGATAGGACTTTAATTTGTTTGTGCTTTTTTTTATTATTATAAAATCCTTGCTATTTCAGCAGCAGCAATATTTATAATCCTCTGAGATTTATGCCTTTATTTTAAATTTCATCCTTCATGATGTACTAACCTCTATAAACTTCCCTGGCCTGCAGCAGCATTCTAACTTCAATTCACTACTTCATCATAATAAAACTTATTTCAAGGTACATTAGGCTTTTCTAGCCAGGATAAGCAGGACTGTAATATGATATGTTTGTTTCCAAAAAAAAAAAAAAAGGGGGGGGGGGAGTGCTGATGGGAAGGAGCCCTCYTTCACTCAGCATTCAGTAAGCTGAGACTGAGATGTCTTAAATCCTGTATTCGGCTTCAGAGTTATTAACTGTGCTGTGTTCTGCCCTCTGCTTTAAATGAACTGAAAGAGTAGAAATAAAGTGATTCATGTAGTTTTAAGGGCAAACCTGATGTCAGAAAAAATATCTCAAGAAAAATAAACAAGTCCAAAAAAATAAGAAATGGGTAGCACAGCGATGCTGCTTGACAGCTTCCAGTAACTCTCTCAGTAATTGTATGTGTCAGAACTTTCAAAAGAAAATAATATATGTGTGTGTCTATGTAAAGAAAAGGAGATGAATATCTCACTTCTGTCTTTTCCCTGTGTACAGATTCAATGGAAAACATATCTGCTTYGGTTCTTCAATTATATGTTATTCAAATTAATAGTGCATGTTAACTTTTGGACACAGAAATCCAGTCCTCAGAAGCCAGGATTCTTTTTGTCATCTTTATGAAGAGAGCCCTTTTCAACATGGAGGTACCTGGCTCTACCCATAATTTATAGTATAGAGAAGGTATGTTCTATGTGAGATTTTTGTTACATAGCACGGTCAATTAGAAAGAATGTTTATCCTGAAACACTGGAGAAWACAATCAGTCATTTGAAGAAATTTGAGGAAAAGCAGATTTTCAAACAATTATTTCCAAGGTTTTTTTTGCCAAAAATGTTTATATATATTAACTGTTTTTCCCAGTTATCTTTGCTGATACAAACTGGAGTTTTTGTAAATATATAGCTTCTAAATTTCCATTTACCTGATCAAAAGATAGAGCTGCTACAAATTCTGAGATGTTAGATTGTCTTGCTATATGCATATTTAATGTTATTCAAATTAACAAGGACATTCATGTAAGAACTACAAAATTTATTTTCCAGTATCTATGAAAGTGTGTTTTGTTGCACCTACCTAACTAAAAGGGTAGATTTTAGTTGGCTCTAAAACAGTATCTCAAACCAATATGATTTTTGTTTGCCAACTGCTCTTGCTCAGATGGCTATTTTGACTGCCTGCTCTGCAACCTCTACATAAGAGCCAAAATTAAAGTGTATTTCTGGCTTACAGCTAGGCCTTCTCAAATAGGACTTCTGTGTTCAGAATTTGATGCTGTACCTATTGGCATATACTGGCTTTGCCAAACTTAAAAAGAATGCATTAGTCATCTAGTCATTACATCAGGAAGACCTTCAAATACCTAGAAGGCTGGATGTAATTTTAACAAAAATTACTTTTCTGATTTCAAATACAATTTTTAAGAGTGCTTTAGTACAAAATAAAATGAGGATATTCAGTCCAAGACAGCAAACAAGTAGATGTAATTCTGCCCACTAAAATGCTATACTATATTACTTTCTGAATGGACCAATAGACAAAAACATATAAATTAAAGGAAACTTTATAGCGTGAATGTTAAACAGTTTCTTTAGCTGGAGAGCTATTTTCTCCAGTTTTATGAAAAAGCTTCATGAAAGGTGTGGACTTTCTCAAGAAACATGACGAACTTTCAGTGTACAGCATAGATTGAAGAAAGACATGGTGCCTTGTTCCCATTCAATCACATAAAGTTATAGGATATAGAGATGGATTTTTATTAATTTCTCGATGTGCCAGAGACAAGTAGTCTCAACTCATTTGTCCGAGTCACTCTGTAAGTTCAATTCCTGCTTATCAGGAGACACAAACTCCTCAATTACACACAAAAAWGTCTACCTATTAAGTTACAGGAATTCATATCCAACTGGCCAGTTGCCTTAGACTAGGAAATAGAAGGCCCATATTGCCTCATATTGGGAAATATTCCCTTCCCAATCCAGACAATATTTGCCTTTGCTTTTAACTACTAGGGAAGGTAAGTAGGGAAGGTAAATGATGGCTAAGGACACTAACCTATAACTTCTTGTCAGCCAATTAGTCTTAGTTCTTAATTTTAAATCCTTGACGCAGCAAAAACCATTAAAGGCACTATTCTGATATATCCAGATAAGGGTTTTTAAAGTTGTTTCAATTGCTGTTAAAAGAATAGGTGGAAAAGAATACTTAAATGTCTGTTTTGCACACCTATATGAATTTTCAGTTGGTAAGATACCARGATCTCATTCTAGCAGGAGGGGAGGGGAGAAAAAAAAAGCTGGCTTCACATATGTGACAATTTCAAAGTACATCAAAAGAAATACTAATGAAAAATGTGGTTTTATCCCCAAGAAGAAAACTTGTTAGATTACAGCATTCTTGGTATCTCATAGGAATAGAGGAGAAGGGAGGAAAATGTCCCCAGTCATCTTTTTTAATAGGTTGCTGCCAACTGCCATGTGGAAGATGAATCAATAGGCACAATGCTTTCCCTATCTGTGAAATACCATCTTATCTTTGACTTAAAAGCAAAACACAGACACGTACACACACAAATCCTTGGGCTGTTCACCTCCATTTATTTTATGTGAACACTTACCTGTATTGCGCTCTTAGCTGTCTATACTGATAAAGAAATTTCTTTCAACTCTTTAAGCTACAATCTCTGTTCCCAAAGACACTGAGTTTTCACCGGGATTTTTCTTCAAAACCTATTACTGTTTATTTTTTCCCCCCTGCTCTCTTGCAGGCCTGGGCAAGGTTGAGTTTCCTGAAGAGCCAGCAAGAGGTTCCGGTTTCCTGCTTTTGTCCCCTGGGTTGAGCCCCATCTGTTGCAGGGGGATTAAAATGAGTAGAAAATAATGTCAGATTAAGTATTTGGCTTGCACCTTTTCTCCTAGATTATCAGCAGGAGATGCCAATCCCTGTTTTGGGGTGGGTCACTGCAAAGCAAACTGTCTGCTTTTGATTGTGAAGTGGCTCTGAAGATTTTAATAATGCTTAACAGCTAGAAGCCACACTTCAAATAACTCCAGGCATGTCTGACTGAAATGTTAGAAAGTTTTTCGAAGTTTTATTTAAAGTTATGTTAAATGTTAACATAACGTTCAAAAATTAATGTAGAGCTCTTTTCTTCCATGGTTTGTTGAAATGACTGTACAAACTGTACAGAGTTCTAACAAGGCATCATATTTCAAGGCCCCTGRAGGAGCAGGGGTAGCCACAGTATTTTCTTGGACTACTTTCTTTTTGCCCTTAGGGACACGGCGGCTTAAGCAGAGGGACTTTTTGCTGCAGCCCTGCTCGTGCCTGCGCCTCGCGCGCACGCTGCCCCGCGCGCCGGCGGCCGCAGCTGCCCGCGTCGGTTCCCAACGGTTCCCTAACGGTCGCCCACAACGGCCGCGCGCCGAAAGGCCTCCGGGCGGGAGGCGGCGCGTTTCCCGGCCGGAAAGGAGAGGCGAGAAGGTGGCGCTGCACATCCCGGAGAGGCTCCCCCGAACGCCGCTCCGTCTCGGAGCAGAGCGCCCCCGAGCGGCGCCGGAGCAGGTGCGAGAGCAACGGGCTGGGGAGCGAGCCCGGGGACCGGGCGGCGCCGGCGGCCCGTGCGGCTCCGGTGCGGGGAGTCTGGCAGCGAGTTGGGCCGCGCGGCCGCTCTGCGTGTGCTGAAGGGGAGAGGCGCGAGGAGGAAATGGAGACACCGAGGGGCCCTGGGGGAGCGGGACGGGAAGGCAGTGGGAAGTGCTGGRTCTGGTCCTGCTCTGAAAGACCGTCTCGCCCTGTGTGGTTCCACAGCTCTAGGACGGGGCTGTTGCAGCTGCGAGATCCGGGAGTGCTGCCCCGTGGGTGCCCGGGAACCCTGCGGGCTCCCAGAGAGGCTGCAGGGGTGCAGGGAGCGCTGCTCGGAGCAGTTTCCGCTACTTCGATCTTGGGCGGAATTCATGGGCATGAGGTGCTGCTTGGAGAGAGGCATTAGCCGCAGCCCTGGGTGGGAACCAGCRCTTGGGCTGCAGCAGGTACCCGTGGAGGAGGCCTGCGGACAGAGCAAGCAGAATTTACAACTATTCAATATATTGCCTGTTCATTGGGCTGTGAAGTATTTCCCTGGGGCACCGTTTTGGTGGCTGGGCACAGGGGGAGCTGCAGGGTGCGCCTGGTGGGCCATGACTGTGAACTGCCCTTGTGCACAGCAGGTACTGCGTATTTTGGCTAGATTGAAACCCTCGGGAGCTTTGCTGGTGCCTTAACCAGGGGCAAGGTTTTACCTTGAAATCAATGGGATTTTCTCCAGGATATAAGAGAACTTTCATGCCTAAACCTAGGAAGTATTGGAACCAGATTCGTTACAGGTGTTTTAGAGTGTTTTACATATTAATTTTGGGTGTTGCTAGATTTTAGTTACTATGGAGTTTGTTTTATCACATCAGTTTATAAGTTCACAGGCTATTTTCACATACTGAGACCAAAGATCCAGTAGCAAATTTCTTTTATTCTACTGTAGCCTCTTTAGCCTAGAAAACTAATAAAATTAATTTACACAAAATGTTGTCTCACAATTTAATTTACAAAATAGCATTGGTGACTGAAGCAAATAAAATACAGGTTTTGTGTTTAAAATATGTGAGATTGATCTTGCATATTTAAATATGTAAGTACTTGACTATTTCTGAAGTATGAAATAAACGCCTGGTACCAGTCATTAACTTTCATTATCCATTTCAGGGATAAAATATAGTTTTTTGTCTAGATTTGTGTTCTTTCTTAGCTCATTAAGTAAAATATATTTTGTAGGATGTATATGAAAGGTTTTTTTATGAGAAGGTAATGCTGGTACACATGGACAAGTGAATCCTGTTGGTTTCATACTGAAATATGATGGATTAAACCTGACCTGTTTGTGAAAGCAAAATGYGTCAGTGCCTTTGAAGTGGTGGAAATGTAAAATAATTCCAGATTAGTTATCTTTTCATGGTCAGAATTTGATCTCAGTTTTTCTAGTTTGTGGTTTCACACCATTCTGATTGTAAAATATCAAGTTTGTTGCAAGGTATTGTTTTGTTTCATTTGTAGTTACCACGTGCTCCAAGTGCACTGGCTATGCTCGTGCACTTGCTGTACTCTCACTGTCAAATCAGAGTTGTCCATTATCTGGGGTAACAAATACACAGGTGAACAGAATGGTCAAGTCCTTGMAAAATGGCAGTTCTCCTCTCAGCCCTGCCACCTCTGCCAGAGCTTTGAAAGCCGGCCTGTGATCTTCCTGCTCCCTGGGAAGATCCATGTGAAGGTGAGATGGGTACTGCAGTGCTAGCTGTATGTACCTGCTCAGCAGTCCTCTTGTTCAGCTTCAGATTTCAAGGTTTCAAGGCTTCCTTGATTCCTCAGTTGCCCTCTTCCTTTTTTTTTTTTTTTTTTTGTTCACAGCTTCTCAACTTTGTAGAGCAGTCTTCAGCTGACTGCAGAAAGATGCAGTGAAACTCACAAATCTGGTGAGTTTCTGGGGCTGCATTTTTAACATTACTAGAATGTTTCTTATAAGAGAGCTTGATCACTGGCAGAAGAGTTGATTAACAGAGATCAAATGAGGTACTTTTCAAGGGGAGAGAATGGAATGATGGCAAGTTGTAAGCTTATGTGTCAGTGTCAATTTACCTTGTGCAGTTTTAGGCCACACAGTAAAGTGGATTAAGGAACTGTGCCATCAACAAATACTCTGGCAAATCCACATCCTGTCAGCAGTTTCTGTGTCTTAGCTGAGCTGAAAATAAAGGAATTGATGGTAAATCGATAGTGCTCAATTGTCATATGCCCTACTGGGTAATGGCAGCAGTTAACAGCCAAGCTATTGATGATAGTCTTCTGTGTTGAGAAGCCATAGAGTAGCAGAACCTTTCTGCAAATAGATACTGATCATCTCTTGGTTAGTCAATTAAACGGTTCATTTCTTACTGATCTCCCACTAAACAGGAAAAGGGTATCTGTATCTCGTACTAGTTAAGCTACTAGTTGTAGTTAGTTAAGCTACAAATTTTGATGCAGTTGTCTATAGAATTGCCAGGTAATTTTCACATCAGAAGATATGTCATAAGATTATTTCTAAGTTAAATATATTTGTATCATAAATTATTTTAATGTGTTTGCTTAAAAARTGATCAAAAGATCATGAATCTATGGAAGTCATTGATAAAGTGTGTGCTCTTCCCTGAAGTATATATGCTTCAAGAGTCTATTTCAATTTGGATTGATACTTCTCATCTCCTTCCCTCCGCCTCTTCCAATTTCTCTTCCTGAATGGTGCATTCTTTTCTTCTTCCTCATGAATCTCAAAATAGTACAAGGTAAATGCCTTTCAGTATGAMGTTTTACTTCTATCAACTTGTATCCCAAACAGATGATATTGATAGGATGTGCACCTGACTGCATGTTTGCAAGGACTATTAGGCTGAGAATCTAAAGGGAAAAGTTTTTGTTTGGTACACTATGAAACATTCAGCTCTTAACAAGGAGTGCCTGAGGCCTAAATCTCTCTCTCTTTTTTTTTTTTTTTCCCCCTTTTCTTTCCATTACTGAGATGTCTGTGGGATTTTTGTCTATGGGAAAAAAAAATAATTGTTCAGTTAGAGTAGTATTTGTATGCTAAACATTTTAATCCTTCTCTAGTTGCCAGTTAACCTCTACATCATAATTTTGACAGTAGTCTTAGAGGTTTTGGAGAAGCACATCAACAGCAAGTGTAGTTGTGTAGTTTCAGTGACACCTTATGAAGATAGGATCACTTCTGAGCCCTTCAAGAGAACTTAAATGCTTGGTGTCAACAGATAAAGGAGAACAGATACATATTTATATGTGTACACTTGAAAAGATATGATATGCACCTGTAGCCAGTTTTGTCACTTACTTCAAGCCTTTTTCAAGTTGTCAAAGTACTTTGGTGTTAGTCATCCCAGTCTCTCAGAGACCATATATTTCTTTCCAGTCTGTCAGTCATACTTTTGGAAGAGTCTGAAGTGGGTAGGGTGTGATCTTGCTACAGCACTTCACTAGAGAGAAATAGCTGATGTCTAGTGTGAGAACTGTACCCATGTGGCATGACTTGGGATGTAGCTCTATCTTCATCCTTGTTAAGAAAATAATCAGTATTTTTGTGTTATTAGTAGCTATTATACTARCAGCCACGCAACCTCACTGCATTAGACACTTTGTAAGTATGTATTGAGAATGGTCTTCATGTTTACAAGACTTTGATTTTATTGGATCACTATAGGTGATACTTTTTGTTGAGTAATCAAGTGGAAATGCATTTCTAATCTTTACTTGAAAAAATAATATATATATATATTTATATATATATTTGCGGTTGTCAGAGGGGAGGAGGAGGGAAGTAAATTCAGGATACTCAACTTCCATATTTTTCAGTCTGATAGGGATGGAAAAAATGTTTTCAAAACACTATTGTTTTTTCCGGTTGAGGAATACTCTTCGAACACACAAAAAARCACCCTATCCTACCTGTGAGGAAATTTCAGCTCATGATTGTTTTGCATAATGATCATTTAGTGTTCACTTTTGAAAYGATGCTGAGAAGAAACTACATAGCCTCACCTTTTTGGCAAAAGCTATTCACTCGGTAAAAATTCACTTTTTTTTTGTGAATTTGGAGCTAAAATTTTAGTAGATAAAATGTTGTCTAGATTCATTGACACATTTTCTCTGTATTTGCCTTCTAGTCCATGTGCAGTTGGAAAAAACCTTTGTTAGAAGTTATTTTCCTGTCATTGCATTGTGTACTGGCCTTCTGCTTCTGGACTACCTCTGAGTCAGCCTGCGAGCTTTGGTGATGAAGCTGTGCAAAGCAATTCACTTCRGCCTTCTGCCACTTGTGCTTTAATCATGCCACTGACTTCTCACAAACAAATTTTATGTRATGTAGATTAGGGCAGTGATTTGAGTTAAAATATTCCCTTCCTATCTGATAAAGACAGGCTTTCAGAAGGCTTTGTTGCCACAGGTAACATCCTGGAAGTGCGGCGGGAAGATGTTTCTGTATCTCTTGTCTGAAATTTACATGGACACCAAGATTCCGTTGCGCTAGTTCATTGTGTTATCTGAAGCAATTTACTGTGGCTTTTCGATGAGATAGAAATTCAGGGAAATCATACTGAGTACTGATATGCTCTACACAAGTTTTAATGCATATACATCAGATAAGAGCTGTTGATATATGGCTTCCATTCCCTTGCATTACTTCTTGTTTAGCAACACTGCCTTTTCTTCTCTCCTCCTCTCCTTCTTCCTGTATGTTTGATTTGTTGTCTTATGTTCTATCTTGAAGAGGACTTTATATATATGCASTATATACTGAAGTGAACTTTTGCATCTCATACTCTCCATTGTTTCAGTTCTTAATTTAATATCTTTCTTCTATAAAAGATTTTTTAGATTTCTAGCTGAAGTTGTTCCTTTGTCCGTTTCATCTTTAGACTTTGATGACCACTAAAGATAAAAGCCTAATGAATTTTGCTTTTGAGTTGTATCTGTTAGCATATAGACCATAGTAATAAAAGCAGGTGTTTTGTTACTGTGATATCATTAGTGTTATGGGTTTTTTTGTTTTTGTTTCTATGCCTGACTGTGTTTATACATTTTTTAAAAATTCTTTTCTAAACTTTTGTTTTTACTAAAGCTTTCTTGCAAAGGATTTAGTTACCTACAAACATAGAAGTGTATTTCCTGGAAGATATCTGGTTGATTTGTTGCCCTTTGCTTGTCTTGTGATGGCACTAAAAACAATTTTTACYCTAAATAATACTGAGTTGTTTTCATTTAGAATATGTAAAAAAGTGGAACTGGTACTGCCTTTGAAAATTTTCAAAGATATGTCTGAAATTGCTCATGTATGAAAATGCTGGCACTGGCAGGTCAAGTCTGAKGTTCTTTCAGTGTGAAAATGGAGTCTGTCCTTTACTTATTGTGAAGAACAAAGGAAATTACAGGAAAAGTGCTGTTTAATAGCAATAGAAAGTAACACTAGGAATATTTTTCTATGGTTTTGTATGTTAATGTCTTTTCAGATGTTTGAGGCTTTTTTATTATTCTATTCAATGGTGGTATTTTCATATTTATTCTGTTAAGATACTTTTATAGTAATCTGCATCCCAGGCATTCTGAGTTTTGGCTGATTAGAACATTGAGGTCTTGAACTTTATTCAGTAGTTACATATTTCGTCTTATATATCTCCAAGAAATCCATTTTGGTCACTSCATGTTGATGAGGACATTGCTGAATCAGCATGGTAGTAAACTGCAAAGAATGTTCTTCAAATGGCTTATTCTAGCATATCTCACCAGTACTTACGTGTTTGAGTGACTGTACCCAAAACTTCCAAGGCATTATGGAATCCCATTTTGTGTAATTTTAACCTAAACTCACTCTAATTCTTAAGTTTTTGAGTAATTTGTGTGAAACACTGGCCTAAGTACAGCTGTGATTGGCTCTGTGCTACACCCATGTAATGGCAGAATCTTTCCACTTGACAAAATGAATGTCTTGGGCAGTAACAGTGCAATCTACAGTCTTTGTGAAAGAAATGTATGCATGTAACCTTACAAAAGCTCACATTCCAGGAGCTGATTAATGTGGAGATATTGGTGATTGATTCTGGTTTCTCAGAATATATTGTTCTTTAGTATATGAGAGTTTTTGGTTTTTTTAATGAAAGTTATGCACTTTGAGGTGCAAGGGATTTCCAGTCTTTTTCATACAGAGGCGCAATGAGAAGAGAGTTTTTTTCTTTTTTTAAAACTCTATAAGGCCACGTGGAATATTCTCCTTCCCAAATCAGTGTGTCTTCTATAGAATCATAATCTGTTTTACCTGCTTTCTTCTATCCATGTGATCCTTGTTATATCTATGAGCTAACTTCAAAAGAAAAGATGTGACTTTGTGTTTTAAAATTTTGGCTAGAAATGTGGTAAGCTGAAGTGCCCTTGGGCTACTGAGAAAATCAAATACAAATTTCTCMTTTGTTCAGTGAAGTTACCAAGGTGAAACAAGTTTCACATTCGTTCTTTTACTCTTCTCTCTTTAAAAAAAAGTCTGTGTAGAGGCACTTGCAATCTTTATCGTGAGTACAGAAAATCCGTAATGACAGGAAGAAAAACTAAAATAGTACCGTTTTGCTAAAAAAAATAAAAATAATAATTATTCGGTTTTTTTTTGTGCTTCTTTAAAAAGTGATGGTGACAAGAATCACACAAAAATATCTAAAATAGCATTAGGGATTATATGTAAACTCGGGGGGGAGGGGGGGGGAGGGAAGACCAGAATATTATTAACTCAAGCTGTAAATCGAACTGTTTTGTATAAAACCATGCTGTTCATGAGTAACAGGACTAAGAATACAAAGTAACCATTACAAGCACAAAAATGTGATCTGTGCCACTATAACAAGTGGAGGAGAAATAATAATAAAAAGAAAGGAATGGAAGATTGGAAGTGTGAACAGTTTCTTTTTTTTTTTCTCTCTGCAGTATGCTGAATGGGATTTCAACCTTTAATTACTTTTTTTGAGCAGTATTAAACTCTAGTTTTCTTTGATTTGTAATCAGTAATAAGGTACTGATTAAGCTGCAATAATATTTACAAGAGATGAAGCACAGCTATTGTTGTTTATTACARCTCTTGTATCTTAGATGTTCCTTAAAGACATTTTAGTAAGAAATATAATCTATCCTGAGAAATTCATTGTATAGCTTTGGAATCAGCTGTATCTGAGTGGAAATAAACATGGAATTATAACCCAGAATTTATTGCCTTGCACGACAGACTTTCTCCTCTTAAATTCCAGGCAGTAGGTGAAAAAAAAAAATTAATCATTGGCTGTTTTGAAAAATTTTTAAATTTAACTAGAAATCATTACAAAATGGTTAGACATCAATTTAGATTATCTAAAGTTTATAAAAATAGTAATATACTAAACTACTGTGAACAGCAAATGATATTGACGTCTGCTATTAATAATCATTTAATTGTTTCTAAATTCTACAAGAATGAAATTGCCCTAAATAACAGTGGGTGGTGACTAATTGACCCACCAGGTTGACATTTAAAAAGTAATATTTTTTTATATGTGGTTATTAATAAAAAATTCTATTGATGGATGTTGGAATCTGGAAATACAGAATGCAGCTCCCCTGTTAACATCACTTTTCTGTTTACTGTAAAATAATAAATAGGGAAAATTCTGAAACCCAAAGGCTTCTAAATACTATCACTTGAAGCAGACTTCTTAACCTGATTACAAATTTTTTAAAAAACTGCAAAGTCCTCAAGGGATATAATTTACATATTAGTAGCAAGCAATGTTGCTTTTATGTAATGTACTAAAGTAATGTGAAAGTGAAAGATGTGGAGATCTGCAAAAAAATGAGAACAATGAAGTATGTTTTCTGCATTTTTTTAGATACACACAGAGAAAACACCCATTCATGTCATCGGGTTAATACACTCGATAAGTTGTTATAAAGCTCAGTTTTTGTATCACTTGAAAAGTTAAAAATTATGGCATGTGTGTAAGATTTGTTGCAGCTATTGAGTAGCCCAGAATCAAGACTAAGACTTGGATTGATCCTCCAGCAACATATGAATCTGATTAATATACCTGCAATTTGCTGGCATGTTTAAGTCCCTGTAGGAGCAGTACCCAAAATAACTTAAGCACAGGTAAACTTATGCAGCTCTGTAAATGAGTCAGACAATATATAGAAAAAAATAATACTTTGTGTAACCTTGAAATAGTAGGGAAATATACATGCAGGTATTTTTTAATGCAGAGATTCTCGTTTGACCAAGATGGTATATGATGCTGCTGACAATTCCTTGCTCTGTGAGATCAGGCTATGGTTCCATAATGTCAGTTAAGTGCTGMTACTCATTCGCACTGTGATACAGAAATTTCCAGCTGGAAAATATTCACAAATTTTGTAAATCACTGAGCTTGGTATAAGTAAAGGTTCCTTAAACAGACACATCTATACAGCTTTTTAGAGTAGCTATGTATTTTCATATCCCTGTTTAAACCGAACTTAGGCACTTAAGCAAGATTCTGAGTTCCAGCATTTTTGTTGTCGTTTTTTTGTTTTTCTTGAGCAAAGAATGTATGCTTAGCCACTCTCCAAGGTGCTTATCTTTATCCTATTTCTATGTTTATTTCTATGTTATGAAATTTTCAGGGGAAAAAAAAGATTTCAGAAACAAAAAAAGTTCAAAGTTCAAAAAAAAAAAAAAAAAGAAAAATCAGAAAAAAAAGATGTATGTTCCAGACAAGTTCCAGATAAGACAAGTGTCTTATCAGAAGATTGCACTGGCTTTCTAAAGCTGATGTACAAATGCAGTGTTGAAATGAATGTCTTATTCCATCTAGCATTACAAAGTGAGCAAAATCTTCTAGTTTATAAAATGATGTTTGTGAAATCAGAAACAGTCATGTGATTCATGAGAATATGCATATCTTCTGGTAGCCGTTGTAATGTATGCAAGCTAGAAGGGCCAGTAGGAGAAAGAGCCACAGTAGTGGCTGCTCAAAAGTGTGGGAGAGCACATTTGGTGCATTCGTCTTGCTTTGTTGATAGCATTAGTAAGGCTTAAAGTCTTCTTTGTCTATCAGTCATAAAACAGTAATTTTGGTTCATGAAGAACTGGATAATAACAAGATGCAAAAAATATACAGCACTGGTCATTAAGAATCTATAGTTGTTCACACAAGGGCCTTGTTTATGTTGTTGTTTWACTTCATCTTGAAAGATTATTCAGTGAGTTACCACAGCCTGCTGCTTCAAACCAGGATGTAACTAGTGCTCCCCTTCTTCATTTTGAGCACTTTCATGTTAGCCACATTTGCATTAGGTCATCCTCTTCCCAGGCAAAAATATTTATTTTTCAAATAAGGCTCTAGTTTTATTACCATTCAAGCAATACAAATACTCTGTTATAAAATGCAATTTGTGGAGACTTTAAAGAAATACATAATTTGATCCATAAAGTCCTTGCATTCACACATGCTGATTTTAATGACTTTGCACGTATTTTTAGGAGGCTTTTATACTGCCAATTTTTGTTATGGTGATTATCATAGAATCATAGAATGCTTAAGGTTGGAAGGGACCTCAGAGGTCATCTAGTCCAACCCCCCTGCTCAGTCAGGGTCACCTACAGCACATGGCACAGGGCTGTGTCCAAGTGGGTTTTTGTTATTGTTGTTTCTTGTTTATATGTTTATTGTTGTTTCTTCTTATTATTATTGTTGTCTTCAAAATATTTTAATGATGTAGATATCTGTCCAGGGCCTTTGTGTGTACTTGATAGCTAAGAGATAGATTAATGGATAATAAGTAAAGGGAGAATAGCACATTACTTTTTATTACCTATGATATCATTTACATATGGCATAAGATGACTTGCTGATGTGAGAAATAATGGCTTAAGGAAGGGAGGAGTTCTGGTGTTGATTTGGGCAACAGTGGGTAGGACTGGCAGGACATTCAAGGTTTTATTTGTGCAAATAGTCTATTAAAATATTCTTAAAGTACTCAAAATATGGAGATAAAAGGAGAATGCATGGGGATTGGAGATGCATTGTGGGTTTTTTTAATTCTTTTTATATACTTCTGTTTCAAGGTGTTCTGGGTGGAAAGGTGGAAGATATAGAATGGTATGAAAGGAATATAGAAAACACAAATTCAATATGTTCATTTGCTGAGGTGTGTTTAAATTTTATTTTAAAGATTTATTCTTATTTGGACAAAAGATTTGGAGGACAGGATACAGCTGTTTTGTCTATTGGCCTCTTTTGGGTAGAGGAATCATGGTCAGAAGCTGCAGGTATGTTCAGAAAAGGGATGATTTGAATTTGCCTTGATTTGTTCTGCCTGCGATTTGTTAAATTTATAGTCACAATCCTGCCTGGGCAGAGACATAGACAGAATGACCTAATAGGTCTTTTCCATCTCTTAGGCCTGTGGTTCTGCTATTTCATAATAAAGTACATTAAAAATAGATTTGCATAACAGACTGGAACAGCTCCAAGCAACCCATTTCAGTCTCTCAGGAACATAATAAATATGTAATTTAAATACTGCCTAAAAGCATATTTACTGATCTCTCTGTATTTATTCTTCCATTGGAGATTACAAAATGCATATTTACCAGAGAACTCAACCTAAATAATGTCAAGATCCGTCTTCATTGACTGAAACCACAGGGCTCAGTGGAAAGTTTGAGTCTTTGTCCTTAGAGCAACTTGCTCTTGTGCCTTATTTTCAATTCATATCCATAAGGACAGCTTTTGCAAGTAACATTAGCCTTAAATCATCAATGAACTTCAGTGGGATTCTCTTGGGCATGCTCTTGCGCTTTGCTTTGAAAAATGGATTTTTATTATTCTGCTAATGAGATGCATGCAGTTGATTGAATGAAGTCAACCCCATGCTGCATGTATTACTTCTCTTTCTGAAAACAGGCTGGTTAAGTGTCCACCTTAATCCCTTGCTTGAGGAATTGGAAGACTGGTCTTATACCCCAGTTACATCCTTAAGAAATGAGACTAATGCACTGCGAAGATGTGAGTGGGAAAAAAAGACATTCTTGTATAAAGCTTATCAGATACAGGACCACAGCCTGAAAGATGCTAGTTGAGTAACAGTACCTGCTTACTGTTGTTTTTGCCTCAGAGATAGCTCAAGTGTGACTTCTGTGTGATATTCTGAAGGAAGCTGTTATCCTGTGACATAGGTCAGAAGTGAACAGTGCAGGTAGTCTGCATAGGACATGATATGGAGTACGTATTGCAGAGTTGTTCTTTGCCCAATCCCTGTTTTCTCTCCAAGACTTTTAGGATTTTCCCTGGTGACATTTTTTCTCCAGAATCCTTGAATTGCTGATCAACTTATCAAGTGCGTCTTTCTCTCGTGTCTTTAGCTCAGCTGTTATGTGGAGGGTTCCTAGGCCTCACATGATGTGACGTGTGTACATGTCACACATGTACATGATGCGTACATGATGTGCTTCCAGGCTGGCCCTGCAGGAGACCAGCTTGGATCTAGCTGTATTCGGTAATGCCTGTCATACTTCACGCCTTGGAAGAAGCAGAGTTGTGCTGCTTAAACTGTACCTGAGCTATTAAACCTTGTCAGATCCAATCTGACTCTGCTATGCAGGCAATCCAAGTGTTTCTGAATCAGTGATGCTATTAATCCACAGTGTGGATAGCTAGTCCATAGATAATTGAAAGGTGCATATTTGATAATGTCATAATTATGCCAGCCTTAGTATTTTATCCAGTAATTCTTGAAGAAAGGCCATTAGTCTTCCCTACTTAATATGGGAAAAGCATAGAGTTCAACAATTTGGGGATGAACTGCAGGTTTTTAGAAATGTCTCTGTTAAATGACTGAGTCATGATGAAATAACCTCTTCCCTTATTAAGCTCTAACACTTTTTGGTTATTCATTGTCTTAAGTTATTATTTCTAATTGAAGTATTTCATTAACTCTGAGATAACTTTACTTTTCTGGGTCGGTCTTGTTATGGTTATCTCTGGAAATATCAGGAGTAGTAGTAAAGGAAATCTAAGGTAAAAACTGCAAGTAATGTATTTCCTGTGTCAGAAGAAAAATCTATGAAGGCGAAACCTCATGTACATATTTTAGAAGCATGGTATGTACACATAGTGCACAGTGTTGTAGTTAACTTTGAAAATGTACTTTTTGCACCCTACTCTCAGGCAATTGACCCTGCTATATAGAACCTTTTTTCTTTGAGGACACTTAAAAATTGCTATGTTTACTCATTGCCAAATCAATTACTAAGGAAATTATAAATACTGACGATTTCCATTTAGGAACATTTATAGAATCATTGAACATGTTTTTTAAAAGTTTCTGAAACAGGCACCTGCTATTTGTTGTTGCACAGTCTGGGATTTTCCCATGCCAGCAAGTGCTGTATTGTTTTTCATTTAAGCTTGGAATGAGCTTCCTCCGCGTTGCTTGAGCCAACAGAAATTGATTTTTTCTTTATTTTTACACAGGGCCTGGTGTCTTGCTGAATCTGCAAAGGGCCACTTTCACTTGGTCCCTTGGTGAGTTTTTGGGGGGCAAACCTTTCTCTAGCATTCAGTATGTTTTCATTACGATTTTCAGGGTCCATTTTCAAGCCACTGTTTTAATGCTTTTATTTTGTCAAATTCAAAGAATTTTTTTGACAGTCAAAATAGAAATGCCATTATTGCGTTGGTTTCACTTTTTTCTCTGCCAGTTGTATGGAAATCTCATGCAGGCTTCTCAAAGTTTTGAATATTGCAGATGAATTTGTCAGTGTGCTAATTAATATTTATACTAGAATTTTTACTTTTTTGTTGGTTTTTTTATTCAGTCTTTTTTTTCTTTCAAGATGGAAGGACCTTGTATAAATAGCAGTGAATAAAATAATTGTAAGTTGATATTGTTGGACCTACTAAGCCACCCTAGTGGTTTTATTCAGAAATACACGTGTTTGAACTGTGAGCTACCCTCTCTGTTCATTACACTGTTGTCTCATGAAAGATGCTCCTGAATTTTTATAGACCTAGTGACAGATGCTCTGAAGTCCTGTGCAGAGACACCTGAGCTATCAGTCGCATAAGCTGCTACGTGAACACAGCACAGCAAGCAGACAGAAATCCAGGTCTCAAAAGAGGGTCGATGTGTTAGTGTGATGCCTTGCTGGCGCAGGTGTATTGCATCTGCTTTTGGAACAAAATACAGTCATTCTTTTCTCTACCCCATTGTTCTGTGTATTCCCCTCTGCACTCAATGTATCGTGGAAGTCTGAGGTTCAGAGCCAAGTATTCAGAAATGCTAAAAATGATTGATGTAAGCATCATCTTCTGAAGTGTATTTCAAATAAGTGATTCTTACTTTCTCCAATCTTCTGCAGCATTTTGGTACTGGAAAATAAATTAATGTAGAGGTAAGTGATGAGAAAGAACTTAGCCATATGGCAAAGTACAGTAAAATATCGTCTGCTTATGTAATGGGAACCATGGTTCACGAGTTACTTCTACTGATGTGCAGTGCAAGAGTAGCTTATCTTGGTGTTTTGTCTCTTTCTGTAAGAGCAATACAGTGCTTTCTGTAGCAATGTTAGTCAGGATTCTTCAAAGAATAATGTATTAAGAGTTTAAAATTAATATAAATAAAAATTTAAAGTCTTAATGAGGGAATTACAGAGCTGAGGGTATAGTCCCCTCTTGTTTCATTTCTGTTCATTTAGTGTGTACAAACAAAAGCAGAGTTGTGATGGGCAGGTAACATTTAGAGAAAATAAAGATATGCTCTTTCTTTCTTCTTTTAAATCAAGCATTATGCTTTTAAAACATCTAAGATATTAAAATGCTAGTGGGCAGAGGGAGGAATGCAGGCCCTTGCAGAATAGTTGCATCTCTGCAGTTGCTCTGTGGGGTTGGAAATAGCCTAGATGCCCTATCAACTAATGTTACATTTCTGTGCCATGTTACTTGGGTACTCTGTCAAGTCTCCTGTTTCTTGGTTTCTTCTATTTCTTAATTTTTACATTGCATTTTATTCACCAAGCATAAATACCACTAGAGGCCAGTTACCCAGAAAATCTTCGTTTGTTAAAAGTAGGAAAGCAACATGGAAAGCAACAGCTATCTAAGGTGTTCTTAGATAGCTGACAATTTAAAGAAAAAAAGATGCCTCTATTTCTTTAAAGAGAGGATTTTTTATTGGAATAATTGGATAAAGCTGACAAAGTCATCTTTTTCCTCCTTTTTTCTTTTTTTCTTGTTCCTTTTTAAAAATGTATAATAAAGGGTTATAGCAGTGTGGGTTCAAATACTATCAGAGGATCTAATTATTTTTGTTAAGAATCCTGAAATACTTCTAAGCTCTACTTTATTGCATTCAATTTTAAATCACATTCAATTATTATCTCCTAAATAAGAGGAAGGAAAGAAAAATTATGGAGTCCACACAGACTGAGTGTATCTATTTGAATTCAGTCCGTAAACCTTGAGCTGCTAATTTGATTATGAATTAAAACACTTGTAGAGGTTTCTAATTTCACTGCCATCTTCATTGCAAATATCCTGACTGCTGCTCGACTTATCTGATAACTTTTTTGCAGATTGTATTAGATTCTTCTGGGATTTTTTTCTACTTTTTGACAAAGAGAAAAATACTTTGTGACCTCAAGAAAATGATTAACAAGACTGATGATGAGAACACTAATATCATAACTGTGACTTTAGTTCCTCTGGCTGAATTTCTTAAATATTTTTGTGTGGTATGTGGTCAGGGAAGTGCTATTACAAGCAGAAGAAGAATCAGATTAGTGGCCAGATCATTTGTATGTGCTTCTGATTACCTCGACTTGAATTAATTATTTTGTTTTTCTCTCTGTGGCTACTTTGGGATTTTTCAGATTGGTTTGATGACTGAATTTAAAAGAGTATTCTTTTTATTTTCTTGATAGATTAACATTCCACTTTCCACTTTGTTTAACCTCTCGCTCTGTCTCTCTCACTCCGTCTCTCACTCTCTCACATTAAACTGCTTGTGAAATGGATGAAATGTCCCGATGAAAGTACTCCAGAGTTGCATACCAGGATATAATGCACATTACCTACAGGCTAGGGAATACTTGGAAATTTTGAATTAGTAAGAGGCAGATAAAAATGCATTTGTCTCCTGTCTCTGGGACTGRTTTTAGTATAATGCACATTACACAAATCACTTAGGCCAACTTGTACTTTCTCAGGGCATAGAAGAATAAATATATACACTATTAAATAACATAGTAGATAATCAGATGTGGGACTCTGACAGTTATTGAGATTGTGCTCTTGTTTCTGCTCCAAATAGCTTATTGTTTTTAATTTTATATTAATTTCACTTAATTTTTTAAAATTAAATTTTAAAATTTATCATTTTATCTAAAAATCTGTCTTCTTTTTCCTGTGATTAGTTTTATTTTTGCCTTAAATGCCTCCAAACATTGATAAGAAAATATAGATTCTGCCCGTGATGGCAAAATTCTGTTTTTACCTAGAAGAAAATGCTGTATTTTTTCTTCCTTCACCCACTCCTTTGTTGTATGTTCTTGAAAGAAGGTTGAATTTATTTTTGAATACCAAATTACTCTGCCCTTTTGAGGAATGTAATTTTATTCTGAAGTTACTGGTAAAATTTTACACACACCCCCCCCCAAACATCTAAAATGCTACTTTTAATTATTGTAGAGCTGTTGCTATAATGTCTCTTTACCAGAAATGTTATTTCCAAGAAACTCCTAGACAGTCAGATAGGAATCTGATTTATTCCAAATATGAGAACCAAGTCTACTTTGAAGCCTTCCAGTTGGTTGTAATAGTACAGCTGAGTTAGTTACCTCGTGAGCTGTGTGTTGGTAAGGATCATTCCTTTGTCCCTCAGCTTCTTTCTTCCCACTGTGGTGGGACATCTAGCTGCAGCTGGGATCCTTCATTCCTCTGTCCCATGGTGGTAGCTCTAACTGGTTTTCCAGGAAGGTCTGGGTGCAGGAGGCGTTTATATGTTCAAGTAACATTAATTTCCAAAATATGTTATTTGTTTTGTTTTGCTGTTTTCRTCTGTAAAGGGAAAGGCAGCAGTCTTCCTCTCATCTAATGAGCAACATTCTATACAAGATTTTAAGGCTTTTTTTTTCCCAAGATTTGATTATAACCTTTAAATTGTAATTAAAAACTTATTAAAAATTATGGTGATTTCTTCATCAGTTATAGTCTGTATATATCTTATTTTGGGTCTCTGGTAATAAGGTTGAAGTCAAAGAGGAGTCTAAATAGTAAATGGCAGATCTGGTTGGAAATGTCACTGCATTCAGATGCTCAGTTTTGGTATGTGTATGTTTCTATGGCAAAGAAAATAAAAATGTTGCTGACTCCTATATGGAAACTCCAGTCAGACTGCAGTTATTGAAGGACTGTTAGCAATACCACAGAAATGTCATGCACGACAGTATGTGAATGTGGTTACAGTGAATTTATAGACCTCATCTCTAGGTTTTCCTCCTCCCTTTGAAACTTAGTTTGATTTTGCTTTTTGTCAGCCTGCTTGTTACTGAGTAGTGTGAGCAGAACAAAAATGTCTGCAGTCGGAACCTGGATCTTTATGAGTAGTGTTGTCACCATGAAATGCTTAGAACAGAAAAGAAGCTCTGCAAAAGCAACCCATATTGGCCCTGGAGACCTGAGCCTGTACTGCCAGTATGGAAATCCAATGCTGTAGATGGCACAAGTTCCTGAGTGTTCTGAACTTGAAATACAGGAGGCAAACAGCCACATGTAGTGTGGGGAGAGGYCTGTATACATTCATGTGAAATATCTATGTTATTTCAGTCTGAAGCATCCGTGCTTGTTTCCAGCAATAATATTTTGATTTTGTTTTAATGGAAATTGTCATGACAGAATTGAAATTAATGAAACTGTTTTGTAAGGGGGAGGAGCGAGGTGACTTCATCCGCTTTTCGAAAGTGAAAACTCTCCTCTGGRTGCTATCTTAATTTACCTCCAACAGTTCAATTAATCTTAATTATACTTGATCTGAATATCTATGTTTAGCACTGAATCTTCAGTTGCACCTATCCAAAAGGACTGTAGAAATGCAATCAATTAGCTGATGTAGAAAAGAGGAAGACAAAGGCTGTTTCAAGCAGCATATATATGATGTCTGATTCTAGAGATGTGTTGCACCTTTAAATCCTGGCTGTCCCTTACAAYCCAGGCAAAATGCTTTCCTGCAGGCACTCCGCAATCGGAGCCAATGCGGACGATGCATTAGTCTCAGTATCTCCATGACAGCGCCCATATTAAAAGTGGATAGAYGGCTTCCGAATGCCCATTGTTTGCTGTCACCACAGACAGGATTCAGCTAATGAAACAGCTAATTAGATTTTGTAATCCTGTCGTCATTGTGTTTGCAGGGTGACATTTTGCTCGAGTTTCTCTTGTGGCGCTCTCCGGGCTGGGAAGGAGAGCTTTCCCGGGCCAACTTGGCGCTCGTGTTTTCGTCGGAATGGCGGTTCCCTCTGATATAATGAAATTACTGCCTTTCCAATGCGACTATGTCATTCAACATTTAAACAGAAAAGAATAGGGAAATGATGATCCGATTAGTCAAACAGGCCTGTGTTGAAAATCCATTTCTGAAATCAAATAGTAGAATTGGATTGAGTTCATAATGGAAGAATTACTTAGGTATTATTACAAACTATGTTATGCATTCATTGAATTGCTGAWTGTGCATGGATTTGCCAGCTGTTCTCCACTCCCATCTCTGTTTCTCTCCAGGGCAGATACAGTGAAGGGAATAACAACCAAGTGAAAAGGAGGCCGATTAGCACAAGTTTTGAGGGGATGCTCAGGGTTAATCTCACAAGCCACATTCTTCTCCAGCCCAAGGAGGTGCAAATTGCACTGAAAGTTTTCTGACTTGAGGAATACATTGGGATACAACTATGTTAGAATGTGATCCTTGAATTTTAACTGAGTTATGCAGTTTTTGAGGCAGGGAGAGGGGAAGGATGTTAGATTTTTTTAAGCCTCATTGCTAATGGTAGATCTGCTTTTTGCAGTCACTGATATTTAATGGGAGTTCAGAGCCTCATTGCCTTAGAAATCCTTTTTAAAATCTCTATATAAACAAAACTATGCTGACCAGGAAAGCTCTATTCATTGATAACTGATCATGGTTTACCCAGATCTGCTGCTTTTCTGCTTCAATGGGTTCCTTCTGACATCTGTGAGGATCCATGTAAGATCTTTTCTTGGGATAGCTCACTGATGAATTGAAATTTTACCTTGAAAAGATGTTGTTATATTTATGTTTTCTAACGTTTCAGGAATGCAAGTTATAAATTGTCAGGTGAGGTTGAGATTGTTGAATAGTCTAGCACAGATTGTCCAGATTTGTATAGTATGGTGAATACAGTAATCTAACTCAACATGTTTATGTGGGATCTATATTGCAAGTAAGTTACTGGATTACTTGATAAAATATCCTGACTACTCCTATTTTATTAGCATTAACATTAAGATATCTTCAGTTTAGTTACATAAATGATACATAACACTGTCCTGCACTTCTCAAGCACTTTTAAGTACAGATTCTCAAGGGCTTAATGCGTGGATTAACTTTAATTATATCTCTGTTGGTGGTGATGCCATCTCCACAATGTTCTTATGCAAACGTCAGCACAAGGACATTAACTTTTCAATCAATTGTGAGGTAAAAGAGGGGGAGAGAAAACAAATCTCCTATGCTTTGCTCAGTTGTTAGTTTCTACTGTGTTGGTAACTTGTAATGGTATAGGTTGCAGGCTATTCTGACTGCCATTTTTTCCCTAGAGTAACTCAAACGGTTTTAGCATTTTGGATGTAAAATCCAAATGCTACTACATTGGAGTAGTTTACTACATTACATTATATTTTTAAGTGAAAAGACAACAATCTTTTGTATGAGATATGAATCACTGATATAGTCCCATGTTAAAAAATATATATATTTCAAAGTTTTTCATGAAATTTAGTTCTACTTTTTGTGATTTTTCTTTTATCATTCTTCAACTTACATCTGAGATATTTAGAACTTAGCTGAAAAAAAATCTGGTTCCTTCAATAATTGTGATCTACAGTTGAGTAACAGATGTTCATAATTTTTTTGTAACATACCTAAAAATGAGTAAATGCCAGAGACAACCACTTTCATGGCATTGTCTGAAACCTACCAACTCTTTTGCATGGGTCCTTAAATGTTTTTGTACTTTAAATTATGTTTATGCAAGGTTTGGTCTTATATCTTTRAGTTTGTTTTATAAACCATCTGGATAATTTTTTTAATAAAGCAATATTTACATTTACAAGAGAATGTACTACAATTTTTAGTGTCTAGTTGGCAAAACAATTGTCTACTTTGACAATGAAAAATTTACGTTTTATTTTGTATCTTCAGTAGTCATTTTTTTTCTTTGTAATATTTTAAAAATATGTTCCTCTTTAAAAAATAAGAATAGGTTAAGCAGACCAAGATGAACTTCCATAATATGCTTAGGACTGCTGCTTACCTCTAGGTATTATTTTAGCATATATTGGCCATCAAGGTTGCTAGGATGCTGGAAAAAAAACGAATTATATATTTTACTTCTAGTGTTTGTTCATTTTTAAAACATGAACATCAGTCTACTAAGAGGTAGAAGAAGAAAAATGATTTCACATTGGTTTTGAGTTTTCAAGTAATAATGACTCTGGTCACTACAGAAACAAAATCAGTCGTCTTAGTAACATAATTATAATTTTAAACCTCTGAGTCATCTAGTACTTTTGCCTGGCTATTCATTATTAGTGATAATTGTATAAAAGGAAGTTGTTCATCTACTCCTGCTGCTTTTTCTCCCCTGGAAAACATAATCCTTTGTTTGTGGACAGCTCAATTAGCTGCTTTGGAGATCATAATTATTTCATACCTGGGGCTTAGAAGAAACTGGGGTAAAAAGATAACTTTTAAGCCTTACACAGAAGTAAAAAACTTATTTGCAGAATTGTTTTTAATGAAGTTTCTAAAGTTTCAGTTGTCCATCAGGCTAGAGAATTTCTTAGGGTTTTGTGCATAAGGCATGCACAAAAGTAACGAAACAAAAAAAATAATCAGATAGATGTGGTATGAAAATAGTCACCCCCCAAAAGTGTTCCTGGCTGAAAGAAAAAAGAAATTCTTTTCAAGAACCTCACCAAATGATTATGCTAYAGCCTGATCAAGATGTCTGGTGAATGGAGAATCAAATCCTCAACTACATTTTAGAMTTTTTTTTAGGAACTATTTTATTTTCTTGCAATGGGTGTTGATACAGTATTCTTGGTTACATTTCCAGTGTCATGTTTTATCCAATTTATTATTTGAATCAGGTTCGAATTTCCATGCTTCAAAAGACAGGTACTTGTATTTTAAACTTGTAACTTTTCTAATTTTACCTAATCTCACGGGCCACATACATGACTGTTTCAACTTTACCAAGGAATATTTCACTACTGCAGTTCATACTGTGCAAGAATGTGCGTTTTAGCAGACAGCAGCTAATGATAATTTTAGTTTGGCCAGAAGTCATCTTTGCTACGTACTAAGTTTCCTATGTGATACTCTTCYAATATATGCTTCATATCCATTTCTGCAGGACTCAGTATAGAAGTGTGTTCAGGGAATTGTAGATTGACAAGGTTTGAAAGAAAAGTACTGTTTCAGAACTTTCTGATTCAGTATAATTTCCTCTTCTATATTTTTAAAGAATACTCAATGACTTTGGTCCCAGGGTTGAAATTTCGTTTCTGTAGACCCGACACATCTGTGAAAAAGCAATCTTGATTCTACTTTGATTTCTTCATCATCAGAAAAATAGTCAGCTAAATTGCAGCTTTTCTATCAGTGGTAGTAATTCAACAGGCTAGAAGACAGAGCTGAATTTAAGCCTTAAGTTRAATTTGTGACAAGGATGAGGGTTGAGGGGGGGAACTCTGCTGAAGCTGAGACCATTTGATTTAGAGTTGCTGAAGCGATCAGTTTAAGCTTTTAATGTATTTTTTTTCTTAGCAAAGTCACTTCAAAACGAATAATCACTAAAACAATAGCAAAATATGTCAGTTAAAACAGATTAACATTATTTTATTTTGGCAGTACCAGTGATTCATTGTAATTTAATTTTACTTATAACCTATTAACCTGAATATGTGCAAGCAGGAAGAAGACAGAAAAGTGAATAGCCTTTACTTGAGAAAAAAATAACGACTGGTGTTGGTTGACCTGTAACAGCATTTAGCAGTTGTCAAAACTGCAATCCATTGCATTATCCAGCTCACAGAATTATTACTTGTAAAGATGATATGAAGGAGACTGRCAAGTCCTGGTATCCATGAATCGATCTATTACTTAGTCTCCTCTGTTTCCTGGTGTTTATGTCACTAAATGAAAGAGTATTTAATAGATAAGTGTTGTCAGTTATTCTACAAGCATCATCACAAAAGACATTGTGTTGCATGTGTGTTACAGCTTGGTCCAAAAAGACTTGGTCTGAAACTCAGCACTGCTTCTGGGAAGAAATACAATCAAAACCCATGGCAGTAAAATAAACTTTATATTAAATTACAGTTAGGGTCATCACTTTTGCTACAGTGTTGATTGTACCTTTTCAGCCATTAATTTGAAACAATTAGCTTGGGAATACAGATTGCTCAGTACTGTAAGGTCCAACTGGAATGACATAAATGAAAAAGAATACAGGGATCTTGAAGATTTTTTTTGACTTTGTAGCATCATGTCTGTGTTTTCTTCACTGAACAACTAACAAGGTTGCTGCCTTCATAACCTACTTCAGAAATTTGAGATGTTTTGCTGAACTCTAGTACGGGTATTGGGTAAATACGTTCAGGCATAGCCTTGGCTTACTTTTGTTCTTAGTTTGCTGTGGATTTTTTACTTCTGCTTTGAGGGAGATTTTGAAGAGTGGTTGTTACCTGTACCTTAAGGCAGTGCTGGAAGGATGAATGTTTACATGTCAAGAACTCTCTGATCTTTTTAGGACGTGTTCATGATACCAGATGTCCCTAATTACAAGCACAAATGACAGTTATCCTGTAGGTACGTGCTCATAAAGCTTGCTAGAGACCCAACCACCCAAATTGCAAATTCAGAGAGATTTGCTTCAGTTCCAAAAGGACAGACTTTCTATGCTATGATTATATACTCTCCAGAATATATAAGGGAAATTTTTCTTTGCATTTAATAGTGGAGAAGAAGGGAACTTACTATTTAAAAATAAATAGTAAATCACTTAAAGCTGTCTTGTAGGCATAATTTAGGATGAGGAACAAAGCTATCCATCTCATGGAGTACTAGTGGCATTCTGCCTGTTCATGTTTCACCAAAGTCCATTTGTTTTTGTTCAGAGCTTTCAGCTATGTATTAAGCTGCTTTCTGAAAACATTGTTTTTCATCCTATTGACATACTCATTGGCTGGAACATCTSTGATGAATGGCAGGCTGTATATTTACCAAGCACCTTTTAAAGTCAGACAGATGTTTGACATTGTGAATTTCTGTTCTTTTTGGAAATAGACCTTTTTTAGTTCTGCCAGAGAGTTTCTTTAAACTGTCAATCTTACTTTGCATCTCTGCAGAGAYAGCTGTAGTTAGATGCAACTCCTGACAACACAGGCCCTTGCTGTTGGGCACTGCTTCACAAGATGGGTTTGCAGTTTCAGCTGAACAATGCAACCTGCTTGCAAATGATGGATCATTGAGGCTAGGAAACAGGCTGCTGCATATGAAAGTGTGAGGAGGGACAATGCTGGCAAAGAGCTGATGATACTTGTAGCAGAACACAGGGCACCTGCTCCGGTGCAGGCATTGAACAGTGGGAGAAAGGCCTGTGGGACAATCCATGGGAACCACTATGCTCTATCATGGAGGTGACAGCACGTTTTGCYGCTTGTGTAAAATGAAAGGTGATATCATAGGTCAGCAATTGAAAAGAGTTTACAAACCAAAAGTATTCCGGCTATGAAAGAAAACTTCTTTTCTTGCTTGCACATGAGAGGAACATTTTCATTGTTGTTATTTATGGTTATGGAAGCCATTGTTYGTGTTGCAGTGCCTTGTTAATCTCCTCTGTAATCCTATAAAGATATGATGAGTGTCTGTCAGAGAGGAACTGTCAGTTCCTTATCTGTGGAGATTCTGTGAAGAAGGACTCACTACAGGATTGTGCCATTGGGCGCTTGCGCGATTTTGGACAAATTACTTAATCTGTCGCTTGTTGGTAAAATGGATATGAAAGTAGTGATAAAAAATAGGAAAAAAAACTTTCAAAACTTTCACTGAAAACCTGCTAATAGGTATTATATATGTTCCCTATTAAATATGTTCATAACAAAATAATTAAAGATCATTGTCCAACATTAGACAAATAGAATTTGAAAGCAGTGTTATCCGCAAGGATAAACTAARTTGCTTGGACACTGAGTTAACGATGCCCTCTGCTGATTCTGGAGAGAAGTATTTCTGAGAACCTGGAAGGATATCTAGCCAGAACAAATCCAACCGATGAGGTAAAGTGGAGTAATTCTTTTGCCAATTATTGACATATCTAAAGCTGACTGTGACTCGTTTCCTTTCCCCTAATTGTATCTGTGTATGAGTAAATATGTTTGAAGAGATACCTATATTTATCTATGTTTGTATAAATGTCGCTTTTTAAAGAATCTAAAAGATGCCAATATGGTGATGCAATAGTTTATGCTATTTTATCATTCTGGATTTACTTTCAGCATATGGTATATATTTAACATTTATTAGAAGTATGAGATAACAGAATGCTTATAAGATAGAAGCTAGATATAATGCTATTTGTTGTGATAGCCTGAATCTTAAAGTTTTGCCTACAATAATAGAATCTTATTAAATTTTTTAGCCCATAATATCCAAGAAGTACATTATAGATCCTCATCTACATAAACCAAAAGTGTAATGTGGATAAGTTTTCTTGCAGAGTTCAGGAGGAGGAAGCAGGAAGATGAGTGAGGTAATGAAGTTAGATTTTGAAAGAGTTAAATCCTTCTAAGACTATTGCTTTGCTGTCTGAGATGATAAGGATTTTTTGAAATCTCAGCCTGAAGGCATTATCTAGTGTTGTACATGTGAAGGTATATATGAAAGCTATTTTATAAGAAATTAGGAATTAGAAAAGTAGCACTCTTTCTGATAATCAAAGATATTCTACTAATCTCTTCATCATTGCTTAGCTCCATCAGTGCATAAAGCACTGCACTAATTTGCTCTGCTTGTTGATGAGGGTCCTTTGATTCTACGAGGATAACATGGGACTTCTGCTGTATAATTTTYTGTCTGATCTTTTCAGCTCTGTTCCAAACTCTATTTCTCCATCAGTGCTGGGAAGTGGATGTAACACTTCTCAAAGCATAGCTGAAGTCTTGTAGACAGCAATTCYGAGCTGACAAATAGGGTCATTTCTATTTCTTTCAGATTTTTGAAGGACAGAAATTCTTTCCAGTGCCCTGTTGACTGGAAGGTCTTGTGAGCAGCAGATTTGTAAAAATCTAAAAAAGAAAGTCAATGTCCATTTCACATGGGTGATTGCCTTTATTTTTTACCGCCTTCTATGGCTCTGCCCAAGGCTTACTATAAAATCTATTGTGTTGGGATTTCTGGGCATTCAGTAAGTCTCCTGTGGTAGTCCATTATATTTTAGTTCTGGCCTGATGCAGAGTTTGAGTTTGCTTCTTAAATGAGTATGATTATGAGATTGCTTCCTTCTTCTGAGGACTTTGTGTAGGTTTATGCTTTAYTGCTTCTCAAATCTCTAGGAATGCAAATAAGACAATGTGCAAAAGTTTTCAGTGAAATGTGTAAGAGTCAACATTAAGATAGTCATCTTTATCTTATGGATATAGTGTGACTAAGCAACATGAATGTTGCTTTCTTCCTTTACAAGAGACTCGTGTGCATACATCAAAGTATATTAAGGCATTATGACTTTAATAATTGAGTAAAATGTAGTTTTTTTCCCCTTTAATTAGTCATGCTCCCTATGCATGTGCATGTGGCTTAAAGCGCATAAAAGCGGTTACATCGTATCTTCATTTTGTTAGGAACTAAGTTAACACTGATGTTGTAGTCCAATTGAGTTGGTGTTTTCCATATTCTTCTCTCAAAATTTGGTGTCTTTTACCAACGTACTTTTCTGCAGAGATGCGGAGATTGGCTTCTCTTGAATGCCTAATGTTTTCCTTGTGTTCTAGAGCACGCAATGTCAGAACACCAATGCAAGAGTTTTAGAATGTGCAGTAGAAGCTTTCCTCTAAATTTGTTGTTACAAAAAGAAAAAAAGAAAAAAAAAGAAAAAGAAAAAACACATCCCTGGAACTAGTAGGAAAACYGTATTTCACAGACAGGCTCCTACGGTACATTAGAATAATCACCCAAGTAAAAAGTGCATGTTTGAGTACAAAGAAAAACATCAAATATGAAAATATTTCCTGCAAATARGTAGCAGGTCTTTCTGCACCAAGATCTTCTCTTCATGTGCTTGTCTACGTATATATCTGTAGACACTTTAACTGCCCCATTGTTCTACTATTGATCATCTGTTTGTTGCTGATACCATACGTGTGTCATGGGTATTTCCCATTGGCAGGGCAGCAGCATCCTGTTGCCCATTCCTCTTGGTTGTGGATGGTGATTCAGCCAAGCTTGTGTTCTATTCAGGACAGGAAAAAAGCCCTAAGATGGATGTGAGAGCACCAAGCAAACATCACTACAATTCTGAAAATGTTTTCACTGCTTGCTTTACATCGGTTTCTGCCAAGAATACATATAGAGTGTCTTAATACATTRAGGTATAATCTTACAGCTCAGTACAATGAGAAAAACACTGCAGCATAACACCAAATGAACAATATTGGATTCTTTTTAGGCTATTATGATGCCCTTTTCTGTCTGATGTATGTTTCTTGGGTTTACTCCCATTCTTGGGTTTTAAGAATATTTTTTATTTTGTTCTCTTTCTGCTCTGTGTTAACTAAAATGTATGAAGATGGAAAAGGAACTAATACATTTTAGCCTTAACCTTATTTCCTTCAAAAGAAACACACACTATTAAATCTTTCCTGTATTTGGATMCTGGATTTGAAAATCATATTTTTGCCATGTTTCAATTTGAATATAATTAGAGTAAATGGGTCATTTGTGGAAATTTACATCAAACAAGTGTTATCTTTAGGTTGAATATGTTTTAGGTATTATGTAATACATGTTTTATGACATGGGATGTTTTAATTACTGTGCTAGATCTTATTCCCTAATTCTATCCAACTTGTATTATTCTTCCAGCAAAAGGATATGGAAAACTGTTTTTAAGAACTTTTGGAAGATTATCTTTTCTTTACAGATCTGCCATGCTGGTTCTGCAGTGCCTGCGGCTGCTCTTTGCTGCAGCGAGCGTGTTTGGAGCGCGTGTTGCCCGCTGCTGGTGTGAGGCTGGCGAGGCATTGCTGGGGAGTGCTTATTGCTACCCTGTTTTGGAGGGAAGGTGCCTCCCTTTAAATTTATCCCATTTATGATTTTTTTATTAATTTTCTAGACCTGATCTCCAACGCCCCCCAGCAACACACTAGTGTAAAATGGTAGAATTTTATATTAAGCTATYAAGCTGCCTGATCATCATCTCGCTTCAATCTGATCATCTAAAAGTCCATAGATTTTGATCTTTACTTGCATCTTTCTGCTTTATTTCTACTGAAAGTTTTCTGTGATCAAGAGTTTCATGAGAATTATAGTAAACCTAGATTTGGCATTGCAGCGGCTGCATCTTAAACACAGAGAAGGCCCAATATCAAAGAATGAAAGAATATTTACTACACTGAAAAGACAATAAAAGTAATAGAATTCTGGAGAAAAAAAATGGTCTTATGTAGGAGTACTGAGTATTTCTGAGACCATGCATTTATCATTTGACTTGTTTTAGTGCTTGAGTTAATAATGCCTTCAAGAGGTTTGGGTTCAGTTCTACGGAATACTTATTTTTCCTGCAGCCATGTGTGTGGGTCTTCAACAGGACTGTGATAAAAGTAAGTAAAATCCTGAACAAAGGCCTMATTTCTGAGTATTGATACATGACAGATGCATTTAATTCACATCAGTAGTGATTCAAAGTGAAAGTGTCCAATAGAAGCTAAAGACAGTCTGAAAATATGAAATCAATCTGCTATCTGGGAATCATTTTATCACACATGTCTACAAACCGATGATACAACGTTGTGGGACAGGAGGACGGAGCAGATGCACCTTCATTTCTGAGGAACAGCACAGAAGATCTGGCACTCTAGATAAGGTTCTCACAGATTGCATCGCCTCTACAAGGCAAGTGAGCTCCTGATAGTCATCATTTATTCTAGTAAGTTTATTTTCTGTATTCTCAAAGCTTCTATATTATCTGAAACTTTATTTTTTTCCTTTCTACTCTTATAGAAKTAATAATACCAACATTATTTTGCTGTTCATTAAAATGTGTGAATGTGGCCCCTGAAAATGTTGCTCTGACACGACAAATTATAAACAATTCTAGTGTATCTTGATAAATATACTTATGTGTGTTTTCATTTATTGTCTTGTTTGGGCAAAATAATCTAAACCTGCCTCATCTACAATGAGGTACTTGATAATATGACATTGTAGAAAAGATGTTTTCAGCAAAAAAACCTCCAAAACCTCTCCATTTTAAATTATATTTTTATGAAATCATGACTCACTATAGGTTAAAAATTGTCTGAGAGGTAAATTCTTCTTTTTTGATCATGGAGTTTTTCATCCAATGCACAATTGTCTAAAACACATGTAATGACCAGAATGACAGTTCTGATCATCTTTTCTAGAATTCCTAACAATTATCAATGGTAAAATAGAAGCAAGGCAGAGAGACCAAAAATTGCATGCTACTCAGTAGCATGCCTAATTATATTAACCCTAAAGTATAGAATTTATTTAAAACAGAATTTTGTAAAAATAGAACACTTTTCAAAATACTCAGCAAACAATAAAAAAAAGMAAAATATATTCTATTTTTGATATCTTTTAAAGTAACATTTTTAATACAAAAATTCAGATGCTGGTGGGATCAGGAATAGAGCAAATGCAAATGATTCATGTGGACTCAAGAATTAACTTGACAATCTTTAGTGCAGAAGAGCTTTGTGTGTCAAAAAGGGTATGAGTCAATCATCAGTACTCGTACGGATTCACCAAAGAATTTTACTTAGTTTTATAATTTTAGGGCTATGTCATGTAAAGAGATAAATGGTAGATTTKAGAAAACATATTTAATGTACCTGTTGGTTTGTTATGCAGCTATGGAGGAACACTGGAAAAAAAATGAAAACAAAAGGAGGAGAAAGGATGATTAAAAAAAGAATCTTCAGTGGCACCAGAGAATTAACTGCAGGGGAATTAGGCCATCTATTTCCCTAAAGATCTGGCCCAGMGTTAATCTTTCCCTTTGCCTGAAGATTGAAGATCACTATAACTTAATTAACACTAGAGAAAACTGAGATATATTTTTTTCACTTTATTTTTCTTGAGTCTTAAAATAATCCTTTACCTGTCTTTTGGTTAGCTCTACCAAGAACAATAAAGCTGCTGAGCCAAACCTAGAGATTTCAGCTGTCCTGGTATGAGCACTGGCCTCCTTTCAGGTGTAACATCACTGTAGAATGTGCAAGGGACACTGATGGGTGCTAGGGGCTAAGGGGCAAGAGCCTGTCTGAAGTCAAAACCTTCCAATAGTAAAAAGGTGTACGTGCATCTCTGACGTCAATTGTTTTCCTCTCTTCTAACATGCTACTTGCAAATATAGGCATTGTAGCATTTATTCTCTAAGTCTGTCATTTTAAGGGACTTCTTTAATTTGCTTGGAGTCTCCTAGAGTAATACCTTAGATGTTTCTTTCTTTCCAGAGTGATTGCTGCTGCGCTCTTTTGACACAGAATTATTCAAAAGCTTTGTAGCTCTTTTCCATTGTAAGCATTGTCAGTCACGTTTACAGATATACACTGCTGTTTTATCTCGTTTTTCAACTCTTAGAGAAAAGAATAAGACCTAAAAAGYCTGAGAAATGTCTGAAGGTGACATTAGATAAGTAGCTTGGTAGTCTGAAGTTTTGGGTTGTTCATCTCTTTTATGCTTATTTGTAGATTATCACCTGGCTTTTTTCATGGTTTCCAGTGCTATTAATTTGATAATTGTACTTGAGGTCTCCAATGAAGGAATTGTATGTACTCTAAACTAAAAATACTGTTAAATAAGAACAGTATACTGTTCTTATTTTACAGAATACTGTTAAATAAGAACAGTATATAAGTGTACAACAAATTTTGACAGTTATGCAAACAAAATGTACTGTCACATTCAGTTCTTATTTCCCTGACTGTCTTGGAGAAGCTGCTCCTGTAGAATGAATATAATATTTTAAAATACTTGATAAAAATATGTGAATAAAAGTGTTCTCTCAAACTTGCTACCTTATATGGTACTAGTTACCAAACTTATTCATAGAGGATATATGTGGGGAAAAATGTGAAATTTACTGGCCCCTTACATCCTCCCTGCCTCATTCCCTGTATGTTTCAACTGCTTAAGGCAACTAAGGGTAAAATTACAAAGTCTCTGCTTAAAAAAAAAGTAAGACTTAGACTAGATTAAATGTATAGTTGTTTTGTGAAAAACATATCACAAGCAACTACTGGAGAATCTGTACAAAATAAATGCAAGCCTCTCAGCCTGTTCTCATAATTTTTAGCTATAAATGTATTAGATGAGCATACATTTTAAAAGAACTCTATTTACAAATCACTCTCCCAGTTCACTTTGGAAAATAAAACCTGAGTAACAACAAACAACAACACCGATAAAATCGGAATGCAACAATCCGGTAGTATACTGMTGTCAAAATTTGTTGTACACTTATGGAACAAATGGAAGCCTTTTTCTGGTTGTTAAATATGAGCAGAACAGTGTTTAGTGTGGTTATTACATACAGAGCTATAGGGAGTGCAAAATTTCTTTTCAGTAGGTTGTGAATCTGGTAGTAAACTACACTCCTGTTTCAAAACCTGCATGTCTTATATGGTTCTGCTGGTGAAAATTTGCTATTCCTTCCCTTCTTTGCTTAATATATATTCTGTGAATTTATTACAACTTTTATCTGGAGCACCTGGTTTCTAAGCTTTGACTCTCTGTGTTTCCTATTCAATGGTAGACCAGGATAACAGATGTTATGTTAAGGAAAGACTAATCCAGAATACCAGCTGATATGGGCTTTTTAAACTCGGAATGAGATTTCCTCCTGGAAACAGTGTTGACTGGAACAAATCTACACTTCTAGTGGATTTTTAAATCATTTTCTGACATAGTCATAGCAAAACCAAGTAATGATTTTTTTCTACACTTAAAACATTTCCTCATTTCTCTGCCATTATCGGGTGACCTTTATGTGATGCATTTGTTTTTCATTTGATATTTTATACTGACCTAGGAATAGCCAGCAAGTATGTGGCTTTTATCAAGTGACAGTAGACTTTGCATGTATAATCGGCAGCTCCTGCTATCTTGAATGCATCTAGTTGCACAGAATAACAGACAGACTTGAAAAGGTTGTAGAGGACAATGCTAGTTAAAAACTAAAATGTTTTCATTCTTGTGTTTCACTWATAAAATAAACATTGTCATCCACAGCAGTTCCACTTAGTGTGAAGCAGAAATAGAATGTCTGTTCTTGCAGCATTCATTGGAGAAACTAGCTATTTGCAAAAGTATCAAGCGATGAATCTTTAAAAATAAATATATAAGATGTGAGAATCCATAACTGCTTTATAACCATCAGATTGTGCATGTTCAAAAAGTCTAAAGTTGCAAATATCTGTGCTGTTGTGGGCTAAYGACCCACTGTGGCATATGGATCTTAATTGTGTTAAGAGGCCAACATGTTAAAACAAGTAGCCTTGTTTTTCTCCACACCTAAAAAGTTGTCTTAATATTTTTCATTTAATGGCAGATGGGAATACCATTTTTTAATATTTACTGAAGTTTTCTTTTTTGTTTGTTTGTTTTTTWWTTTTTTTTCTCCTGGGGCTGGTGAAAATAACACTATTCTTCAGATGGTTTGAAGAGGTGCCCTGTAAAAATTCTGCTTTGCAGAGGCAGTTTGGACTGATTATTATGGATTAGCTCTTTCAACAACTTTGAGCCTRGAGTAAATTTTGAACACCAGGTTAGTGTAACTAGTGTAGTTGTAACTACATAGTGTAACTATTGAAGTTGTAACTGATTCACACAATAGCCATAATTAGAAAAGATTCCAGTTTTTACAATGTTTTTTAGTCCTAGTCTCGAATCCTGGTTTTGGGATCATCTTTCTGCTGTCAACTGTGGTTCAGATGGGAGGTGTTCAACAAGCTGAGATATAACAACTAGAAACTTACATAATTTGAATTCTAGCTCTGTTTCAAAGATTTTATTCACAGGTTAAAAGCATTTTAACTGAAACAATGGTTTTTTTTTTTTTTTTTTTAAATGAAAGAATACTTTTTCCCCTAAACTACTTTTATATTCTTGCAAACTTGGACAACCTCATCTGGGAAGCTTCAGGCAAGCTTTAAGATCTGTATCTTTTTTGTCAGTGTGTTACAGAATTACAAAACAGATGTACTGGGAAATCTGTAACATCTGAGATTTAGCTGAAATGGGTATTTTTACTGGTGTATTTTTAACTAATGGTGATATTTTGACCATCCGTTTATGCATTCTCTAAATGTGCTGTTGACATGAATTTCTTTCTACACAATTGTGCCGTTAACTCAAATGTAACTTTATATATAAATATATATAAAATAATTTTAGAAAAGCCAAAGATGATGTACATAACCTCTTATTGCTTTGTTGCAGTTCTTTTAAGAGAAAGCATTGTGTTTTCTGTCTTTACAATCAGACTGGCTTGGAATTTTCTGTCAAAACAAACATCCAAAAAGAAAAAACATGAAGTGTTTTCTCTGTTATCAGTTTGGTGAACTTTCACGAAATACGAAAGCAGGGTTCTAAAGGAAATGCGTGTGTATTCCTAGCCCAAGAGTGTGATACACAAGAAATTTCTGGACATCTTCAGAATCTGAATTGTGTCTTTCAACTTAAGATTGTGGAGGTAGGAATTCACCACTGAAAGGTTGGGTTTATCCTTTTATAGCATTACCCAAACTCAGCAGTAACTTTTAAAATCAAAGTCTGAACTCATGGTCTCTTACATTAGGAAATTAAAAAGTCGAGTACATTGGATGCTACTTTCAGAAAAATATGATCTTGATTTAATTTCAGCTTCAACATTTCTATGCAATATAGATTTCTTGAAGTAATTTTGTAAAAAAGACCCTGTGCTTTACGTATGATTAAATCATGCAGTGTTTAATCATTTGTTTTAYAGCTTCTGGAAATAGTCTACTGTGTTGATGTGTATGAGGAAAAGAGAAGAAACAAAATGCSTTTTGGAGTGTCTTGACATAAAAACAGAGGGGAACAGTTTCATTGGGGATTGTTACTATGGTAGCAAGTTCAAAAATTTTATTATGAAGTGACATTGATAGTGGAAAAATTAGTGTAGTGAGGTTTCTGTTTCTCGCAGTGAACAGTCTTGTTTCAAAATCTCAGTTTCTTCAGTTACACTAAAATTGCAAACATTTTATAAAAGGACTTTTTTATACTGTTTTTTCATAACAAGGACTGTATATACAAGCTAAATCAGAACACAAAAGATGACTTGAAATTGTTACATACATGATTATTGATACTGAATGAAACTGTCCTAAGTATAGGTTTGTGATGTTGAGATAWTGTAATACTAAGAAACTTTTACAGAAAGTAAAAGAATTGTCAAGTGATACCTCATCAGGGAAATATGGAGTTACTTGCAAAAGTGGTCTGCAAATCTATTTAGCTTAACTATTATTATTTAAGGCCACAAATAGGGGAATATTTAGACAGACAAGTGGAGTTTTTGCAAGCTGAGGAAGACCGGTGGGGTCAGTAGAGAAGAAAGCAAGTAAATTTGCTTACTTTCTCAATTTAGAGGCATGTRTTTCTCCTAGTAAGGAAGCGAAGTGTGTTTGATGCTAATGCTGCGAGGTTCGGGYAGGTCCGAGTGCTGCGCGCAGTGCCCTCAGCAGGGCGGTGCCGCTCAGGCTTGCGGCAGGAATTACGAGTTCTACACAACTCTTTAGCACAACRTTGCTGTTTGTACTATTGCTGTTGAACTGATTCTAGGTTGTTAATGAATCAATAAAGTCAGGTTTATTTTTTCCCAYAGGCTATAAACTTAACAAATGTAAACATTTCAATTTATTTGCAGTGAGGAAAAAAGAATGCCCCATTTTTCTACCATAAGGTGGGTAAGAGCAATAGTACACCAGCACTGCCCGCATGCAGAGAAACCCTCTTCTCCCGGCTTCCGTGTTATAAAGGATAAAAATGTCAAAGATGTGATTTTACTATAAGCCTCAACTAGAAGTTTAGAGGATACTTATCCTCATTTGATGGTAGGAATGGTATAAGGATTTTCATTATTATTATAGTTTCAAGACCCCATATCTTTATATAGTCTTGCAAATCCCTTGTGAGGAAAGTAGGTACTGTTAGTTCTGCTTTACAGTGAGGCACAGAGACTTGCTCGTGCTTTGGAAGGGAAATGGAACCGAGGTCAGTTCTTTTGAGCCTCAAGCACTTACCAACTGTTCCAGCTTTTGTGCAACTCTTGCAGAAGAAATTCCATTCTGACATCTCTAGAGAATGAATTCCTGTGTTTATTAATGATAGAGGTATGGTTACAGTGAAAATTTACATTCACCTTTGTCAAGTGGGATACTTCAGTGAGCAAAGATAGAATAGTCATTGTGGCTAGTCAGCTCTTTCTGCCTCTGCTGAGGCTACAGAAATAGCTGATAGTTGCACATTTTGTGATACGAGCTTTTGCCAAACAGGAAGTTACATAGGATGGCCTGCTTATTTCATGTAGGTTAGTTATTTCCTAGAAATAACCTTAAAATAACTCTCCTTTTTATTCAGTAGTTTTGAGCGTCCACAGAGTTGAAAGACTAAATATTTCTTGAAGGATCTACTGGCTTACTATTCTCAAAGTATATATTTATCTGTGAGAGGTGGAGTTTAAGATTTGAAATAGAACTTTAAATATCCAGTTGCTTTAGAAGTATTCTATTTGGTGGAAAGAGAGCATGCAGACCAGCTCCTGATTCAATTTTATAATTAGGAAGTTAGAGTATCTTTCTCTTTGAGAAAGATACCAAATTTTTAAAACAAGACGAGGTGGCTTTTCAGTAGATAGGCAGTTTGGAAACTGATGTAGACCTGTGCTTTATCTATCAAGATAATATATCATTTCTTTCTTTAATAGATATCAATGTTCAATGAAAAAGAAAAAAAAAAAGCTTTTAATTTGATAAAATAATTATCACAATGTGTGGTATTTATTAGAACAAGCCACTCTGTTTATACAGAAATGTCATCTACAAAAATAAGTCGCATGTTGAATTTTAAGGAATATAGCTACCTGAAGAAACTCAAGGGGTAACTAAATCACAGAAGTTTTAAATCATATTTATTTCTGTAGCATTTCAAAGTCTATAAACACTTAAGATCTGGGAGCCCTTACGCAAGTAGCTCTGGGGACTTTCCATAAAGAAAAGCCTTTTAGAAGAATGGCTAAATTGATTGTTAAATATTAAATGTCTACCTGTAGGATGGACTCCTAAGTGCCACAACAGATTTCAAGTTCCTCCTTTCTGAATRCTTGTGTCTCTTACTCTGATTTTAGACAGCCTTTCATCTAGTCTGCCAATGCCTCTGTGGATGGCCTTAGGGTATGACAAAATCACTTAACAGAAGGATGCAATGGAATTCAACCAATTAGTTGTGAAAATGGCTCAGTAAGTTCTCCTTGCAGTAGCTGGCATGTTGTTTGCCTTTTTGAGATTCTTAAATAAACTGTGACAAAGTTAATTATGAGTTTACACACAGATATAGATATTTATATATTCATTATGAGAACATTTTCATAAGCAAACTATAAAATTGGCCAGAGATAAAAAGAAATTTATTTCAAGGTGAAATTCTAGCCAGGCTAGCAGTGAAATGATGAGGTGATAKTTGGATAGATGCATAAAAGTTGAATAAGGATATTTTTAATGTAATGCATGAGGAAATAAGTAGGAAAATGAGAATTAAATTGGAAAGGAGTTCTAGCAACTGAACGAGAAGTTGGTATAAATTTTCAGAAGTGGTGAATYTGGCATTTGGTACATTTTAGCTAGATTTGTAAGTAGCAACAATTGTAGAACTGCAGAAATTCTGACATTGAAGCAGAAATGGTTTGTGTAAGCTAGATTGCCTTTTTCATCRTTTTCCTTCTGTTTTTCACTTGAACTGGCTAGTTCGGACAAGCTCTGATTATTTCTATTTCTGTTCATCTGTTTTTAACTTTGACCATCTCCAAGCAGTGTCAGCGGAAGCGGCACCGACAAAGGAATGGTCTCTCTTTTGAGTTTTATTTTTAGATGCGGAACGATTGAATGAGAACTGTGCTTTTCCACTGCTTTTCAGTGTAGCAGCTGGGACTGTTTCAATGTTGCCTTTTAAACTGCTCAGTGTTTTGTGGGGATTAACCACACGAGCCGCTGATTGCTGAGACATTCATCCGTTGCCAGTTAGATGCACAGCACTCCCATGGCGTCACTTCAGTAAGCAGCTTTCTACTTACAGGCAGGAGACATGACAGGTTTAAGGTGCACTTCCTAGCAAATATATGATGAATTGGAAGACTATTATACTTGGAGTACTGCCTAGAGACATGTATTTTACTAAAAGTAATACTTCTAGTATTGTAAATGCTTATTACTACTCTTACTAATACTGCTACTAGTAAATACTATTAGATGTAGCAATCATCAAGAGTCACTGTTTGCTACAGTCTTGTCAGCCCTCACAAGTTAAGCAGAGTCGAAAAAAATAATTGAAATGATAGTATCAGGTTTTGTTTTTTTTYCTCAAAGATTCCTATCAAACGCAGTGCCAATTTTGAATGAACTTTTTCTTTTTTAAACTTTACAACAATTTTGCTTGGACTTGTACCTATCTTCGAGTAGAAGTGATGTTCTTTGGATGAGAGTGATTTCTTGCCCACCTATATACATATCTTAGTGTGCCTATAAACTCGCACSAGCATTTGGAGCAATGCCACTTGTGTGAGAAAGGGAAATATTCTATGTGTRAATGATTCTTTAAGTAAATGATTATTGCATGTGTTATTTCATATGCTTCAGGTAACATAAAGAGATACACTTTGGCAATCCACTCTGAAGATCTGAGAGGATTTTCCACAAAGAACGGATATACTCTTTCCAGAGTACTATCCCAGGGCTCCAAATGCAGTGGAATTTTWTTTTTATAATGTTCTCTTTGTAGTTCTAGTTGCTTGCCATATTGCACGGTAATCATGTATGATTCCATTGGTTGTTGTAGAAATATATCCCACTTTGAAAGCATATAGTTTATGGTGAGGAAGAATTAGTTTCTAATCAATGTCCTGACAAATTCTGGTTACTCACTGGTCTCCAGAAGTGTTTTCTGCCCAAAGTTTTTCCCTTTCTGGAGTGCCCACAGACCCTGGCAGCCACACAGGTGAGCAGGCAGAAAATCAAGCATGTTCCCATTTACAGCCTTTCTGCATTTCATCAGAAATTCATCAAAACCAATCTGTTTTGCAGAATGCTTCAGTTTGGCAGATGAGTGTTTTGTGACAAAAGCTCAGTTTCATCAGAAAAAAATCCTGTTTAGTTCTATTCACTGTATAATGGGAGAGAGATGAAACAGATGCGTTTCAGTCTACTAATCATAGAGCGTGACTGATTGACTTTCCCTCTCCTCTCTATCCTCTTTCTCCTAATTGCTGTTATACAATATCAAGATGAGAGCTACAAAGCCTGCAGACTACATTGCTATTTTTTGTATTGGCAGCAGCTGAACATGTATTTTCAAAATTAGCTCTGAGCACCTATGTACTTAACATCTCCTGCACGGAAAACCCTGCTCTGAGCTAATGTGGCTGGAATGTGCTTTGCAAACAGCACTTATAGATCCCCTAATGCTGAATCCTCAGAGCACTTCTGCAGGTTGATAGCATCTAAAGTACATGTGAAAAGCAATACGTTTGTAAAGATAATTAAGCCAGATTCAGGGCAGCATCTAAGCATGGTCTTAACTTAGAAGGCAAAATGAACTTGGGCATATGACTGCAGATGGATTAATGCACATAAYTATTTTCTTGAATTAATGGCCAGACACTGAATAGCTAGGAACAAGTAAAGCCAACTAGGAAACTATCTGGCATTGTGCACAGAACCTGATAAATAAGAGAGCTGTGATCAAATCTATAGCTAGTCAGCGAGAATAATTGTATAGAATAAGCATAATTTATCTCATACTGAATATGTATTATTAGTAACAAAAGACAAAACATTGCTAGTATTGCCAACTTAGTGTGACAATTCTGATAATCTTTTTGGTTTTCTGCATTGTTGTTGTAGTCTTTTTGTTGAAATGAGCATTTTGTAAGAAAATGTCATTTCTAGGAACATTTCTAAGACTTGGGAAACGATCTCTTATAATAGGAGAGGTCACCTCCAGAATAGCCAGTAACTGCTTAATTAGGATACTTTCCAGGGAGGCAAGATAATGAAGTTCAAGTTGCTGCTTTTACTGGAAWCATCATCATTCTCTGCAGATGGTTCAGACCAGTGCTAATGGTTGGYGTTTCACAAGTGAGCTCTCTTTGTTCCACTAGTAATTCCTGCATGAAAATTATTTTTTTAGGATTTTTTGGAGTGCACCATCATATCTAATCTTGAGGTGAATTGAAAGAAATATTGTATATCTATATCCTTTATACACACACACACACACACACACACACCTACCTCTACTATGTTCATATACTCTCTTCCTGGGCTGCACAAGGAACAGGATGTTTTTCACAATATCTTGGTCACTCTTTCCCTAATTGTATTCTCCTGTAGTTATTCTCAGAGGTGAAAAGCAATATTGTAAGGGAAGAAATTGCCACTTACAGGAAAGCTAAACCTTATAGCAGCAAATAGGATGAGAAAGGAAAAATGATAGGGCCTCTGCCATAACAACCTAATGAATAAYGGTTTATCTCAGATACCTGTCCTTTAATATAAAGATATTACTATAAAGATAAGGACAACACTTCTAGAAAGAAGGAAAGAACAATTGTTTTCTATTAGAAGAGGACATGCAGGTGGAACCTGAGAATTTTAATTTCTGTCTTAAAAAAAAAAAAAAAAAAATCATGTCTTGGAATGTATCAGTAAGTACTCTCAGGATTATTTTCCCCTATTTTTAAAATGTTCAGAGCTGTTTTCTGGAGTAGAGACTGTGTATGTGCACAATATTTTATTCTGGCATATCTGTGACTTTTAAAACCTGACCACACTACATCCCATCAGAATCCTAGCAAGATTATTTGCACATCAGGCCTGGGACACACAAATAGAAGCTCAGAGGATCAAGCCACCCGCAAGTGGGGAAAGCACTTTTTTATTATTGTAAAATAAAGCATAGGGATTATCGGCACTATCTTGCTTTTTATGGACTGAAAAACCTATTGGTGCTTTCCAACTTAGAACACCTACTAGGAACACTAGCAGCACCTACTTCAGAAGGCTTAGCTACCATAAATCTACTGTGAACTGCTTCAGATCTACAAGTAGAGATCTCTGCTTATAAAACTGAAGCTTCCTTCCATCCCAAAAACATCTGGTCACTGTGGGGGTTGTTTTAGGTCCCGTCTCAGCCAACTTGCAGAGGGAGTTGCCTGGTTCTCCTTATGTGTTGCTCCACTTCAGTAAATACTGGGAATGTGTGTTAGGCCTTGTACTGCTTGGCCTTCGTCTGATTTTACAAGATTACAAGAGAGTTGGTAAAGATTGTTTTATTTATTTATTTACCCCTCAGGAAATTTGCAGAGAACTTTAAAAGATTCCATTTTCATATTTCTAATGGATTTTCCATCTATCCTTATTTGTTTTTTTTTGAAAGCTCATTAGAATTACTTGGAAAAAAAAAGAAAAGAAAAAAAAAGACAACATTGAAAAATACAAAATCAAAACAGTTTACATGGTTTTAAAAAAATAATTACCTTTTCCAGTCACTTTGAGGCCCAGTCATGTTTGGCTGTCAGTCAAGTATACTTTAAAATGTAGTTAATATATTTGCATAAATTTCTTTTTAACGTTTAGTCAAAAATAGGTGAGAAAAACATGTTTAGAATAGAGACTTGTCCAGCTGATGTAAAGGGGCTCTTAACATAGACTGAGAGCGTCTTTGCAGATTCACAGCTCTTAATAACTTTCAACCCTCAGTTTACAAGAAAAAATGWATTGGTTTGTTATATTTAAAGAAACTGAAAAAGTCAAGAAAACTGAGAAAAGTTGTACACAGAGGAATAATGGTGAAACTTGGTAAATTGTTTGGAAGTCAAGAGGTTGGACTCTAACCTATTTGCCTTCAATCTAAAGCCTAATTTTTGGTTTTATGCACTAAGAAACGATAAAAGAGCTTCTCCTTTGGGTCTCTGTTGGTGGTTCAAAAAGAGGGCTGAATTTGTGACAATTGCTTTGTGATTTGTTTTTCTTTAACCTTATATTACTAGTGGATAAAACACAAAGAGAAATATGAGTGGAAATTGGTGGGAGAAGGACAAGCATGACCTCAATAAGTTTTATCCTTTCATAGGTCCAGAGCACGAATTTWCATCTAGTTGTTGGCTGAACCAGAAACAGTGGAGAAACAGAAGATGTTTTTTAAATAAGGAGTTCCTATCCTTTCTGCTAGACTTGTGGTATAGGCTTATAATTTCAAATTTATGAGGAAAAAAAGAAAAAAAAAAAGGTTCTAGTGGTAGGAAATAAATGACATCTATTTCCCACTTCCATTTAATTCTGGGGAATTCACTTAGCTCTCCCTTATTTTCCTTCTTATTTCCCATTCCTAGCAAAAGAAGGCTTTTTGGAAGAAGAGCTTGCAACAGCAGTGCAGGTATATGACACAGCTGCATCTGTCACTAGCTGAGTTATCTGCAGAAGGAATATTCTAGGCTGGTTGCTTGACCAGTTRCGTTTTTCCTACACAACTCATTCAGCAGTACTGGAGTGGGAGAAGACTAGTAACTGCTATTCATCTTTGGAGTAATTCTGAGGTAGAATCCATGTAATTTGTCTGTGAAGACCATCTACAGAACTGGTCCTAAACCAGAACCTGTCCTGCAGAAAATTTTCCAGCCTCATTTAATCCTAAGCAAGGACAAGAGCAATGTATTGTTTTTCAAATATACTTTAAAGATTGATTAGATTGTTCTTACTTAACACAAACTCTCTTATAACTCTAACTTTTGCATAATAATGCTAGACTGGAAGARGTGTAATGAGAAATTTCAATCTCAGCAAATTTTTTTTCAGCATTTTCTCTTATCAGAAGTCTCAAGCTTAAAAGTTTCCTTCTTGTCAAATCAACACAAAATGGAAACTATACTACTGGGAACTTTCTAAMTGGACATCGGCAAACCCAGGTCCAATTCCAGTTTTCACAATTACAAAACTCAAAGCTTATTAATTATAGGACATAGTTATGCTAGGGAAAGATATAATGCAAAGTAGTAGGTTAGTTATCTATTATAGGTCTATTTAAGATACATTAAGTGAAACAGTGTTCAGGAACATAAAAATATTTAGTCATGAAAATAACAGATAATTATACTTGATAGGGTTTTACCTTTGAAACCTCACTCACAGAAGCATAAATGTTTAATATAAATAGAAAGTAAAATAGAAAGCAAACCTCTTAAGTTTGTGTGTCACAAGTGTTTCACATAGTTTCAGTGACTCTTTGGGTATTTGAAGCTGAATGTTTCTTTTTGAAAGTCTTGGCTATGATCAGTTTTTGAAGACAGGATGTTGATGCAAGTTTTCTGACAGCTTCAGGCACGGSTGTAGTTTGCATGGCTAAGTTCTAGTGAAGGCAGCTAAAATCTTTCTAGAACATTACCGTGATTTTAACTGTCACAGAAGTTTTTCTTTTTCAACTCCCGGGCTCTGTGATGAGTGAGTGTGTTCCTTAGTGATTCTTTTACATGAACAGTGGTATGGTGATGCAGATTGAAGATATAGATTAGTATCAGCCCTTGCTTATAGCAGGACGTAGATAATAAAAGCATTTGAGAAACTGTTTGCTCCCCTTCATTTACTGTTCTCATAATTTTATCCGGGATCTTGGTGAATGCTGTGCACATACATGTAACCTCCACAAATCAAACGGCCCTCACTCTATTTCATTTTTAAAWATCTCTTAATATTAAGCAATGGAAAATCTACTGATATTGCAATACAGGAAATTTGTTATATTGAAGTACTTACCATTATTTTATAAAATGTCAGAAAAAAAAAGAATGAAAAACAGATCTTGTGCTGTGAGGAAAGCTGAACATATTTCTCAAAATGACAGCCGTCTTCACTATTTATATTACCCAGGAAATAAAAGGAACTAGACATCAATTACACAGAAGATTTTGTCCCATGTCGGTCCATTTCATTGGAAACGTTATTTCWGCTAAGGAACTCCTGATAAAAACTGAAATAGATAATCCATAAAATATACACCTTTAGGCATACAGTTGTGATTACTGGCTAAGTTGTGATGTGTTACTGTGTTACAGTTGTGATTACTGGCCAACACAGTTCTTCATAAATAAGTGTATAGAGACAGACTTTGTAATGTATGCCCCCCCCCCCCCAAAAAAAAAAAAAAAATCACTTGTTAAGCAGCTGATAATATCTTCCATCCTCTGTCAAACTCTCTCTTCTGGAAATCAAACTGATTTTTATGAGACAAGGATTTCATGGACTGGGCAGTAAGTAGGTATTAAAAAAGCAAAGCTGTCTATCTCTTATTTTTATATGATTTGAAATAGGGCAAGTTGAAGACTGGAACCTCTACTATTTGTTGGTCAGTGCAAATTAAGAAACACTTAAAACAATAGGTATCTAGTCCTGCTGAAGCTATTGCAGGGGTTTTGACTGATTTAGATCTAATACTTCCTCCAAAATGAACAGCTTGGAAGTCTTAATACGTTTTCATGTTGGTTCAGAGAAGAACATTAACAATGATTCTTTTATTACAACTCTTTTGTCAGCCCCCAAAATGAACGAAAGCAGATATTCTCTGTTCCCCTCTACACCTGCATTAACCTATGTGCCTATACAAAAGCCCTCCTAAGGTTCATAATCTATCGATGTATTTGGATTTGAGAAGTAGTTCAGATTCTTTTTATGTTCAGTTTTCTCTTCAGTTAAGCTCATTTCAGTGTTAATAGTAATGCTGAATCCAAATTTTCCTTAGATTTTGTCCATTTCTACAGCTTTTGTTAGCCACTGTTTTTGGGGAGGAGTAGTATTAACTGCTAGTTTGGGCCATGCCATGCTTAATTAATATCTTTCTCAGTAAATTCACATGAAATACCTTTTGTTTTCAAAATCTCAGCTAGATTTAGATTTATTACTTTTGCTTTAAATCTCCTGATCATCCATCCAGTTCAAAATTGTATATAATGTTCAGTAATGCCCATGAGGAGGCTGTTAAGCCTTCTTAAGTGTGACCTTCTTTTAGAGGTTCTCTATATTTCACTGCATATCTCATTTTAAGAATTAAGTACGTACCTTCTTTGATTCACTTTGGCACTGAGACATTGTTTCATACTACATTTGATTACAGCTCAATCATTATGAGTTAATTTTCCATCATCTCTAAATTAATTAGTATGATTTTATTATGCATCTGTCACTGTATATTAAGCTATACTGTTTTATTTCCTTTTATCTTGGTTTCACTAGTTGTCCTCTGCACTCCCTTCTGTGCCTAAGGTCTGAATCAATTTCAAAAGCTCTGAATGAAAAACGTGGCTTGAGATTACAGGTTGTTGCCTCTTAGCACTTCTCTTCTACACTTGTCTATTGATTTCACGTGTAGTAGTCATAATATTTGATCTTAATGTAAGCACCTATCGGGTTTTTTTGTTTTTGTTTTTCTTTTTGCAATTTGAAAGAGACCATTTTTTAGATTACCTATAAGACTAAGAGTTGGTCTTTCCATTTTTATATTTTTTTTTCATTGGAGTTCGTTTAATTTCCCTCTTCTAGGCTCATGTCCCATCGCTTTAATTACCTTTATGATTGAATCAGGTCACAAGTGTTTAGATTAAGTTATATCATTAAAGTTATTTGTTCCATAATTATTTTGATTATAGTGCATTTATCCAAGTTTTGCAACAATTAATCTTCAGTTATTATTATTTTAAATATGGATTCTGTAGTAGCATTTCATATGCTTTCAGAGCTGATTCCATTTATGTATTTCATAGAAAAGATGTAAGATCAGTATCTGCTAATCCTTTCATTTTACTGTTCATAGCTGTAGTTTTAGCATATAATTATATATTGTATATACATACATTTTAGTTATGCAAGTAGGTTATACTTCCTTTGTCTCACGTAATTTAGGCAACATGATGGATTTTTGCTTCTAAATGTTCATTGTGACATTGTAATGAACTAGTGGTTTAGGTTTCGTCTCTCCTCATCTTATGCAACACTTACACTCCTGGTTGTGGGAGTGTTACTTCTGTGGGTTTATACCATACAGTCCAAAATATACATACAACCTAGAGTATATTATGAAGCAATATTTTAAGATTCTTTTAAAATAATTTAAAACTATTACATCTAATTTCATATTTTACACAGTAGGTACCTGAGGGCAGAATTTAGTTCTTCCTTGAAATTCAAGTATCAGAGCATTAGTTTTATGACTACAATAGGAGTTATGGGGAAGCGCTGGAACGATGTTTCCAATAATAATATTTTGTGCAATTTGATCATTTTTATAATTTTAAACTATACCATTTTAATGGTTTTAGATTTTTGAGTTCAATAGCCTTGGGATCATTAGTTTAAGTTAAGATGGCTTTCATTAATGAAGCATGAATTATTTGCCAGCCTGATTGCAATTATGAACAGCCTGGATTCCTCCAGTTTTTTCCCAAATACAAATGAGTCTGCTTGCTGTGCTATACCCCTTTCACATGCTCATGCTCATGTTATCAAAATGCTGCCACTTCAACAGCTAAGCCAACCTGTATCTATATGGAAGGTTATATCAATATTCAAAGTGCAAATTGTAAAACCTTTATCTTCAGACATTTATGTTGCACATTGTGCTCAGAAACAAAACCCATGCCTTTGTATTACCCACATTTGTGAAGAGATATGTTAAACGTTTCAGATATCCCACAGAAATTCCATCAATTTCCAACTTCTGTTGATTTTCATATTAATTAACTATGTCAAATTCTACTTGGAATACAAAGTTAGACATTCATAGACGAGAAGGCTTATGCCAGAGAGTCGAAGGATTGTACACCAAAGCAATTGCCCCAATCTTTACTTTATGAGATTGTCTTGAGCAGCATTTGAAACACTGCAATTTCAATGTGTGCTTCGGTTTTCAATGGATGGGAGTGACAAAGTATGATTTCAAATACTGGGAAGACAGAAGAGAAGTCTTCCTAGTCATACTAGCTGAAGAGGAAATACCTATGATGAGGCAAAGTTGGGGCTGATGCACAAAATGCACCTCAGATGCATATTTGCTTTTCCTCTACCTGTACTTAACAGGTAACTATATCATATGCAATACTAAGGCAYGTAGAATGTAAGCCAGAGCATGTAGAATTGTTGTTTTGCTGCTTGACTGTTTTGTTGTCACACTGTTTTTAGACAGCTATATAAGCAAGAACTTAGAAGGAAATAATTTCATTACCAATGACACTTTGAATTACGCTTTTTAAAACTTTTCTATTTACCTTGCCTTCTGAATTTATGAGATACTGAATGTAGTTAGGGAGATAATTTGAAGTAATGCTATGGACTTAATGCAAAGGCAGTAGCAAAGCTTGTAATGGTATCATAGGCAGTAGATCAGTGTGACCCTCTGTAATGAGCTAAAAAGATATGAAGCACTTGTGAGTTACCAAAGTAAAATTCTTTTTTTTACACTGAAATACTTTCCTGTGGGTCCTCCAGTGCAGTGCTATGTCACTAGCCACGTTTAGTCCTTAGTGTCTTAGCTCAACCTGTACGTGATTCCTAGTGGTTACAAATAGATGTCAGTTGGGAGGGACTTTACCTCCAGACCCTAAATAAAATTGGATAGATTAAAATATCTGCAGAATTTAGCAGTTCAGACTTAAACTTGTATACTAAAAAGCTTTCTGCAGAAATGTTGTTGCAAGTATTTACTCAAATGATAATTCTATCCTAATCTCGTATTTACTATTACAAAACTTCTGTGTGAAGTTTCACTTCATGCCATTTATTTTTGATTATAATTTGATGATGAAAATGTCAACAAAATTAAATCAAATCAAGGTACTTTCTCTAGCTGGAATACACACATAATGAAGTTCTTATTTTTATTACAGTTTTCTTTTGCAAGCTGAGTCTTACCATCTCACATATCATGTTCTGCTTGCCAAGTGACTCCTCTGTCATTTAGTAGTTATGATATTTATGAGCATATAAACTTTGTACAAAGCTGGCCTCTAGCTTGCATCCTGATAAACTGTTGTACTGTTTGGCAGTAGTAACAGAAATTTTGTAGAAGGAAAGAGGATGCATTACTGCTATCCCTCTTGCTCATCAGGCTGCTCTCCCTTTTTATTCCCATTGGGTGGTATTTATAAAATGCAACAGTGTAATGTTTCTAAAAGTGCTTTGGTTGACAGCATATTTGAAGTCGGTTGTTCCATCTGTTCCTCTTGATTCAATTTGTCTTTACCTTTGCCTTGTTCCAGTCCTTGTGTATGGGTTCATTTAAAAATAACAAATAGTGCACCGGAACAAGGATTAAAAATAACAAATAGTGCACCAGAACAAGGATTAGAGAATAGATGTTAGATTTTCATTAGAATAATAATACTTTCCTTCCTTTCTATTGCGATCTGTGAAGGAAGAAGAAAACTTCTTTGTGATTTTAAGAATATTCTGTTGAAATTTCAACAGAAGCAAAGGAACTATCTAAACATAGCATGATTGCTCATATTGTACTATTGCCCCAAAATGTCTATCAGCATTGAGACTCAGTCATTGAGTCTCTCCAAATCTGATTTTAGCCATGATACTTTTGGCTTAGAGTATTGATCAGATCCCAAGCAGTACTGTTTTAGCTATAAGAGACCAGCTAGTTTCTACTTCAAGTAAATAGTTTGTGGTTAATAGCATAAAGCTTCTAAAAATGATATAACAAAGGTGGGGAGTCAGCGGTGGGAAGGAAAGCAGGAGGCTTTTATGAGCCAGCAGGGGACACCAAGATGTGAAATCAATTTTCATCTTTGCTTCAGTTTCTGCAAATGAGTTGCAGGCTTCGTTTAATGAGCCCTTTCTGAAACCTGAAGGTTCCATCCAGCTTAGATGGAACGAGGAGGCTTTCTCACACTGCAACAATGTCCTATTCTTAACCTTCTTTTGTAAGCTGTTACTTTTCTGGATGAAAGTCCATACAGGAAAAATGAAGCCTACAGCTACTTGCACACACAATGATTCCACTGACTTATTCATTGAACTAATGATTCAATTAGAGGAACATTTTTCTTTCTCAGGTGTGAAATTCCATGTGAGTTGAAAGGGAGTCTTAAAAAGTGGAAATGGATGCAATTATATTTGAAATACGTCAGATAATTGTGTCATTTTTCAATAATGAATTAATTAGTATAGTAATATTTTTCACATGCAAACTATAATTGCTTTCCTCTGAGGATCTCAGAATGATACAAACAGTACTTAATTAGGCCTCTAAACACCCATTTGAAGTAATCATTGTCTGTCTCTACTCATAGGAAAGTGAGGTACCAAGAGGTGGAATGACACTCCTGTTAATACACACTGAGTTATTGGAAGAACCAAGTCTGAGTTTTGTGTTTTTTTTTTCCTTAGAACAAAAGATGCTTTCACTTGAAATGGTTAGCTAAAAATAAGAAAACAAAAGAGAATAAAAATCCAGTCCTCATCAGAGATTATGCTATGCATCTCTTCCACTAAAAGAAAGAAGACTTTATTGGGTTATATATGACTTTTTTTCCCCAAGCTTCAGACAAACTTAAGTTGAATAGCCCTACAAGCAGACCCTAAAAAGAAATAAGTAATCACACAACCAAACGGTACTCTCCACACAAGTTGCTAAGCACTTCATCATACTTATAAAATTATTCATTTAAGAGGTTCTGATGGACATTTTTATTTTTTTGCACGCTTTTTTAAGTAAGAAGAGGACATTATTTGATTTATTTCTTTCTCATGTTGCTCTGGCATATATTTGAATACTGATGACATTGAAAATACRTCTTATTAATTTTACTATAATGAAAAATGAAATTGAATTCAAAGTTTCTATAATAGGACCAATGACCAAGTACATGAGTAGCAAAAGTCCTTTAGTCATAGAATGGGTTTATTTTATACCAGCTATATAAACTATATTGTATTTTTTTTAATTAAAGTTGTCTCTTGGATCTGCTATGGTAAATATGTTTTAAATATATTTTTTAAACTTCATAAAATAACCACTATCTCACAAAAAAAAGATATTTTTATTATAAAGATTTATTTTCTAGTTATAGAACTCTATATCTCCTTATAAGAGAGTCCTTATTAATTTTTATATCCATCTTCCAAAAAATATAGACATCATTCTTAATCTTCCAAGCCAAGTGAATGTAGAAGTATAACTGGGAGAGAATACAGAGAGACTCCTTTCAACATAGCAGCTATACAAGTGCTAAATTTTACATAGACTGGTGTGTAGTGAATATGAAAGTGTATGCAGGTCCTTCTTCTTGAGAATAGAAATGATGCAGGATGCTTTGGTGTTTATATATTCCATGACTTGTGTTAGGAAACCATAAATAGTAGGAAATCAGGATTCTTTGGAATATCCTCAACACTGACAATTAATTACATTTAAAGTACTGTAGGTTTTTCAGTGGAGGCATTATGATCATTCGGGTTTCTGTCACTGAACCTGTTCTAAGGAATACTACTCTTTAGCATTCCTTAGAATACTTCCTTCCKTCCTAAGGAACACTGGTCATCTTAAATGTTAACAAAAGACAAACAAATACACCTGGAAACAAACAAACAAAAAAAGGTCAAAATTAGTAGCAGAGCTCATTTTAAAGGACTTCAGAGCAAAAATATTTTTTTCCTCCTTTAGCTTTGAATTTCATTTGCATCCATTCCACTTGCAACAAAGAATACTGGAAGGAAAAAATACAGAAATACAGGCAGGAAGTTTAAAAAAAAAAAAAAAAAGATTGAGAGGTCAGCTAAATGAAGCTAATTTCAAAGATTATAAAAGTAATGTTCTCACTTTCAGACTACATTCAAACCTCTGGAGAGAAAAAAAAAAAGAGGAAAGAAAGAGAAACCACTGACCTTTCTTGAACTGGTTTTGCTGAATGAAAGATTAGRTTCTGTCCAACAGGTTTGATGAAAATGGACAGAAATTACTGAGAGGGTATTTCAAGCTGGATTTGCTGATGGAGAATGGCTCAACTTCAAATAAGTCATTCTTACCTTTCATGTAGTCTAACTTAAGAATTTGTAGCATTGCAGCAGTATGTGTTTGAAATGAGGCCAACGAAAAGAGATAGTCCAGAGTTAGAAAGGTGTACTACTGAACTGACTTAAATTAATGATTCCATTCTAGATAAAAGAATTGAAACTCAAATATTTAGCTTATATTTTGTCACATTTTAAAAGATCCACTTTTTCTCTACAATGGTATTGTCATTTCAGTACAACAGTGAGATGGCAAAAGAATTAGTTTTAGAACAGTAATTCCTATAAACAAAMTATTTCCAATAAAGTATTACTGACTGTATGGGCCTGACTTCTCTCTTGGGACATAAGTGAAATAACAGCTCTATGCCCCAGAGTGAACCATGCAGGCAGTTGATAAAGGACAGAATATCTAATCGCCCAAGGGAGAACTTTTGTTCGCAAAACAATTCTGCCATCTCTGGGTTCTCCAGTGTCAATAGAATCCTTATAAAATGCTTAATAAACCTTTATTAAAAATAATAATAATAAATGAACCTAGGAAATAAATCTTGTAACTTTCTGTAGTAGAAATCTTAAATCCAGTAGAATAACTTTTTTTTATATTCCAGTACAATTTTATTTCCTATCTACCTGTTATATAACCTCTGACTCCTCTTTAGTCTCATATCCAAATGACACTTCCTTCATCGCATCTGCTAAGGTACTGCTCTTTTCCAGTGCTCCTATCCACTCTTTTCTCTCTAATCACCTAATTAATTAACTATAGCCAGATTAAGCAGCCGTGCCCAATCCTGTGTGCGCYCTCTCTTTTTTCCTTTCTGTCAGATCTGGTAAAAGGACTGCGACCTTGGAAACTTCTTTAACCCTCATGTTTAGAGCAGTCTAATAATAATAAGGTAAAATACAGTCCCTCTTTGCAGATCCTGTCATTTTTACAGCCTTAGGCTACTGTTCATTTAAGACTACAACTGTAACAGTTCAAAATTATCTCACAAGGTTTAGCACATTTATGACTGCATGTCATGGAATTATCTAGATTATAACAATGCAAAGGGAATATTGCAACCAAGTGCCTTTTAGCCTAGATCCTACCAATTATTTTATTTACAGTGTAGTACCATGAAAATCAGTTCAATGGAAATGAGAGCGAGTTGCAAGCTAAAACCAGGAACCAATAAAAAGGGATCAATTTTCCTGATCRTTTCATATGTGTTGGCAGTGTTGGTATTTCACGTATTACAGTCTCATTTAAAATGTACCTGAAAACCAGTTGTGTTTTGAAGTGTGCATWTATTTTTATTTAAATTAATGTGTTTTTAAGAAGTACTTTAGGAGATGAAATACATATATATATATGTGAGAGATTGTTAGCATTCTTAAAGTAGCTATATTGCACCTGTCGTCTTACGGGCAGTGTCATTCAGGAAATGAACTTCTTTAAGGTGAGGTAACTTTACCTGCTTACACAGAACTTTACTAAATGCATGTGCTTTTGTCTTTCCCAGATAAGGCACAGACAGGATTTTTAGTTTTTGTTGTTGTTTGTTTTTTGTTTTGCTACCTGCATGTGCCTAAACTATATTGAGCTTCATTTTTTTTTAAAGATAGCTTGACTAATCCTTAATATCGTGCAAATAGCATTCTCCTATAATATTTCAGGCTCTGTGAAAGGCAAGGGAGAAAGAGCATCAGTGGAAAAAAAAGTAATAAAGTAATAAAAAAAGAATAAAAGCATAAATAAGGATAATAAAAAGAGGCTTAGTCTCTTTTATTTGGAGTGAGAGATCACCAGCATGGCACCATTGATGTCTGCTTGAAATCAGAATTTGCAGACAAATCATTCTATCTTTCACAAAGTTAATATTTTAGATTGAAAGGCTTTGGCTTATTACAGGATTGCACAATGTGGAAATACTTAGATGAGAAAAACCAGACAGATGGCTCAGTAAATTAATCTATAAGCAGCGGCAGAGCATAAGGTTACTTGCTGACATTGACTGAATATTGTGGAAGGTGGCAGARATACGACAGTATTAATTAGCAGCAAACATAGGAAGGTGAAAAAGGATAGTGAAAAGAGGATGAGATGGCTTAAGAAGCTGTTATTTAGAGAGACAGGAATTTCAGATTTTAGATCTGTAAGTGTATTTAAAATCCTCTGTAGTTTTGTTACATTTTGATTGAAAGCTGTAGTTAACCATATTAAGGAAATAAGAACAGGTCTTCAGTGTTGAACTGAAGCCTTGACTCCAGATTCAAACTGAGCCTCATTCAACACTGTTCTGATCTCTCACCAGCTGTAATCATAATGCGGTAAAATGCATCGTATTAGTTGGAAAATAGCACATCTGACCTGGCAAGGTGATGCATTGTACTAAAAGAGCCATTGCTAGGTGCTTCCTCATTGCTAGGCAGTTTTTCCTCTTGTAGTATTCCACTTGCAATGTAATTTTAAGAAACACRCCAATATAAACCTGGAATTAGGAGTGCTCCAAAAAAAGTGTGGATACRTTTGGAATAAATGGCATGTTGCATACAGAGGTATCCAGTATTATCCAGCACTTCAGCTTTTTAGCTCTGGAAGTCAAAGACACCCTTGCTCTTTAAATTCCAACAGTATTACAGCTACAGAAATGATATTACATATTTTTCATATACTCCAAACAAGATATTTCTGATACACTGACTTCTGTAGAGTTGTAGAAACTTGCACTAGTTGAATACCAGGCCTAGAATACTTCTAACTTATTTGAGCTGTGTTTATGTGAATTTACCAGACTTCACTTGGAAAAATACTGAGTGCTTCTGCAGCATGGAGTACCACCTTCAGTTGAAAATCTGCATTTCTGGCTCTTCTGAACCAATRCTTACAAAATTAAAGTAGGAAAATACAAGACAGTAGATTTAAATATATCATTTAAAAATCTTTTAAATTTATGCCTGAATTTATTGTTATAATCCATATATGAAGATCAGAAATGCACAATACAATGTTGTTAACATGATACCTGTCCATGATGAAATGGAACCAGTGTGTATGTGGATATATATGTATGTTTAATGCTTCATTTTATTATTCTTAAGCAGTGTATTGCTCCATATGTATTTTGTTAGTGTGGTGATTTAAACCTCGTCAAATTGTCCTCATTTTTCCGGAAAAATGGTAAGTAGTATAGTAGGCATAGTCATCATCTTGTCCTGTAAAACTCTTCTCCAAAGTTCAATTAGTCTTCATAATATCTATGATAATAAAATCATAAAAACTCTTCAAAGTTGTTAATGGTGACAGTAACAGTGACAGTCACAGGAGGGAAGGAAAAACAGATGAGAATGGTCATCGCTTGACACAGATTCACTGATTACAGGTACTTAAACCATTTGCTTACTGCTAAGGGTTAAGATGCTGCTATTATTAAATAATCCTTTGGGWTGCTTCTGCTGAGGTATCTGTCTTAGGTCTTTCATCTTAGATTTAGGTTTATGGATACAACTAGGTGATGAAATACTTGAGAAGAGGGAGACCAGAGGGAGAAGTACTACCCTGCAAGTTGTAGGTTCAATGTGGTTGGACATGATGATCATTGCAGCCATTTCGTAATTATTTCTGCTTGTTTCCTAGCTTTGCTGTGAATTTGAGAGAGTAGTTACCCACACAAACCAAAAGAATGGGATGGTGTTCTTGTAGAGGAAGGCTTTTATAGCATCCTTTTGCACTAAAATTAAGCTATTTGCAGTAATATTGGTCTCAGTGAACTTGTGAAGAGCACTTCACTGTAGCTCCTTTGAACTGTCTGCCTGGCCATCTGGAGTGATTTTGAAATGAACTTGCGTATTATTCTGAATGGGTGTGTAAAAGACAGAGGCCACTTGAAGAAATGATTAAACTCTTTGTATAACAGCACTGATTAGTTTAGGTCTCTCTCTAATGGATTCTTCACTGAATGAGAGAAATTACAGTTAAACTTGAAAGAAGTATTTTTTTCTCCAGTTTCACTGAATACATGAAGGCCCCTGTAACTTTTCTCATTCATAGTAATGTATTTTCAAGGACTTAGTGGTGAAATCATCATTTAAATGCTGCCCTGAGTCTCCCTTAACTTAGCAGAGAGTGACTTTACCTGTGACTTGAGTCCACAGTTCATGAATAAGGCATATCATGTATGTGAAGGTTTGTAGGGCTGTAAGTCAGCTGGGAAACTTGGTCTTTTTTTGATAAAACATTTTTTTTTCTTTTGCAAAAGTACTGGAATAAGAGCCCTGGAGTGGAGCCTTATTTTATTCATTTCATTCTACTTAAACACTAGTGAGAATTTTCCCCATCTTGTGCTACCACTGTGCCTCCATCCTAACCTCAACATAGTAAATTCGTGGGAGAGGAGTTAAAACGGCAAAAGCATCAACTTGTTTCTAGAGAGAGGTTCTATTGTCTTCACCAAATGAGTTCTCTCTTAACACAGACAGAGAGACTCTTCTGCCTGGAGGAGCATTAGGAACAATAATCAATATTTTCTTACGTTTTCATATATTTATCAAGCTCTAAAACGAACAGTAAACCTCMAGACCTGAGATTTCACAAATGCTTCATGGTTCCCATAGCATAGTGAAATTTCAGAGGTCTTGAAGAGTAATTCCAAAGCCGTGTGTCATAAAGAAACCCTGGCACTGTGGCACAGGCCGGAAGGCTGTCCATAGGTATGCAGCCTATATAAAACTTGGCAGATATAGGAAGCATAGATAAAGTGTAAAATGCCATGGCTACAAAATAACGTAATAGTAGCCTGCAGTGGCACCCAAACTGGGCTTGGAACCAGGATGCATTCTTTTCAAAGTCACTTTGTCAGAGTAGGTAACATACAGACTTGTACAACAGCTACATTTAGACATCTCTCTTAGGGTTTGAACTCTTGACCACTTGCACATTGCCAACCAAAATTTTTCCTCATACTTCTAAGATTAAATCTCTCCTGTTCTTTTACCATGTACATTTACTTTCTGTAAGATTAATACTAAACAAATTCATTGGCTAGAACAGAGACTGAAATAGTAAATCACAACATACTATGAAAAAACAGCCGTGGGAAAGTCATACTGAAGCCCTGATGCTGCAGTAACGTTAATTCAAGTAATGAACAGTCACATAAAATTCTTATATAAAACAACAACAAGATACGGTGATTTGGTGARTTTCATTCCTCTGTGTTGAAAATAGAATTTTTATCATTTATATATATTTTTGAATTCACTCCTCTTTCAAGCAAGGGATATCTGTCTTTTTCAACAAAAAAGATCTCATATTTTTATTTGAACAACTAATTGCATTGCTTTTTTCCATTTTAAAAGGTGAGCATTCTCTCTTGTATTTTCCAATAATTTGATACCACTTTTCCTAGCTTAATGGTGACAACTTGGCATTATTTACAGTGAGTAGCATTTAAAAAAAAAAATCTTTCTGAATAGAAACATCTTTGACATCAGTCAAAGAATTCTGCCAGAAACAGCTTGCTGTTTTGGTGTGCTGGATGGGAAATGGGATCTCTTGAGTTCTCTTTCCCAACAGTGATCGGTCTTAAAAATATCTCTCTGAAGGGTTCCACTCTTTTCAGAGACATCTCTACCTGAACTAGATGAAACTATATATTTTTATCTTCATCAAATATGAATTTTCTTAGGAAGTTTAAGAATGCAGTTCTCTTCTGCTTTGCAGTCTTTTATTGCAGTTAGCTTAAGATAGATGTTTGCATATTTATTCATCGGACCATTTCTYCCTCTATGCCAAGTCCTTCAAGTTAGAAAAATTGTTTCTTCAAAGAATAGGAGCAAGAAAGTAATTTCCCATCTACTGAGTGACCACAGAAAAGCATACATTTAGGTATTTTACTGTTTGTGAGCTCTTTAATTCTAAATCATACAAAAAACAAAAATATGTTTCTTACTGTTTATGCAACACAGTGGTTTTAAAGAAAATATAATATTTAAAGAGAAAGCATTTTACACTAGCTCATCAGTTATATGATTTTTTCAACTTATTTGTTTTTCTTAGCTTCACTTTAATTTTGTACCTTTAAATCCAGTTTTAAAGGCACCAAAGAATTTGGCATGGTCCATGGATCAGGGAGACTTAGGAATCTGAACAAAAATCTAATAAGAAGGAACGAGTATTTGCAAAAATAATWTAAAGTTACGGACTTTATCAAAATATTGACAAGTAACATAGCAAAATGCCTAGACTTCAACTGACACASATAATAAAGGACAGATTAGATATTTTTCTACAATAACACAGTATTCTATGTTCATATATTCAATTAAGCTCATAAATAATGAGCAAGATTCATCCTTTTGGTTGTATCTGGTTCTGATGTAATGGATCTCTARCTTTTTAACATCTGAAAATTGTTTAGGAAACAAAATTCCAAACTTAACGTTTTGCACTGCATAAAGAGTTAAGCGCTCAACTTTTACCCTAAAATGATAATCTATTAAAAATATCACCATGAGCATAAGTGTTTTTCCTCTGTAACAGTTTATACAGTCGTGACTACAAAAGGCATTGCTTGCTTCTAGGTATGTAAGTATGTTTAGAAAACAGAGTTATGTAGAAACAAGATCAGACTGTTTCCTTTTTTCTTAGCTGTTAAATTTTCAAGGAGCATAGAGTAGATGGAAAACTACCTGACCTTCAAAAAGATCCCGGGAAAAATAATATCATTCTCTCTCCTGAGCCACAGGTGAGTTCTGCAGCTCGAGAAGAATCTACAGAAAGCCAAGTCTTGGGCCTGTGGAGGCCGAACCCAGGAGCTAATGTGTATTCCTACGGTGAAGTCATGCTGTCTTCCAGTTTGTAGCACTTGGAGACATTTCACAACTGTTAGCTGTTAGTATTACCAAAGCTTTGCCCCTGTATTCATGAGAAACAGTGAGGAATTGCTCANTTTTTTTTTTTTTTTTTTTTTTTTTTTTTTTTTTAATGCTGATGTGTGTTTTTATGTGTTTATAACCAATCATCCACCTCAGGTACTGAATTATCTGAAAATGTTAGTATAATGTGTAGCACATGCCAATGTGCATATTAACATGAGTAGAGTGCATTTGTTTTGCCAAGGGATTTTTAAAGTTTTTTGCATATATCTTGTTGAGGACTAATGCATGTTTTTGATTTTCTTTCCCTCTAAATTATACCCTTTGGTTAGAAGGAATTAGACATTGTTTGCATTATTACTGGAAATCTTTTATAAATTCATTYCTTTAAATAGTTGCAGTTAGCAATGTTTACCTAATAAAACAAATGCTTTGCATCTTCTCAAGGCTAATTTATCCTTAAGTACATAAGTTCTACAAGCTTAACAAGTATACAGCTCTTACTGCACTAAGATGCTATGCAGTATAAAAAGCACAACTAAATAAAAGTTACATTTCTATTTCTATGAATTGTTTATAACCTTCACTTTGAAAACTCTGTATAACTTTACAGAGATAAACCCCACAGAAAACAGCTATTACCTTTGTCTTTTCCTTTGATCTTGCTTCAGAATACTTTAACAAAGTCCTTCAGGTTTTTATATAAATGGAAGAAGACATAGACTCACACATGGACATGCACACACTTTCATTTTTCATGGACTAACCTCAGGAAACTCATTTGCTGAAGCCCTTAAGGTTTATATCAAAAGTACATTGAACACATTCCAAGGATCAAAAGATCTGGGATTTAAATATTGTTCCTCTCCTTATGTGTTTGAAACAAGTGAAAGGAACAGTATCAGTCATGGTTCTAAGAAGCTAGTTCAAGGTCAGATTGTCATCTGTTCTTTATGCACAATGTATACTTAAAACTGAAGCCCTAGAGTTTGCAGTCACTTTTSTGGAAATGTGTGTACACAATATTTTTCCTCATTTAGCTTGGCATAAATGTGGTCATCAGATTTATAAAGTTACATCAGAACCAGATACAACCAAAAGGATGAATCTTGTTCATTATTTATGAGCTTAATTGAATATATGAGCATGGAATACTGTATTATTGTAGAAAAATATCTAATCTGTCCTTTATTATGTGTGTCAGTTGAAGTCTAGGCATTTTGTTATGTTACTTGTCAATATTTTGGTAAAATCCTTAACTTTATGTTATTTTTGCAGATACTCATTCCTTCTTATTAGATTCTTGTTCAGATTCCTTGGCAGATATTCCTGCTGTGGTTTTTGACATGAGGAGATGCACAGTGGTGAGACACAYGACAGGTTTACTGCCAGTTTTTCATTATGTCTTTTGATGAGGTTTTATACTATTTAAGTTCTGCTCTCTCCATTTATAGTGTCATCAAAAATCCTTGATTGATTTAGGAACCAGTTGTACATCTATTCCCAATTACATTCCATTATCCAAAATGCATTGATAGTAAAAAGGCTTTCTCCCAAATTATTAGTGTCACCTTGATTTCCTCAGATATTATTTAACAGTGATTCTTCCTTTCCAGTTCTGTTGTAGAACAAATTGCTTGTGATCTTTGATGACATACAGCAGGTAATGTAAGTGCATTTACAGCACAGCCTAAGGAAATAGATTGAATATTTGGAGCAATAAATCATCTCATTTTATCTCTGTAAGAATTATAATGTCACCTTTTTTTTTTCTCTCCTTCTTTCCTCCATCTGCCAATCAGAATATATAAATACAGTGATTTCAAAGGAAGTTTAAATTATGCAACAGAATAGAGGAAAAGGCAAGTGACAGGTTACGATGGCATCAGGACCAAAGAGAGGCAGTAAAAATATTATTATCATAATAGGCATTGTGAAAACTCTCATGTAATGGATATTGTGGACCATTTTAATTTTGCTTTACTTTTTGAAATTATCCCACGTACCTGCGGCTTATTATGGGATTCTTCTAAAAGCATTCAGAAAATATTTCAACCAAGAGCTCATCTTATTAGTAGCAATTGGTTGCTCTTTTTCCTCTGCCTACAGAGTTCATAGTGGTGTAGCCCTGGAGAATAAAGAGCCAGTATCAGGGCACATAGTTCCCCGGGCCGGGGAGAAGGAGCGAGGCAGCAGTCACGGGGTAGAGCTAGCCCACGAGAGCTGCGTGGTCAGTAACGTGGCTGACACCAGCCGTTAACAGCAGAGACAGAATCTCAGTAAACATGTTCTGAGAGTGCAAATGCTGACTGACGGGCAGGGTCAGGTTAAATTACCCCTCCTTGGTAGAGAGGCCCATCGGAGCACTAAAAATGACTTTCGCTGGGGACAGCTCATTGCCCGAAGAGCGGCTGGCAGGTAGTGCGGCTGGGGCTACTAACGGATTGCCGAGTCATTGTAAATGGCACATTGATCATTCTGGATTGCTCTAAGTAAATCGAGCAAAATTGATTTTGTGTGCATCTTTTTGTTATGCAGTTTCAAGATCAATCTTTGGTGATAATGGCTTTTTTGTTCCGTTTCGCACCTGTTAATATTAACCCCTGAGAACACAGAGTGGGTAGTTGATAGTGCAACATTGTCATTGCTGTCCTCTTCACAAACCACTGTGTAAGGCCTCTCTGCACTCATGTCAGAGTAACACATTTCTTTGCTCCTCTCTCAGGAGATATTTACTTTGCTATGCTTTACCTGTTACCATACGTCAAGAAGAATTTAACCTCATTTTTCTTACAGAATTCTATATGAGTGAAAAGTTGAACATAATAAAGTGAAACATTTCACCTTTTTATGTTTTTTAATGTTAAAGGGGCCACATGAGGATTAAAGCCAGCAAGCTCATGGCATTCTGATAGTGCTTTTCCTTGGAACCTCTTTGATTTAATTTAGCAATGTGCGTTAAGCCACCAAACTTAAAGATTGACTACTTAAATTCTTACTTTCAGTTGAAATACTATAACATGAGCTTGTCAAGTCACTTTGGATGGCACTTTTCACTCGAGCATCCTTATAATTTGACTTAAACTCATAGAATAGGCTGGGAATTTGATAGCTAGAGTGGGATTAATCTCAAGTAACTTTCTTCATTTTAGGTTTCTTTATCTCAGCTAGTTATCCAAGTTCCTGTTTTATCCAGCAGAAATCTAGTCAACATAACTGATGGAACTTATGGGACAATTCTTCTGAACAAATATATGGATCTGCTTAATTTGAGATGAATTGCCCTCTTGAAATGTCTTTGCATTGGCTACATTTCTTTTAACTATAAAGCCCTTTGGAGAATACTACATCAAAAGGGGGGGGGGAAATAAAAAAACACGATATTTAGCCAAGACTGAGTCTTCTCTGTTGAAGGTATTACCTGTGTTTATTTTTCACCTTAGAACAATTGTTTTTTTTTTTCCCTCTAATGTGAATGATAGGGTTGGATCAAGGTAGTTCTGTTGCAATATATGCTGACTAGACTAACAGCTTTTTATACATATTGAACTAAAGAGGGAGGAAAATCCATCTCAGTGTGTAAAACCTGCACATCAAACAAAAACTGAATGTGTTGACTGGTCACTTTTACAACTCAGTAGCTCCTACTGAAAAATAAAAAATCATGTATGACCTAACTGGAGTACTTCAGACCTCAGAGTGTTAACTGGGGAGAACCCTCAGCTACACCAACTCTCGGGTAAGCAAGAGAGGTCTGCCCAGGACAACATTCTGCCTTGGATTTATATATCTACTGTCCTCCTGTGGCTTACAAACATTCAGTTCATTCTATTTGTTTTACTGTTCAGTAACTGATAAACAAGTAAGATAAACTGACTCAAAGATAAGGACTTGGGAATTTTTATGAGATAGCTATTGTAGCTATATACCTAAACAATAGTAAACCTAAACATATGTAGTTATATGTTTAGTAGTTATATAACTTGGAGACTCTGGACCCTCACCATTTCGTTGTTTCTCATTCTCTGTTATAAACATTAAAGTTTATCTGACTGTTTTTTCATGGATATCACTCCTCTATAGTAACAGAGATGTGTTTCATATTGCATAGTGTGTTATTAGATACACAAGAGGGCTGCTTTATTGCTTATGCAATTGCCGTTTTAGTGTTCTGTCTCAGGGTAAGGTACTGATAATTAGCCGCTAAGTTGGAACCTCTAAAGAGAGGGAACAACCCTCTCTAACTCTTAGGGTGCTGGAAAGCTGTAAATGCTACTGACAGTTATGATGTTGGACCTGTAGTAATTGCATGAAGAGTATGCTTCTATGCTTAGAAAGTGGTATTCATTTCATATATGGCACAGCTTGATATAAGATTGGGAGCACAGTGGTGTGAGGCTTGCAGGAAAAGATGCTAAAAAGAAGCAAACAGCATCCCATGGGAAAAGCTCTATCAAAGCCAAGAGAAGCAGTGTGATGTATTGTGGTATGAAGTGGTTGCTTCCTCCCACATACAGTTGTTTTATTATATCATTGTCCACCTTAGAAGARGAGGAGGAGGAGAAGGAGATTCATGGTCTTCTTGTTTTTCATGTTTTTGTGTAACTTACATGGGTGGCATTGTGATTCCAGCAAAGCCACAATAGTGCCTTCCTCAGTGTTCTAGAAATAGCAGCTGAACTTCACATAGGACCTTTTATCTCTTGTACAGATACATTATGAAATTATAATATGCTAGGAGAATATCACAGCCATTTGTAAAATTATAATAGAACATGTCAAAGGAAACTTTCAAGTCATTGTATTGGGATGCAGAGGCAGATTCAGCAGTAGGGAGACATACCCTTCCTTGTGTGCTTGGGGCAGCATACCCATATGATATACTCCATATCTTGGGGCAGAACACAAATAATAGGCATTTATGAAARCTATTCGACAGTAATCTCGTAATAGTTTACGTGAAAACTGTTGTTTCCTGGTTTCAAGCTTTCCAGTAAAACAAACTAAATTTCTGTGTAATTTTGAAATTAGTAAACTACAATAACTGAAGTTAATTTAGTTAAATAATGTGTCTAACAGTTAATTTTTTCAGCAATTAATCCATATCTGTGACTTCATCTTTAGTTAGATTACTGGTTGTAGATTAAGTATATATATATTTGCAAGAACATTTTAAGTCTCATAAAATATGAAGCAGAGGTAATCTCAGAAATGTTTTAAGTTCAGTATGGGTGAGTACCTGAACTGTTGAGCCTAGTTATTTTTGAATCAATACATCCGAAGCTGAAATGATAGAAATTGGAATAGGTGACCTGAACTTTAATGTTCTTACTTGATTTCTAGGAGCTGTAGCTATTCTGTCCAGTTCTGTAAGGCTTTCCTTTAATGTTCTTCCTAGTTAGGTCACTAAGACGAGCAGGWAACCTCTCAGTGAATCATTTGGATTTGACTGAGATTTTGTTAAGGGGCAATTTCTACCATCTCCCATCAGATCAATTTTAAAAGTCACCCTCAAGGCTTTTCAGTAATACTGAAGGAAAAACAAACACAAGCCCGCAAGCCTTTCTTTAAGCATTAAAAATTAGTTTTATTTTAAGTGAAAATTTCATTAAATGTTCCATTTCATCTTACAGAGTATTTATAGAATCGCATTTTGTTTGGTTAGGGAAGTTATTTTATTAATACTGATTTTTATTAGCATTGCACATATTTATTGAACAGGAGAGATTTCATTGAAAATCAAGATTCTTAGTATATTATTGCCATGAAATCAAGTCTGCAGTTAAGGARATAATGGGAAAAAATCTAAAATCAGGTTATCAAATATGATACTTAAAAGTCAGGACTAATTAAATTCTCAGTAAGATTTTCAAATATATCTTATGATATCAAATGAAAGCACTTGCCTCTCATTTTGTGAAAGAGGGAATCAAGCAATTGCTCTGTAATCCTGAGAGATGAAGTGGATTAAAAAAAAAAAAGTGAGATCATAATCTTTACCCATTTTTTCCATATTATTATTTACCAGACTTTTTGACATTTGACATAGAAGATGAACTTTTACAGTTATTTAGAAAAGATAAAAACAAAAACATTATTAAATTATGWAATATATTAAATGAATATATGAATGAATGAAAATATATATATTTCCCTATATATTCTAATATTCTAATACATATAGAAATATTTCTTCTTATACCATGATTGATTTTCTTGAAAGACTTTCATTTTCTTTAATAATATTCAGTAACTGTAGACTGAAGGAGGCAGAGTAGATTCATGTGGCTAACTATAGCAATTTTTGAGGAGACTCAGTAATAGCATATGTATATTCATAAGGAAAAACATTCATTTAGTTCATCAGGAGGAGGGTAATCACCTTAGTATGCAGATTTTTGCAAAATCTTGGTTAAATTACAGATTAACTTCATCTATATTTAGCTCAGATACAATAAATTCACTGAGCTTACACACATACATTGAGACAAAAATTCATAACAGGCCATTAAATGGATGTATTATGATTAACTATACATGTTTAGCCAATGCAGATACCAAAAATTCAGGTACCTAGTATTAATCCTGGTGTGATAGATCACATGACAGTATTACTTCTGATTGCTATTGCCATTAATGAAAAAGGGTGCATTTGCAAGGTAGTTTTATATGACAATCTCAGTACATGAAGTCCAAAAGGGTTTGCARTTTTTTTCATGATGTCTTCAATATTTTAGACGCAAAACTAGATAGGACTGTATAATGGAGTAAAAWACTTACAGATGGGTAAGAGGAGGACAGATAAATTAAAAGAAAACATATTTCTTCTAAATTAATTGTAGGGCCTTTTATGCCACCTGTTAAAGATGCCTGGTGTTCAAGTGTGATTCAACTAATGGACTGCTTTTAGAGAAGCTCTCAGAGACTTTTCAGGCTCTCAACAAAGTTATCYATTTTTATTTTATTTTATTTTATTGGTTGTCATTTAAGGAAGGCTTTAAGTCATACACTTGACTGTCTCATAATAATGTCTGTAGTTTAGAGTGCATTTACAGGATGTTAGAAGAAACTGTCATTTAGAAAATTTTGCTTAGAGAGTAAGTAAAAATATATAAAATACTTATGTCAGTAAAGAGTCAAGTTTTCTATAGACTACACTAAGTCCTTGGATAAAGGTATATCTAAAAAAGCTGACAATGTATAGTTCAGAGGCCTAATACAGACTCACAAACATGAATAATGAAAAGGATCTCAAAATATCATCCCATTGACTTTCCCTAAGGCAGACTCCAGTATGCTTAGGACATCTTTGAAAATGTCCTTAAGGGGAATTTGCAACATGATCTAACAGTGCTTTGATGTAATCTGTAATGGATTACATCAGATGTTATTATGATATCTTGCTGTAATATTTAATTTTCCACAGACTAGCAAATATAAAGACACTGTGCTCTGGATAAATTATATCTATGGGCTAYGGAATGCAAGAAGTTTAACTTTTACTCCTTTCTATGTTGAAATTATGTGGGAAGAGAAGGAAATTGAATCACTAGAGTTCTCTGTGATGTAAATCAAAGATTTCTCCATGAAGAAAGTCCACCTTTCGATCCCAAACATCCCTTGTGTTACTCAGAAGAACTTAAGAACTAACTTAAATATAAGATTTATCATGTTTGAGGAGATAAGGACGATAGTCTAAAACTGGCTAAATTTATTTTTATTCTTGCTACAAGAGAACAGTAATTGGGGGCCATATGACAACAGTCACTCTCATGGCCTATTGAAATCAAGAGGAACCTTTCCATTGACATCGTTGTATTTTGGATTAGACCCTGGTTCTAAAGTAGCCTCTTCTTTCTGCTTACTGTGCGGACACAAAAAAAACTCCCAAATGTTGCTGGGGAGCATCACCTCCTGTGCATAAAAGCTGTAATAATAAAACCACCATTTATACTACTACATCTTGAAGCTATTGAGAGAAGTATCTTTAACATTTGTAAGTTAAAAAAAAAAAAAAAAAAAAAAAAAAAAAAAAAAGGCAGTTCGGGCCAAAACAAGGATTTCAGAGGAAAATCAGTGCTCCAGAAGGAAATTTGGCCATGGCAATAGAAAACAGCAGAGACAGGGTTAAATACAGTTGATCTTACTATGTGAAACATCAATGTGTGACATTTCACAGCAGTGAGTATGCCCAGATGCCCCCAGAGCCCAGTTCATTCCTCCTCCATTCTCCACTGCACTTTGAACAGTGAGACACCACTAGCAGGCAGCTAGCCCACCTGCTTTTGAGCTCCTTTACAGTAAAAGAAGTAACACAAGAACTGGACTTTTGTCAAATCCTTTCTGGAAATCTGAACATGTGATGTCCATTGAATCCCATTTTGTCTCCTGTGGTAGTCTTGCCTTCAAAGAAACCCAACCCGATGGCGAGGCCTGCCTTTCCTTTCTTAGAGGCCATCAGTCTTTGCTCACGCTGTGTATTTCTAAGTGTTTTTCCTGTTTTGATCTCTGAGAAAGACTTTGTAAAACACTTCCCGCAAGTGAAGTTTAACGAGATTCTCAGGTATGTTCCAGTTCTTTTGTTAATCCATGGCTTCATGACAACTACCTGAACTTACTGAACTTCAACTAAGACATCTTGCAGAAGCTTGCCTACAACTCTGACCATACATCTCAGCTCACCACAAGTAAATGATAATGACTTCCATTTATAAAAGCACCTTTTAACCTCAAAGATCCCAAAGGTTTTACAAAGCATTGTCCCGATTCTACAGTCATTTACTTCAGTAGGCATAGGACAGAGTTCTGATTCCACAGGTGAATCAAATCTCRCTGAAGTCACAGGTGGGGTAAAATGAAGTTATTTTTGCAGTGGTACAAATTAAAATAAAATAGCTTGGGAAAAAACATATGTTGTCATTGTTTGAAAAATTCCAGGTGCTATTTGTTCATCAAGTTGAATGTTATCGCTCAAAAAAAGTTTGTATGAAATATTCCAACATTTATAGTTAGATCTATTAGCTCTTGAATGAACACATTTTAAAACGCATTTAAAATTGGTCTCTGAAGCAATTTTACCATATTATCTGTTGAATAGCATATGTTCAGTACAGATTTAAAGACTGGCCTCTATTATTGCTTTGCTGTTTCTRCTTCAAGGGGAACTTGCATGTTCTTGGAGAATCTCCTATTCAGATACAGTCAGGATGGGATCTGTGTTGGGGTTCACCTGCCAGTGATGTTGAAGGATCATGTTATATAGATCATGTTATATACCCACATGACAAGATAGACAATAATAATACAGAATAAAAGTTTTTTGTTCATGCATAAATGCCAATGTTTATAGGCAAATATTGAAGACTAGAATAATAGAACTGATGAAACTTACACTGTTTCCCCAAATGACTTTTTGTATAATACAACTGTGACAGATGGCAGATGACAATCACCTACTCAGGTGATTGTGAAGAAAATTAAAAAAAAAAAAAAAAAGAATGACAAGTCAAATTCAATTATTGCAGTGGTGGTTTCAGTGGCCTTTAGCATTTGTTTAGCATAATTTTAGCAATTATAAATTATTTCTTTAGCATTTATAAAGCAATATTAATTGCTTTCCAGTAAGACTGACTTCACTTTGAAGCATTTGCATCTCAAGGCATTTTTGAGGGGATTTCCATTTATTTAGTAACCCTTAGTTCAGTTTTTACTCAGAACTGCAGAAAGAGAATATAAGTAAACTAGCCCTAAATACTAATAAAACTGTAATTAACTGGTGTATAAAAAAGAAGCTTTCTGTGACAAAAAAAAAAAAAAAAAAAAATTTTTATGTGGATAGTAAAAAAGTTACTATAATTATGACTGAGGATGTAGGTCAAGATCTAGTAGCACTTGCTTCTTAGCACTTCTTTATCAAGAGCCTGTCTTTATCAATCAGTATCAACATTTATAGTAGGATGTGTGTGTGAAAAAGGGGGATTTCCTGCTGGTTTCCTGTCTGCCTTTATGCCATCTCTGTTATTGTGGGTCTCCTATTTTCAGCTTAGTTTAAATCCTATCCTAAAAGATGAGCTTTTTGTGAAGCAGAGCTGTTATATCGAAGTGTTGATATGAAGCTTATCATTCAGTCCATACAGATTTGCATTTTGAAACTCTGCAGGTATACGCTTTGAATTCAGAAATTCATGACTGCGTGTTAAAAAGTGCTGTAACACATTGGGAACATGACGGTCACTCCTTCATCATGTCACCGTAGCATATGTGTATTTCACATTTACATCAGCACATTCCTTCCTGTTTTGCCCTACCTTGATTGACATTCAGCATGCTAAATTACCTCAGTTCTTGAATATCTTTAACTGATTATAGCCTTGAGACATCCTCTGATAAATGGCTGTGTTCTAAATTTCAGAAGCAAACATTCTGATAATCAAAGGAACCTTCTGTTTATGCACTTTTCATCTGGCAATATCACTGAACTGCTTTTAAATTAGTCTGGGAGCTTTAAAATTTATAGGCTTATAAATACTATTATCTAGTTTCGTGTTTGAAGTTATAAATYCTTTTTATTCCATGTCACTTATTTTGTTTTAAGTTTATTCAGATTTTGGTGTGAGTGATTGGCCTCTGTTCTAAGAAGATCATGGCCTTGAGAAAACCCTCTTTTAAATACAATTTTTAGAAAGATCTAGTTAGGACAGTCAGATCTAGCTAGTAAGCATTTATAAGTGCTATAAATCACCTTCCGCAGGATCATGAGGCGATGAGGAGAAAACAAAACATTATATAGTGGTGTGTTCCCTAAAAGCTTTTATATATATCAACCACCTATTGCTGAAATTGTGCCCAGAATTTAAATGCAATTGGAAGAAAGCAGTGCCATTATATTTCCCATTTCTTCCTTGCTCTGTTTCTATAAATAGGACAACCTAACAGGACTTCTTTACAGTCTGAGAAGTCTTCAGTTTCCTRCTGGATTTGAAACCAGCTTGGGTATGAGCTCAGGTGAATACTGGATTGATTTCCTCTTTATAGGTCAATTGATAGGTAATACCTCAGCCTCGTAAAGAAAACAAGGGCAGCATAAAAGAAGTGATTCTCTGTAGTCTTCCATTGAAAGCATCCATAATATTAATATCCATAATATTAAGTTGAAAATAGACAGATAATATGGGGGAAGAAAAATATCATTTGTGAATCTAGTAACATTTAAATTTCACCTGTTAAGTTTGTTACTCAAGAAATCACACAAATCTGAACTCCAAACTAATAGAAGTAAATTAACAATAGCAAAGAGAGCCATAACCTTTCTTATTTTCAAAGCATTCGTGGTATGATTACATTAACATTTACCATTGTCATGTACTCTGAAAGTTTAATTTTCAGCTCAAGTAACCTTACCCATTTTTTATAACAGCTTTCATCTGGGGAGTACAGAGTAATATACATATGTTAGCCAAATTTCACCATGCCTCATGAAGCTCAGGACCAGAGAAGGTCACTACTGGGGCTGTGGAAGCTATGACGATTTCATCGAGTATATTGGGAAGACACTTGTTAAATTCAAATTAACAATCGTCAGCTTCTTTACAAACCACAAGCAGGGCCATGTTCTTGTGAAATAGCTCTCACCTCTGTGACTTTTTATTGATATGCATGCCATACATTTGTTACAAAGATTACACAATTGGTGGTTTACTAAGAATGATTTTCAAAGCACTTGAGGAACTTAATTTTAAGTGGTGCTGTACCTGTCTATTGTTTAAATGAAACATGAGGTATATGTACACATTACAGGACAGTGCTAGGCAGGGACATTTTTGTACTGGATATGGCAGAGTAACTGAGACTTAGATATGTTGAAGGGACTTGCAGAATTTCACAGTGAAATTTTCACTTCTGACCATGATAATAAGTGATAGAGTAAGAATGGAACCCAAGATCAGGGGCAGACAGAAATGTGGCTCAGCCAGTAGACTGTGCCTTGCAGCAAAGCTTGCAGTAGGATAAAAAGAATCTTCACATGCTTCACAAGGCAGATATTTCAAAGCGCATGGTACTGCAGAATCACTGAATACAGAATTGCCAGTACAGAGAGAAAGGAAAAATATTAGGTCATCTAGTCTGTCCTCCAGGTAGCATGGAATTTTAAAATTTTTCGGGATTTTGTAAGGTATAAAATTAAATGTTGATTTTCTCAAATAGGAAGTATATGAAAMAAGCAGAGCAAGATATCATGTTTGTGGTGTAAATTCATCACACAAATACAGCTCTTTTAGACATTACAGTTCAAAAAGAAGATTAATTTTGCAACCTCTCATTTCCATCACAAAGTAATATTCTCTCTAACTATAACTCATATAGTTGACAGATGAACTAAAATCCCATCTCCTTTACACTAGGTATTAGAAGATGCTATTAACATTGCTGAATTCTGTCTTATTTTTGTTGTTATTGTTAACAGATGACACCTWCTGCATCCCTAGAGCCAGACTTTTATTTCTTCCTGTTAAAAACAAAGGCAAAATAAATACATAAGTAATCACATTCTAATGTGTGGCTTGAGAATGTCTTCTTCCTTCTAAACACCTTTAAATTAATTTACATCGTCAATGATAACCAAGGTCAGATGACTCTCTTGACAATACTTCTGCCTTTCCCCTGGCAACTCTGAGAGTCTAGGAAGAAGAAAAGCTCAAGTTTCAGCACAGTAATTTGAAGTGTTAATTGGGGAATAATGCAGTGACCTTGAAATCCTTATTCTCACACATATTATGTCAGATAGCAGTAATCTACCCCTGCAATAGATTGACGAGGAATAAAGTGGACAAGAGAGAAAATCATATCTCAGTATAGTCATCACTAATCAGAAACTTGGGTCACGTCTGCATGAACCCCATGGACTGTAATGACATTGGTCCTCAAGTCTTGAGGCTGTGTGAGCAGTAAGATTGCCATGTGATGCCTCTACAGATAGTGTGCTTTCTCTGCCCACTGCTTGATAATCAACAGGCTCCTCTTTTTTATTTACACTACTAAAATATATTTCTGTGAGACAGAATTGAGGCATTTAGTTATGAAAAGTGTTTATGGTCTTGAATTTCAGTGAGAGAAGATTTCTCTCTTCCTTGCAGATAGGGATCTGCCAATGTGGTTTCCATAGGCAGCCTGAAGTAATGTGGTTTAAAATTAACACCTCATGCTATTCAACTACCTTTTCTTGAAAATTTCCTATGAAGCTATACAATGTACAAAGTTGAGTTTACAGCAGATGAATTCAGAGAAGAGAACAAACTATCATAGATGTCTCAACACCTCMAGACCTAAAGGTTGGTAGTATACTTGAAGTTGTATTTCCTTAAAACAATTTAAAATGTAAGGTGAAAAAAAAAATCTCTTCAAAATCTCTGTGATGGTTCATCTGAATTACTCATGGTGAATATCACTGGATACTGAAAGGAAAATTCATGCCTTAATTTTTATTGCAATACATTGTTCTCCTCAATTCTGGCATCTTTCCATTCCACCTAGCTCTGTTACTCAAGGATCAGGCACTGTCCAGGTTTATAGTGAAATCATATTTGGCATTAAAATTAGACCTGGAGCCATCACATATGGTTCACTCAAAAGTTTTAAAGGGAACTCCAATATCACACATAAGAACTACTGGGATAGTGGTAACTGTGATTCTAGTTTTACAAGATTTCCTCAAAAAATTGTGCCAGATACATTCTTACTTTTTGACATACTGTTTGAAAAACAGTCTCAAGGACAAGGATAATTGAATCCTGCTAGTGCTGAGCTGTATGTTAGCTGTGTAATATTTGGACGTTTCTTGCCCTCTTTCAACATTTCACAACAGGTGCTGTACAAAAAAAAAAAAAAAAAAAAAAGTAAATTTTATTTATTCTCACACATCTTATCTAAAAATGACAGTCTATACTGAAAGATATCCGTAGTTGAAGATATCTAGTAATTGTAGGTTTTTTTGCAATCTGTAGAAAAATACTATTGAAGTCAGTGTGAGATCTGGATGAAGTTTTTGGACAGCTTCTCTRCTGTCAAGTTCTGTTTCTGTCAAAGGCCTGGGAGATTCTGCCTTTARATAAAGCTTAGTGGGTCTGTAGTTAGCTCAAGCAGCATTCAAAATCAGTGCTTGGTGATTATATTAACTTTTAACAATCTTCAACAGCATTTACTGKTGATACTGAAAATGAAATCTAAGAACTTTGCTCTAGCAGGTCTAATTTTTCCCTCACTTCTGTGTCCTTGGTACTAATGGTCTTTGCCTTTCTTTTTGTTTATATTTTATTTGGATTTCCTTTCTTGTAGTTTTATTGCTAATACTAAGAAATGTATTTGGCATTTCTAGCAACCTACCTAACAGAAGCAAGTGTCTTCTCCAAGTCTGAATTCGTTCTGAATGAATCAAATTATGTTTATTTTTAAATTTTAAAATCAAATTATCTTTTAAAAATATTCTGTCTTTTGAAGAATTGCAACCTGTGTCTTAAGCAGCCTTCCATGAAGTTTTATCTATGAGGTTCATCGAGGGAACAGACACAAATTCAGGAAATATATTTTTCTATCAGCAGATACTGGAAGGTCACTGATGCAAAGTTTGGACTTGTGAAATTTTCACTTCCCCACACTAGTGAATAATTGAATGGAGCAGAATGAACATGACAATGCATCATTGCAGCATGGTGCATCACAAAATATTGTTTATTCAATTATCTTGACAACTTAACTGTATTTTAACTATTTATGATAATACTTTCATAACTTAGTAGTAAATATTTTATAATGTATTTTATGACAATAATAAAGCCTTTTAAGCCCTGCACTACACACTATAAAAAACACTGCAGGATGCTGCAATGAAATGTTTGCCAAGAAGAAGGTAACATGGAGGTTCTTTGTGTGCAGTTCAGACAGCTTGCCCGATAGGGAAGTGAAGCCTTTTCTTGGCAATTTTTGAAGAAATAACACTGAAGTTCAGTAGCAGAGTCAGATCACATTTGGTTCCTTTCTAAAGATATAGCTATTTAGATGAAAAGAGAAAATGTTTCTGAYTTTCATGGCGTATAATTTTTTACCTTCAGATTTGCTACAAACCAGATGAAGCTGTGAGAATGGCTTCTACGCAGCTCTAGATATGTTGACATCTCTAAACAGTCTCTGATCTGTGTCTGTAACCGGATTGAATGTAATGCACAGGCTTGCCCATGTAATGCACAGGCTTGCCCAAAGACCTTTAAATTAAGGATGTAAGCAGGGTAGTCACTTGACCTGTACTTACTCCCAGGTGCATGAGATTCTGTTATATTTTCATGTTATTCTCATTTGAAATCTTGAAGCCTAGATAAACACTAATACTGTCAAGCCCAACTTTTTTGAATGTTACTGCAAGTTGTTTTCACTGAGTTGGAYTTTGTAAAGATGAATATCAAGAATATGTCCAAAATATTCTTACAGACATGTTAATTTCTTTTTTCCAAGTCAACCAAGGGTGTTCACCAAATCAAGCACAAATGAAGTAGTGAAAATATGTTACTACTTCTGCCACAGCAATGGCAATTAAGGTAGATAGACAGTATTACATTGCTGGAGAAAGAGGGCTGAATGGGCATTAGGAAACAATTTTTATGGAAGAAAATCTTCATGTGACTGATTAATGAAAGCCAAAGAAATTGGAATAAAAATTATTTTAAAATTTTATTGCTCTTTATTTGAAACAGAAAATCACTCCCTACTCAGAAGAATTTAAAATAGCTTTTTTTAAAGCTATATATGCTATTTTAATTCTTCTTTTCATATAATTTGAAATAGATTTCTAACATGGAAATACATAATGGCATCTTTGCAGTGACCAGTAAATTTGTCAGAGTTAGGAGCTAGTACTGACAAAAATGAGACAACTGCCCACTCTGTGCAGCCTTTTAACTCATCCACATCTGGAAGATGCTTGCCTCTTACAGATGACTTGTAAATAACTCTTCTCTTTATGAAAATGTTCAGTGTTATTTTTTGCGTAAGGTTATAGGAGCTGAAACCTGCTGCTCAGCATCTGAGGATAAARTATTTCTTGGATGGCTGTAAGAAATTCAGAGTGCTACTTCACAGGGTGGAACATGAGGGCTGGGGTCAGGTGGAATGAAAGGTGATGGGTGATTTTCTGATGTTTTCAGGAAAACTTGCACAGCTCTAGAAGGCTGCACTTCAGGGGAGTGTAGGTTGAACCTTTCAAGAATCATGAGAGCCTGAGGAGCAGCTGCGGAATGATGGTACTGTGATGACATGGTGCTGTTCTCTGTAGGTAAATACAACCTCTGCTGTATTTCAGTTATGCAAAACAAACGGTGGTATGTTAAAAATGTGTATAAATTATCACAACCATATATTTCAGTCAGCTTTTATTGAAGAAAAAAATTCCCTGGAACTGAACGTTTTGCATAGGAATGCTAAGGGAGGAAGACACAAAATTTCCAACATGAAATTTCAAGATAAAAATTTCAAGTAAGGGAAGCAGCTACCTTACACTATCATACAGCAAATGCTGAATAATGACTCTTTGGCATTTTGACCCCCATTAACTTAAAAAACACAGCATGCTTTGAAGTCAATAGGACCAAGGTGGTTTTCTTTTTAATGTACAAATGCCTTTCTAAAGTCTCATAGCACGTTTCAGCAGGTAAAAATAAGTGCCTGTCTATACTGTACAGAATATCTACATTCTGTGGCAAGCGGGCCATGGAACATAGCACAGCTGGTGTCTTTCATGGTGAATATTGGGGCTTAGGTTAAATACTTCTTTTTCTTCTTTCTTTTATTTTCCTGTCCTAAGTAGGTCAAAACAGGAGTTTATAGAACAAATTAAATCAATTTCACACACAGAAGAGGTTTCCAAACAACTATAACCATTTATTTCTAACTTTCCATTTAGCAGAAATAGAATCATATAGCCTRCTTGCTTTCATTTTTAAGCACTCTGGGAAGCCCAGGTCTGGCAGCCTTTGTGAAAGAGTCCATCTGGTTTTTTTTTGGTGGTCTGTTTTTTTTTCTTCTTAAGTAGTGCCTTTCATAATCCAAAAGCGTTCTATATTGGTAAATTATTTTAGGTTCTGTTTTCAGTGAATGTATTGGCTTGGCCTGCTGTTTCCTCAGCACAGAATTGTTGCTTTTTCCATTTTTGTCAGGTAGAATTTGTCATATTTGTTGTCTTTATTTTTTCCACTTTTCTTTGTGCTTCCTTTCATTACATCCTCATTTCATTAGGGATAAGGAACCATTAGCTGTTTTGTGAAGTCTCATGTGTTTTTCTTAATAAAATTAGTATACCTAAATATTACATAGAAATCCCCATTAAAAACTCCCATGTGCACCAGTGTACRTGACTTGGATTACCATCGTATTTCTTGTCAGAACTAGGAGAGTCCCACACTGAAAATGTGAAGGGTGGAGGTAATGTGCTGCTTTAGTCTGGCAATAACACAGCAAAACAAAATGGCAGTAAAATGAAGTAATCAAAATGTAACCAATGTGCCAACTTCCTTCCTTTCCTAAAAGTAAAGTACTGTTTTTTTTAAAAAAAAAAAAAGATTCATCCAACTTTACTCAGGGAACAAGCTGACTTTTTGTCAGTGTCAAGGTACACGGATAAAGGGCTGAAAACGTCCCTTTTTAAATTGCAAATTTATGTGAGAAATAAGTATTACGAAATAGGAGAAAGAAGAATGTGTAACCCAACCCTCTGAATGAAATCACACAGATAGTGATCCCCAGCATTTTTATTTTTCCCTATTGCTAAGATATAGCAGCCTACAAGCTACAAGGTTTGTCTGAGAACTCTATTTCTTTTCTTCTCAGTTAAATAATCAAATTATTTTTTCAGCTTGTGATACAGACTTATCATCACCTCAAAAACAAAAAAACAGAGTAACTCCGACTGTGAGTGGATGTTCAAGGCTGTTAGTCAATGCCACAACATACTATTCAAAAGTTYATGACATAAACTGCAAAGTGCTAGATATATTTTTAAAATTTCTTACCTAAAATTCCACTTCTGGTATGAAACCTCCAAATTCTAGAAATAAAATGTAGTGACTATCATGTGCACATATGTTGGTGAACCAGGCCTGAGGTGAGGAACTAATGGGAACATTAGTTTGATTTCATTGGAGGAGGAGTTGTGCTATTGCTGAAGATTTAATTTAGATTCTTCCTCTAGTAAGAGTTTTAATTAAGAATCACAGAAAGTAATCCAAACCARAAGTCTTTTCAAAGTTAGACTGTGACAGTGAATGCTTTTACTGGGAGAAGAAATGTGATTTTAGAACCAAGGCAGCAGGCTTTGATAATAAAGACAGTGTTTTAAGGTGAAAAATTCATCATGACCAACATAGCTGCTCGTAATTTGAGCAACGCTTTGAGTTTTGACATAAAATATGTTTATGGTATGTAGGTCTACACAGTCATATGTGTACTGTTAAACTTGATTTGCTTGTTACTTTTATCATATTTTCTACTGGAAGAAAAAATCAGGCAACATTGGTTATTCAGGGAGTATTCCTAGTGTATTCCTAGTTACCTTACCGAATCTTACGTTATCATTCTCTCTTCTTACTCTTGTCTACTGGAAACTTTTAAAGAAATAGCATTTTGTCAAAATTTTACATGCTGAGAACAGCACAACCATCTGTTGATCTGGGATCATTTGGCAACTATTGTCATGTATATAATAAATAATCTTAGACAAAACRAAAATTTATCTGTAAATGTAGCCTTTGCATCTAAGAACACACAGCTCTCCTAGCTAGAGATTATAGAGGAATAAAATAGGCYGGAGAGTGGTGGGTTACACCTTTTGTGTGTACGAATGAGGATAAAAATACCGTGCATGACTGTGACATTAAGTAAATTAACTGTTCATCCAGCCACAGCCTTGATAGTGTAACATACTTTCTAGTAGGTAAAGGTTATTCTTAATAACCTACAAAAAAAGGAGGGTATACAGATATACATAAAGCTTCTTAAAATTTATGTTTTATTTTCTCTTTTTTATTGTGTCTCTGAGAGTGTGAAAAATGCTATGCTCTACCATCTTTCACTTTACAATAGCTACATTTCTGTACTTGAGGGATATAGAGTTATATAGAGAATATCTTTATCTGATATTCTCAAATGTGCAGTCAAAATGATGCAGCGCCTTCAAGTCCTCAGTGCTTGATATTTCATCTTTCTTTCTACAAGGAGCAGTTGCTGTGTATAGTCATTCAAAAAGCCTTTTTGACACAGCAACCTGTAAGGTAATCTCAGAGAGCTCATAGTAGAATATGTTTTCCTTTAGTGTCCTTTTTCCTTTTTTTCTTTTTTTTTTTTTTTTTTTTAAAGTATATAGAGTTTATATCTTACCTTTTGGGAGCTCAAGTTATTTCTTAATGGTACATAGCACATCTAGTCTGCCAAGTAAAAAGGCTGAGTCTTTGTCTTCTGCAATTCACATTGTAAACAGCAAAAATCTGAAATTTCGGTAAGATAAAAATGATTTCTTGTATTTCCCTCCCTCCACACTTTTTTCTTCCTAGTAGGACACGTATTGCTGTGCTTTTCTGCTCTCTGATACTTCCAGTGAAACCGTGAGTGGTAATACAGAAGTGCGTATCATGATCATACCGTGCTGCTTTCCTAGGCCAGACACTGCAAGTCACTGCTCAGAAGTACCTGCTTCTCCATCTGGTGCTAGTTTTGAGATGAAGATTTTGCTGGGTTTTAGCTGGACAGTAAAGATTCTGATCTGTGAATATATATATACATAGAAATATACATATATTTTATTTGTGGCAATACTACAAACTTTTTTTTTCAGTGCTACTAATTTTTTAATCATTCTCTCAAATTCTTCAATGAATGTATCASTGTGTCATACTTTTTTTTTCATGGTTTCATGGTTTTTCATACTGTAACCCATGCATCATTTTAATTTTCCAGATTTTCTATTATCAATTGGTTTAGTTCATACTGCATGTGAAAGTTGAAGTAAGGAGAGAAACCCCTTCAAAACCTTTGCATTTTTGCTTCAGTTACTCTTTCCATGATCTGTTTGCCAAGAGCAGACCACCAGAACTGAAGTAGGCTCTTTGAAAGATAAAAGGAAGCATGAATGACAACACATGGTTTAATAATTACCAATTATAAGCACAAGCCTGTGGAAGATAATGTGATTAATGACTCTGAGCTTTTGAGTTATGCAAATAACCTGGAATTCTTCAGTGTGATATTTTAGGGAATGAAAGTAACAGTAAAAGGAGAAAAAAATGTGAGAATAAATGAACTCTGAGTCATAAAGAAGATCTCGTAGTGGTCATTTAAAGAATTATATAATGTCTGTACAGAAATAGCAAAAAAACTCATTCAAAATAACATTTAAGATTAGAACGGACAAAGCCTTAGACCTTAGAGTGTTATAAGGAATATTGTGAAAGGAATATGGACTTCATGTAATCTCATATCTGGACTCATATCTGGACTTCTTTGAAGGTAGRAATTGACTTATTTTTAAAAAATAGATATTATAACTCAACTGAGCATGGTGTAATATTGTTTTGCTCTCTTTAGATTGTCAATTAAAATACGAATAATCTGGCTTTGAATAAGAATTAAACTATATGGCAACTGCTCACTCTCTGTTCATGTATTTAGCCTGGAAGAGAAAAACGAAAGATAGTTTAACAGTCAGTTTGCTTTAAGCGTTTGCATGCCCCAACTTTTGAAAGAGCCAATTGGCCGTGAAAAGCCTAATTGCACTGGACTGCTTCTACTGCTTTTGAATGACAGTCTGTAAGAGTCACTAGGGCTCATTTAAAAAACTGCTGAGAAACAGGTCATGAAATATCAGTAGCTAAAATTTCACCTGCATTTGATGAGCTTGAGCTTGCACTGATGTAACATGGGTGATGGGTGAAGTATTTAGCTGAGTAATGTGTCTGTAGTTGCTGGAGGGGAYAGTTCTTAAGCTAAATTTTTAAGTCAGTGAAGTCTTGTCTTTTCATAGCCATGCTCAATCAGGCTACCTTCATTTTGAACTTGCAAGCAGTTTAACCCTGAAAAGGCAAACTATCTAGGCTCTCCTAATTGTCTCCATTACACCATTTGCAAGTGACTTTGATGGCTCTTGCTTTTGGTTAGGCAGAGGCCTCACCTAATCAAAACAGCAGTCTAACTCTCCGTAGTGCCTTTGACTGTCTCCTCCTGCAGGCTCCTCCGACTGCAGTCACCTGCCTCCAGCTGGCAGAAGCAAGTTCTCTCCCACCTCAAAGCAGTCCCATGTGCCAGTGGTGGTTCTTTCTAGTACTCTCTGTCCTGGCCTTGTCCTCTCCTTTCCTGTTTTCTTACTGGAGACAGATGTTCCTGTCTTGCTTTATCGAGTTCTTAGCCCAGGATATAAAATATATGGGGAAAATAAAGATTTAATAGAAATCTGTGATGTTACAAGATGGGATCTAGACTACGTTTTCAAACCTTGTAAATTTCCAGCTTACTTTATCTGTTATTCCGACTTAGTAGTTGTGCTTATTCTAGTCTCCCAACACTGGAATAAGGCAGAGAGAGGCATCTGTGCCATGTCTGTAGAAAGATACAGTGCTGTGGACTTAAAGGCACCACATCATTTTGACTAGACATTTGAAAATACCATATAAAGAAAAGTAGGTCTGCAGTCTGATTAGCAAGAGCTTTGTCTGTTTGCAGGCGACAGTATTCTGTGGCAGGCGCTGTCTTTAGTAGGCTTTGTCCTGGAAGGTCCCATCACTCTTCGATTCTTTTGCAGGCAGCAATACTACTGTACACGGCTGTAGTGAACTTGGTTCCCTTGAGAAATGGCAAAATGCTTTGGATGAAATGTACATAACAAATATTCTTTCTAAAAGGTAATTTATTTTTTTTCAAGATTACACTTCCATTCACGTTGCTTTCACGTGTGTGTGCATGCCTATGTTTTTGTACATAAGGTGCACTCACACATGCATGAACATTTTTTTATATATATATATATATATATATATGAATCGTGCTAGAATTAGCCTTTGATTTCATGCTGTGGAAGCAATGAAGCGGCTTCTTCCATTTGAAAGGCTTTTGAAATCTTTGGAGATAGGGAAGTAAACTATTTAACAGAACTACACAGATCCATGGCCTCAGTAATTGGCTTTTATACCCATAAAATGATTCTCAGTCAAAAGAGGGTAAAAGCATTATTGCCAGCTTCAGAAAGCCATTTTGGTTCAGCAGAGAACAATGATTATATATCAATCAACATGATGGGATTTTTTTAACTTCTGAAAATGTGATACAGAGCGAGGGAGCCCTGAACATCTCATAATTTGCCTTTGGTGATTATGTTACACAGCTTTTCACTCAGTGTATAGATAGTGCTCATAGGCTTATGGACATGAWAATAGACTCTAAGTAATTTATTAGAATTATAGAAGAGATGTCATCTGAGATGCTACATAGTAATAACTTAAGAATATTGATGTCAGGCTGCAACATGATACAAAGCAAAATTATAACGTATCTGTCATTTAAATGTATGGAGGGGGCAAATAGGATGTCTGATTGATAATATTTTTATAATTCTCTCCTTTCTGTGAATAACATGTTTGAAAGTGAGCAGTGGTATTGACTTCTGTTACAGTGAAGGTAACAGAAGACTGCTTTGATTTGGTGGTGTAGACTGGATGATGCAAATTTACAAGTACCTGGACAAAAAAAGAAAAAAGGAAAATAATAAAAAAGAAAAATATCAGACTTGGCACATTCAGATAATCTTTTGAAGGATCACAAAATGATCATGAAAAGTGAGCCTTTAAAAGATATTGCAAGGTCAAATGCTGCTGTCTCAGAGTGCAGTGTATAGTCTTGGTAAGCTCCTACAGTGCTTTATAAAAGCTAACATAAACATTGTTAGAGTTAACAGTGTTTTTGATTTGAGTGAATGCACTACAAAGTGCATTGCCACGTTCGGTTTTTGTCTTTTYCACCTATGGCTGTAAAAAATTGCTCCTTCTTTCCCTTATTTTTCTCATATATTCTTTTTTATCTTTTTCTCATTCTTTATTCTTCTTTTCACATAGAAAATATATATTTTGGTTGATACCAGCATTCCATAAGCATTAACATTTTTAGAGGATGGTATTTTCAAGGTATGCAGTTGAACAAGAATGCTTAACATAGCAAACTGGTAATTAAACTTCTCCTTTCTCTGCCACAAATGTAAACATTTGCGGGATAGACATGTGAGCCTATGAATTTGACTCCTTTGATTCAAATAATGTATTAAAGAAGTTATAAATGCTACTATGCCTGAAAAAGAGCCAGAGTAAATGTATAGATTAGCAAGCATAGCTAGTACAAATCCCAGGGAATGATACCAGCAGGTAGAACGTATATCCTACTTGCATTACAATTTCTTTACATGACTTAGAAGTAATATTAAGAGTTACGGTCTTACATGATTATTTAATTCTCATTTCAAGTCCAGAAGAACTAACTGAATGACTAAATGAAAAAGGGTTTGATCCAACAGCTTGCACAGTGTGAGTGGAGGAGAGTGGCCATATCAGATGACATTTGAGTTGGCAAGCTGTATACATAGATGTAGTGAAACTACATTCATGGGTTATACCAGATGAGTGTAAATACCATAATATTTTTTTTTTTAACAAGAACTGACATCCCTGCAGTGAAGCTGATGCATCCAAGGCACTCTATACAGGGGAGAAGCCCCGGCTCTATGGTGTTACTCTGTTAACTCTTCCCTTCCTTGCAACCAGTGGGGTTACTTTTGCTAGAAGTGCTAAAATCCTAAAGAAACAGTAGTAGTCTTGCAGTTCATTCTTATTTTCATTATTTTCATTTCTAATAGGAAAATAAGGTCTATTGTTCCAGATAGATACCAGCCACCGATATACATTGTCCATCATATAACTGCTCTGTGATTCACTTGTTTTGAGTAGAATGTCTAGCTCATCATCAGAAACACACACAAAAAAAACAAGCCAGGTTGAAAGGTGAAAGAAGTCAGATCCTGAGTTTATAACAGAGATTAAACAAAAAATGAGTCTGTGTCAGCTACTTTGAGCAAATCCTCTAAGGTGCTGGCTTGCAATAATGCCAGAAATCAGATTTCTCTACATAGTGCTTGCTAGATATTCTGCCTATAATTTGGAAAACTATTAACCAAGTCCAGTTCTCCTAACATTTAACTATATGAGTTTCCTAGATTCATGAAAATCTCAGCCTCATGTTTTTCCTTTCTATTGCTCTCTCTATCTTAGAATACCAAATAGAAAATGCTAATAAAATTGTCTTGCAAATAAGCCTCAAAGAGAGAAACAGCAGTACTGCATGCTCAACCTAAATGTATCTAATTTATTTATTATTTGACTAAAATCTAAAATATCTTTTCCAGGACTGCCCAATCTTCCTGCACTGAGACTACAAACACGAGAAAAATATAGACAGAAAATATAGATTAAATAAGAAAGCAATATTAACTGTAAGGTTTCATATTCTGTTGCCCCAGTATCTTTGACTTCCACAGCTACTAACAAATTTGTCTAATTAATTCCTTCTTTTCTTCATTCGTTGCTATGAAAGAATGATTTGACCTTCAACATCATGGTCAAAATTGTCTTTTCCTGATGTCCTTTACTCACTTAGCTTGTATCCTTCCATCTTTTGACTAAACTCAAACCTCTGAGTGTATGCTGTTTTGTTCTTTTAACAGCTAATAACCACATTATAATTGTACTTATTTCAAACCTCACTTAGGCTAAATGCTATATAAACTGTCATTCTTACATTTGAAAAAATGCTGTGTCAGACTCCGCTTTGGCCTTTTGCTTCATGTTAGCTAGTTTATTTTCTAAATACCAAATATTAAGTGCTTAAGTCATAAAATGCCCAATACTTTTATTTTTCTCTTTGTTTTGCTGTAAGGTTAGCAACAAATAATAACAATTTACACTGAAAGGCTTTTGTTTGAGTTATGAAGGGATTGTAATTGTAACCTAAAGTCTAGGGACTGTAGAGGGAGAAAGGATGAAAAAGGAGGAATTGGAAATCTTAATAATTTAATGATAATTAATTATTTTGGAATTCTGCATCTTGTAATGGTGTTTCATCATTTTTTAAAGCTTAGCTGCCCTCAGAGATTTTACATTTATTTTCTCTTCATTATTTATTTCATAATAATGAAAAGCTTTGAGTCAGTCAGGAGCAATACATAATCACTGGTTGTTGAGAAAACTTATAAATATTTATATGAACACTATATGACTAATATTTGAATCTTTCTCAGCCTATTACATGCTGTCATTTATATACTTGTCTTAACCTTTTGCAGTACTATAATTGTATTATGGATTATGCTTCAGTGTGAACATTATAAATACTGTTTTTAAAAGTTCCTTACACCTTACACATTATCAAAATATTTTTAATTTTTCATCAAAAATAATTGATTGCTCATACTGTATAGTAATTTCTAAATGTGTTAATCTTAGAAAATCAAAACTTTCAGGTGTGCCTCCTGCATTTAGTCGGTGATTCTCGATTTGGCTTTTGAACATTCCCTTTTGTGTTTCAATTTCTAAAGACTATTTACATGGGTAAACATCTGCCGTATACATAGTTAGACAGCATCAAGACAACTGAGGTCAGCTTGGCTTAGAATCACTGTAGTTTAATATCCTATTAACATTATTTTAACATAATTTTATCAGGATACATTTCATAGAATCATAGAATGCTTAGGGTTGGAAGGGACCTCAGAGGTCATCKAGTCCAACCCCCCCGCTCCCACAGGGTCACCTAGAGCACGTGGCACAGGGCTGCGTCCAAGCGGGTTTTAAAGATCTCCAAAGAAGGAGACTCCACAACCTCTCTGGGCAGCCTGTTCCAGCCTGTTCCAGGGCTCTGTCATCCTCACCGTTTAGAATTCTTTACTTAAGTTCCTGTGGAACTTCCAGTGCTTCAGTTTGTGGCCATTTCCTCTAGTTTTGTCGCTGACCACCACTAAACAGAGGCCRGCCCCCACCTCCTCACTGCCTCCCTTGAGGTATTTGTACACACTGATCATGTCCCCTCCCACYCCCCGCCCAGCCTTCTCTTCTTCAGGCTGAACAAACCCAAAAYTTTGAATTAACTATCTTAGCCATTTGAGATCTGTGTTTTCAAATGATCCTGCAGTTCTGTAGTTCTTTATTTTGCCAAACACAAGGCTAAGAAAGGCTATAGAAATTTAAAGAGTCTTTAGAGATGCATTTTAGCCATTCAAATTAATTGAGAGTTTTGTATCCCTTTGTAGCTTGTCCTTGTTTTCCTTTTAGTAGTAAAACTTTTTTTTTTTTTTTTTCCAAATTTCATTTTTAGTAACAGGTTACAAGCAATCTTGACATTTTGTATTTTCTCTAAAAACTATTTGGAGCATTTTGGAAAGGTTTGGGAATGTTATCTTGCACCAACTTGGGAGCATTTGGTTAGGGCTCCATGTCAAGATATAACCAGAATTAGTTTGACTATGCCCAGTTACAGTAAACAAGCTGCAAAGAAAGAACCTGTGCCTTTTTAGTTCTGTATATGAATCTCTATTTCCATTTTCAGGCACTAAATTCACTGCTTCTCCTTTGGTCATATTTCAAACATAATAATACTTAATTGCCTCAGAGCAAAGTTGGTGCTTTTTTTTAGATCTTTGAACACTAATTTTCTGCCTTCTCATCCTTTCTTTCTCATAATTGTGGTAGTCTTCTATCTACTCTTTTTTTCTTAGATTCTGTTTATCTAACCTTAATCCTGCTGATTTTCTCCAATCCCTATAGATTCTCACATCTAGTTCTGATGGAGAATTGCATATACATTTTCCGTCATGGGAACAGACATAAATCAGTGGTAACCACCTGTTTCTAACTGTGATAATCCTTCTTGCAGTTTCCATCTCCAATTTTAGTGGGCTTATAGCCTGAAGTACTCGCATAGCCACTGGCTATCAACAGTCCTGCAACTCTGCTAAAATTTACCCTGTTCAGAAGCTAGACATAGGCACAGAGTATAAACACGCCTCCGAACTAGCAGCATGCCTGGGTGAAAATCTCCCTTGCGTCATGAAGATACAGCTGTTCTCATATGAATGGGTAAAGAGAATGCCATGAATTGCATATAGGAACCAGAACTGAAATAACACAAAGAGACAAAAGGGGGACACATTTGCCTTCCAGCCACTTTCCCTCCATCCTGCCTTGTGCTGACATTCTAAACTTGGCTTATTACAGTGCTGAACTACTTATCCAAATCATGCAAAGAGTGGATGATGTACATGACAGTATAAAAATCCACTTTTGACACCTTTCCTCTCTGTGTGTGCACGCATGTTGCTTGGCCTCATAAAAGTAACATTTCTTTTACTAGATCTCAGTTAGTGATATTTTGAAGACTCCAAGTGAGATTTATTAGAGTAACTGAGATCTAAACTGAAGTTTAGAAATCAATATATGATAGAGGAGCTGTCCCACTTTTAGAAATGTTGCTTAGACAGTTATGTGCAGTCCAACCGATGCACATATAGAAAGCACTGGAAGATCTCATCTCCATGGAGCTCAGGCTGTGAGTGAAAGGAAGCAGGTGCACAGTCAGAAACTGATCCTCATGAGCAATGTCCAGCACGATGGACTGAAGCTCAGTTGTATCCCTGCCCGCTCCAGGGGCACCCTGGGCAATGGTGCATTCAGGGTCCTGCGCTCCAAGCGGCTCCAGAAATCCAGCACGTGGTTGGAGGTGCGTGGGGCAGGGTGGGCAGCGTTGCCCTGGGGCTCAGCGTGTGGTGCGCACAGGCTTAAGCAGAAGAAGCTCTTGTAGGCAGCGTCTGTGGACACCAGCACTCCTAAATGAAAAAGAGAAAGGRAACTATGGCCTCATTGAACCCAACAGATTGAACTCAAAAATCAATACAAGGAAGATGTAAGTGAAAGCTAGATAAAATGGTAAATCAGGTGGGGAAAGTAAGATGTARCCTCAAATTAGCCATTTTAAATTCTACTTATTTTTGATTTTGCATGACCTTTAAATCTGTTAATAAAATGTCAGCATCTCTAAATGTGTTGATGTTAGCTTAATATCTCTTATGACAATAAAAAATGGATCCAGGCTATGGGATATATCACTTGCTGAACAATTAGATAAATCTTAAAAGTTTATTTTCTGACTCTACACTTAAGTTTTTGTAGTTATCCCTAAGACGTTAGTTTTTGTAGTTATCCCTAAGATGTTAATCAGTTGAAAAGGAGAAGATATCATCTTTTAAGAGAAACATGTCATAATCATTTTGTTAAAGTATTTATAATCCTCCTAAACAGATGGCTTTTCCACAACGATTGTCAGCTGAGAGGGTTTGCAGACAGAAACCTGCTAAACAACTGCCTATGCTCTGAGGGCAGGGCTTGCATCACTCCCTCGGCCACAGTCACTTATTAATCAATCACAGCTGGGCAGCTTTGACAGCAGGAGGATGCTGGCCCTGCTATGATTGTCTTGCACTTTTGCTGATGAATAAATCCTGCATAAGGTGAAATGTGATGAAGATACAAAGGAAATCACTTACACAGAGCAAATGTGGGCTGAAGGTAGAGGAAAATAATTTGACATGTGCAGATAAAAAGAAAATCCTTGGGATTGTATCCTTATATGCGAAAATTAGTTTTGTTGTGGGTGAGATGCTAACACCTAGGCAGCATTCAAACTCCTAGAGCTACTGTATAACCTGCCCCCTCCCACCCCCGCTCAAAGGATACACCTTAAATAAGCAGAGATTTGCTGTTTGAGATGTCCATCCTCTGTTGATTTCTACCAGGAAACGGGTAGAAGAGTGAGGAGCTSTTGTTCCTATGATAAGCCAGCTTCTCCTCATTTTACCCTGATATAGTCCTGATCATACCTAAGACTTTGTCAAATATTTCATGGTTATGAGTGAAGAGAAATCACAACTGCTTTGAAGAAGATTGGTAAAATGAAGTTTACTCTGGTGTGTTTACAGCTCTGCTCTGGACCTTGTAAAGATGAGGTGTGAAAAATAAACTTTACCAAGAATTGAATGTGACTAACAAAGTATTGCTGGTTATTCCAGGGTACCTTCTGTGTCAAGCAATCTCTGAATTCCCAAAAGACAGTACATTTTATTTGAATTTTTGGAAAAGTATTTTGGAGGAGATATATATATAAAGCAGGAATCTTTCCTTCTTATCTATCATTCTCTTTTTCTACAAGGTATTTTCTATTTGCATTAGTATTTGAAGTCTCTAGTTAAGTCCATGAAAAGTGACTTAAATAAAAGATATAGGATCCTCCAGTAATGTTAGAGAACCCAGTGTTCCCTTTCTTAATTTCCATTTACATCAGTATGGGAAGACGACATTTTTCCTTTGGCGTGTGGGATTTCCTTGCTTTCTATATTTCTACCCATCAGAAAATACAAAGATTGCTGAGTCAGATTTCAAATGCTGCCTCACAGCATTTCTGTAATTAGAAGTAAACCTGAAAAGCATCGCGTGTCCTTACCACTAAAAATGAAATAGAGATGCACAATTCCTGAAGTGTCTGAAGTCAAAGCTGAGTTTGATCCATTACTGTATTATGGTAAGGTGTGAATGTTTAGGGAAAAATATATTATTATTGTATTGATCATTTATTTTCCCTGCATCATCTACGATAAACACCAGGAGGAATCAGTCATTTGAACACTTTTGCAACCTGATGCCTTAGACAAGGATTGCAGCACTGCTCAGTGGAACTCGCTCTGCTCCCAGTTAAATCAATGACAATTTTGGCATGAGCTCTAGTAGAAGGAGCAGCAGCAGCTGTAAACTATTTGACATTCCTGCAATATACTAAGAGAAATTGCAAAACAATTTGTTGTTGTATTGCTAGATATGCATGCTAAGTCCTTTACAAAGCGTGTACAGACCTATGAGCTATTTTCTATAGTCAGATGTTTCTGTAAAGTTAGTCTATTGTTTCTGACAGATACTGATAAAAGCATATTGCAAGTAAGTTATCTGAGGCACAGGAAAGTACTCCAGCCTGAACAAAAGAAATAAAGTAATATATTTGGCATGATACTGTAAATTTGTGGAACTCATATGGACAGACCCGTGTTAGTGTGAGAGAGTTGTATGTGAACATCAGGTATTGGGACTGAAGATTTTTGTGAGCCTTATTCATTAGCACTAAGTCAGATCAGTAGCAAAAAAAAAAAATTTGTGACTTCTTGAACAGCCTCCTCCTCTTCTGTGAATGGCCTTTCTCCTTCCAGCAACCCACRTGATACTTAAAGGGGCTTCTTATGGAGGAATTACTAGAGTTAATTCAAGTAGAATTGAAGGTTGTAGGTCCTGGGAAACAGGCTRAGATCTCTCCAGCTGAAGTAGTAACATCACAACTGAGGGATGGCAAAGAAAGTGTGAGCTGAAAGAAATCTGGCAAGATATTCAGCTGAACTGTTCAGTCTTGAAGAGACAGCTGATAAATGCACTCTTGTTTTGATATGTATAAGACTCCATTAAAATATTTGTGTGTGTGTGTTCACCAGGTTGGCAGGTTGACTGAGGTCTAAATGAAATCTTTCTGTAAGTCAACAGAAAGAAAGAAGCCCAAGATCCAAAATATCTAACTTTTGATTTTTGAAAAACACCACTTGTAGAAAAGAAGGGGAGAAATGGTGAAAATTAATTTCTCCATTCTAGTTTTGTAAAAATAGATTAGTATATAAATATTAACAGTAGGTAATAATAATGATAATAAAGTAAATGAGGGGGGTTGATAATGTCTTAGAGACTGGGCTYTCATCCTTTTTCATGTATTTATTTTGACTGTTAAGTACTGATCAGCCTTTTAAAATCAAAGAAAAACCTCTGTTTTTCTTTGCTTGTTTTTCTTCCATATGTTTTCTGTTTCAGCTACTCTTTTAAATCAAGTATATGAGATTTTTTATCCATGTAGTTCATGAGAACTTCTGTCTCGGCATTCAAAATCCTGAGAATTGTCAACCAGAGACATTTTCAATGTCTGCTTTGCACAGCTGATGCCCTCTGCTTCCATGGCTTTATTTCCCGGTAACTCCCCATTGACCAGGTTTCATGCTGTGACTTGCTTGAAAATTGTGGGATATTCACACTCTGAGTGTGGCTCTGGGGACTTGTATTTTTGTTCATGTGCTCGCATCCACTGCAAAGGAAAACCTCCACTGACGGTAGTAATAAATCACCATATTACAACCATCAGGGCATTTAATTTACAACTGAAATCAATTGGGACTTGCTGGTGCTAGACAGTAATATACTGTCAGTTTAAAAAACTGGATATTGCAGCTCAGTGCGGGATGGGCTGTCAGTCAGCAGAGTGACAAAGCGACAATTTATGGTTTGTAAAAATCCAGCAGATAAATTGTAAGAGAAATGCACTTTGACTTCAGCAGTATGCTGTGGGGATTGTGGTCATGGTGAATGGACAGGGAAAGTTGGGCAAAAATTACACTTATTAAATGGAAATACTTTGCTCTCTCATTCTTTTTAATACATGTTGGTTTAAAAGATTGGTAGAGTGCTCCTGAAATTAAAAGAAAACTAATAAGAATATGTATATGCKGTGACATTGTCCTTGGTGATGTCGTGATGTAGGCAGGGACTTCCCAGATAGGAATCTAATATAAATCAGTATAACCTCTTTAAAGTGAATCCCTGAGCTGTATGGAAAGGCAGGATGGGGTAGGTGTGACTGCTGAAATTCAGGCTTTGCATGGCGGGCTGCTGGCTTTGCTGGGAAGTAGCCGTGGATTAGAAAGCAGCAGGGAGCTTTTTCGTAGTTCTCAAAGAAACACAGGGAAGGCTGGAGAGACGGAACGCTGCCTAGGCGAAGGGCTGGCATCCCCTGTCTCACGAGGCCGCAAAGGGGACCAGGGCGTCCACAGGGCCCCACAGCYGGGGGCCGCAGAGCAGAGGGCTTGGGGAACCCCCGGGATCCATCTGGAAAGATGGAACTGAAGTAGAAGCACTGTAATACCTAACTCCTCTGTACCCCAGCATTCAACAAGCAACATATTTGTTTTCTGTGTTTTTTTTTTTTTCTTTTGCTTTTTAACCATTGTAGAAATATAGAAGTAACTTCTAGGGAATTAAAAGAATTTATGACCTTTTCCCTCCTCGTAAAGAGTTACAAAGAAAAGGACAAGATTTTTGTGAGTATATTCAGAAGCGAAAATACTAATATATCTGGCTTGCAAATTATGAGTTTTCATGATTAGCAAGTACTCAAAGCGATAGTCTCACCAAATAGTTTTGGAGTAAGTGACTCTGCTTGCATAATCCTAGCTCTTTGACYTAATTTGCAAAAAAGAATGAATTACTATGTGTAATCTATAAGGAGGAAAAAGAGGAAAATATGTCAAATATGACCTGATTTGTATATTTCAAACAATGAGCAATACATTTATTTGAAAATCTACAACCACACATTACGTAGAGGTAGTTGTACTGCACCACTTGGAACCTGTATAATTCATAACCTAAACACATATTGAGCTGTACTGCACATTTTTAGTGCTGTTCTGGTCTGTTGCATACTGTATTAACATGCATTCTCTTTTTTAGACTGAATTATACTGCCTCCAAAAGCTATTAGAAAGCAATGTCCTTTACTACACTCTCCAAGGAAAAGAATATTTTAAAGCATATCAAAAAGTTCATGTCTTATACCATTTTACTGTAACTCAATCCTGACCCATAAGAATATTTAATTTCTGAGTTCAAACGGGGTGATTATTGTTCTGTCCTTATAGTCTTTTAAGATATGCCCATTCTGCTACAGTTTTTAAGGCTGATGATCATGAACTTTTTTCGATATAAATTATTTCTGATATGACTAATGACCGTAGAAAAATCACTAAGTGACTGTTAGTGGTGGCATAAGAATGATATGAAATCCTTCTATACAATAATAATACCATTATTTACTCTCTGTGACATGACAAAATATCTAGTTGTTATTCAGTAATAAATTTATGCTATTTTTCTCCCATAGGTGATAATTCTTAAAGATACTGAGATTGCTATTGTGGATGCATAGATAGGCAGCCCAGAGCTCATGTGATTAAGTGAAGCCCAAATGGCGTTAGAGTTACTGAGAACAAAATGTCTGTAATCCAGAAGCTCTTTAAGTTCAGTAATTCCGTGTTAAATCTTACAGCTCGTTCACATGCTTAGCATTTACTGAAWTCAGGATGAAATCTGTGTGAAACCTAGGAGACACTCTAGCATTTCTACTGAGGATAATCTTTGCTGAAAGAAAAGCTTGCTAGTGACAGAACTTATATTTACGAATGCCTGCCTTTATTTTTTTGATTTACTTAGATATATTTTATTGAAGAGAAAAACAGCAAGAACAAGAACTAAAGAGTACCTTTCACTTACAGATTGATCTTATGAAAAAGACACTTTCTTAACATTCGCTAGCTGATCATTTGTACTTTTTCTGGCTCTTGCATGCTCTTTCTTTTCTCACTGTAATTCACCTTATCCTTGGGTGGAGATTTCTATGAGATCTAATGGAATTTAGTCATTAAGAGTTAAAGCTTAAAAAAATGCAGTATTTAAAAATACATCARTATTGCTCCTTTGTATTGTAAAATTACTTTTGCCACCTCATTTAGTGACAAAAACTTGGCAACCATGGCACACATTTATTTTTATTTTTAACTTTACTTCTGCTGGCTGTGTGAGAGACTTGTCACAATGACACAGGCGTCTGTGGCAATGTCGTGTCTTTTGTTCACAGAGTTTGCAAGGCTTGTGCAAGGCCTGCAGCTCACCTGCTTCCCGAAGTGTGCCTGTCTAAGTGACCATCGTTCCCTTGTATTTGACAGGTTGTGTTTTTAGTGATGAACCAGAGCAACTTAACTGGCTTCTAGATTTAGGATCTCAGGAGCCTGGTTGAACATGAAATCGCAATTCTAAAATGTATCATTATGACAGACTGCACGAGGATATGCAAAGATACACACTGGGAGTAAGGACACTCCTGTTGTATCTTGGTTCACTTACAGAGCACTAAATTAGGAGGGGTTTTTTTTTTTTTTTTTCCATTTCCAATATTGTACTTTGCATTCCCCAATTTAGATCCACA
>NW_020454649.1:1822352-1844841 GCF_003342845.1 Nothoprocta perdicaria
CATTCCTGATCAGCTATCCAAATCCCTGCTTTTCAGGTATTTTTCCCAGTATGTGTGGAACTTCTTCCCCCATATATGTGGAGCTTTTTAGCTGTCAGCCAGGCAGGGTAGATGAGCTCACACTTGCTGTGAGGGGCTCATTAAAGGGCTGTATAAAGGAAGGCTGAGGGGAGGCTAACCTCTTTCTGGGTAGGAAAGAGGGGCTGCAGCCCTGTTTTGTTGGGAGGTGAATGACAGGGCTCTACAAGATGTTGCCCCTCAACTCAGCTGCCTGAGATACAAGGAGAAACTATTTTGTAAGTATTTGTGGAGGAATCTTCTCATTGCTACAGAGGCTGTACCACATGAGAGCAGATAAATAAGCTTTGTTTATAATGCCTTTGAGAAATGCATCAGATTCTGCAGTCTCTCTGCTATGAAAACTGCAGATTACCTATTCTGAATATTTATTTTGCTGAGAATCATTAAATCAGACCTTGTGCTTGTTTCTCTCACTAAAATAGTAAGGCAGAAAAAGACAAAGCTAATAAATTGATGACCTCGCTGTGTGTGTTGCCTAGGGTGAGGTTTGGGAATGTGGAGTCAGGAAAGAGCCCAGCAGCCTGGTCTTGCCAGAGGGAGTCCTGCCTACCTAGGAGGGGCTTGGGGCTGGGCCCGGATCTGGGGCTGGCCGGCGAGGTGCAGTGCGCCCGGCCACTGGCTCTGCTCAAGCAGCAGCAGCAGCTGCCCTAGTGACACAGCCTCCCCAAAAGGACAGGTAGTCTGGGGCAGGACATAAGGAGAGGTGAAAAGATCTCTCCTTTATGTTTGATAAAATAATAAAGGTAAATCGCCTGTCAATCAGTTAGCCATTCTTTTGCCTTTTTTTTTCAACAGAAGATAGACTAGAACTTCATCTGTGTTGCATAGCAACTGAATCCTAAATGTATTAGTGTTTAGCAGTAATTACAGTTTTTCTGAAATTGTTTGAACAGAAATAAGTCTCCTCCGTTGTTTCTGCCTCTCTTTCTCCCTCCTTCGGTTTTAGTGTATTTGCCAAGATTACAGCTTTCTCTTCAATGAAAGAAATGCTATCAGAAAATGAATCAAAATTTGCAATTATGTATCACCTCCCTCATAAGTAGGTCTGTTGTGCTCTGTGTGTAAGGGATCAATGCCTAATGCTTCCCTAAGGACAGGGGTGCAGACTGCAGTCACTTGCTCAGCTTTGTGTACAAACATAATGGTACAGCCTAATTAAAAATAATTTGGGCATCTATGAAGATTGCTGTTCCAAGTGTCTAGAGACACCTATGTSTCTAACTTGCAAAATGAAGGGCATTAATAACTGATACTGTTTCAATTATTAATTGTCTCTGAAAACAAAAGACTTTCCAGTCTCTGTGCATAATGATGAATTTTTAAACAAAAATGCATTTGATAATATGTATTACACAATCCTCAAGTTAGATTCTGTGGTTTAAAATCTTGTATTTTGGAAGTTTATCCCTTGGATACGACTTGCAATGCATTTTGATTTTCAGTAACTTAACTTCTAGTAAGGTGGTCCTGATACGAGTGAGACAAACTACTATCAGCCTTCGTCTCTTCAGCTTYCTGATGTTCAAAACCCTGGTGTATCATAAAAGAAATTTAATCTTTTCAACCTGAAGAGTCAGTTGGCCTGTTTTTTTCATATGTTCCTTGTAGTGCCTTACTTCAGGTGATCCATATATCACAAGGTTAGGTTGAAAATACGAGCAGCATCATTACATCTTTCATTCCATACATTTAATTCCACAGAGAAATTTTTATATACAGAGCAATGTATACATTGTATACAGAGCAATGTATACAAAAAGGAAAWTATTTTGTATTTCTAGTTTGGGATTCTCTTTCGTTAGGTATAGAACTCTATACTTGCCTTCGTTATATTTCACTTTGATTATAGACTATTTTATTAAGTCCCTTTTGAATTTCCATCATTTTTCTTGGAAGTGCTAAAGATTTCTGTTACCTGGATGACATCCATAAATTTCTATTGTATTGTCCAAAAACATTATTGAGATTATAAAGAAGAATTGGGCTAGGGACAAAACTGTAATGGATTCCACTTAAAATGCCTTCCTAGCTTCTCTGAGAATTATCAGCTATGGGATGAGTTTAGATTTTTCAGCCTGTCATGCACATACCTTATTTCACCTAGCTGTATTTCTCTCCTTTCCTTTGCTGTGAAAAAATATCACATGAGACAGTGTCAAATATCAGATTGATTTGAATGGATTTGTCCTTGAGAAATCTATTTCTGTTACTTTTTTAGCTTAATTTCCTCAGGAAATTAGGCTTCTGCAATCACACTCTCAGTGTCTGTTCTTGATTAATAACCTCTTTTCTACCAAATTTGACATTGACCAGGGGGATAGAAGTCTCAAATATAATTAAATCCTTACACACTGCAGGGAAGTAAGCAGCTAGGTAAATGAAAATGCCTTTCATAAGCTAAAGACTGACAATTCAACACATCCAAAGGCACTAGAGAATCCATCCAGGGAGACACTACTAATTCCCTGACCTTGGAGAAGTTTCACCAAGTGCCCAACATCCTACATTAGAGAATCTATGGGATGCTGTTCATTATGAAAGCAGTGGTTACATTTATAAGTGAATTGTCTTATATTTTATTTTGCTATTATTTCAATGTTAGCTAACTGGATAATTATTCTTCTAAATTTTATATATGATTATGTTCACTCTTCTTTATATTTCTCTAGAAACTTAACTTCCAAAAGTTTCTGCAAAGGATCAATAATGGTTCAGTAACTGCTTCAGAAAGCTTGTACAAATGTTAAGCATAGATTTTGGCAAGCTGTGTGAACCTGAATCCATCTAGTTTTTCTAAATATTCCTGAATCTTTCTTTTACTCTTTTGCTTTTACTATTTATTCTCTCATTTAAAATAAATTTTGCAAAGCAGGTAGTGACATTAATGGTTTATATGAAGACTACAAGAAGGAATTGAACTCCTTTAGCTGATAGGAATATCAACTATCTTTAACCTAATGTGGATAGAAGTAGTACTCTTCTGTTTTCCTTTTTTWAAAAAAAAATTGTTGCTTTTTGTGTCTATATTGTGCTTTTTACATTTTTCGGCTTTTTGTCTTTATAATTTCCTTTTTATAGACAACCTTACTTGCAATTATTAAGTATTTCTTTATTTTCTGACTAATAATCACTTTGATGCACACACATCTCTTCATCATGATCATCAGTCTTTCATCAACTGACAGTTCTGTTACATTTTTCTACTTTTTTCCTTTTTTTCTTTATATATATATATATATATATATAAAAAACTATAACTATATTCCTCTACCAACACAGGTTTTGAGATAGAAGATGAAGAGGCAGCTAGGTCATGATATTGCAGAGGATGAACCATATCTGTTCAGCTCTTTTCCAGAGATGTGTGTTATTTCTCTAGATGTTGAATTTCCCGTAAGGATAGGAGAATTCAGTGTAGAGTTTGGCTTTCTCCAGTTTAACAGAATTTATAACTAGCAGTGCTATCAAGGATCAGTAGAGAGATCTAAATAATGCTTTCATTAAAACTTAAAATCAGATTATGGAACCTTTCAGAGCACATATGCACAACAACAACAGAAAGAAAGAAAATACCTTTTTTCTCAAACAGGTAATGCAATATAGATTTTGTATAAAATGATTCCTTGGGGACTGCACAGTGTTTTGGTTTTTTCCCATTACTTGTCATCTGTAATAGAGAACAAAATGCATATAAGTTAACTACTTATGTTAGCGTACTTTTTTCTAATATTATACCAAGCATAAAATATCACGAAAACTAAACTTTTTTATTTTTGTGCTTTTCTGCTCAATTTCCTCATATGGTCTATATACCAAAAGGGCAGATGGAGCTGGAAAATTAGTCTGCAGAGCATGGCTAGCAGTGCAAACTACAGATTCAGAATCACATGCTGTTAAATTGTCCCCAGGCCGCTTTCTTGCTTTATTTTACAATCTGCTGAAAGATGCACAATTCAGGAAGTAAGAATTGAAGCACTTAGAACTAGCCTGAGCAGAAACCAAAGCTTCCATTTGGCTTTACTCTCTTAGCAGCTCTTGGTGAATGTTTTCCTTCTGTCCCACAAAAATGCCTTCAGTTTTGTTCATAAAGAGTTTCCATTGCATCATGCTCGTACCCGAAGTAGTAAAGCTATGATGTGGAGAGAAGCTGCTTACCTATTCTGTAAGAGTTTACAACACTAAGTATATGTGAAAAATGAATATAAGTACATGTGAGAAATAAATTGTGTTCTAATGAGCAGCTTCTAACAGGCAGTTTATATGTATCAATCTAATTATAGCAGGTCTCTTCCTATAATAAGCTAAAATAAGAAGAATCTCAAACTTTTTGAGGATGAGTCATCTACTCTGCTGCCTTTTGATTTCAGTTTGTATTTCTGAGYTAAGAGTTATGTGAATGCTAAGAGTTAGYYATGTGTTAAGAGTTAYGTGAGCTAAGAGTTGTTATCCAGGTTCCCAGCCTGATTTTCAGCKCATCTGYAACTATAGAAGAGTATTTGTGTATCAGCGCTCAGGAAACTATTGAATAAAGATGGTTCTGTATTTACAGAAGTTGAGGACTATATGCTAAAAGACCTTGCCATGGCTTTCCACATGCAGCTGATGTATTGGCATCAGCTTTGCTTAGCTAGATCGGCTGCTGGTGAGGAAGAGATCGCAGATTACGCGTTCATGAAAGAAAACTTCATGGAAAAATGTTCTGAGTTTTTGTAAGGAGTTATAAAATMTTTGCTGGGTCTCCATGCCCTTCAAATGCAGGAATCCTGTTACCAAATCACCAAAAAAGTAGAAATAGACAAAAGAATTAATCAATGTTAAAACTCTTGCAGATGTGGTTCAGTCTTACCCTGACAAATAAAGCTGCATGAAAAATAAATAAGGAGTTCTATCTGCTATCACTGAATGAGCAATGTAACTTCTTAAAACACTCATCACATATAAAGAATGTTTGTTTCATGTTTAGCACAGCTTTGTAAAACACTCCCTTCTGATTATTAATCTCTGGCACTGCTCTGTGTCATACTACAGTGATAATAAGGACATCACCAACTGCATGACTGTGCTTCCATCCAAAAAAGTACCTTGAGTTTCCCCAAATGACATTTCTTACATCCACACCTGGTTAGATTTTCATCAGTAAAATGTGCAGAAGACAAGTGAAATGTAGTTATGTTTGTACCTAAGCCAATTTACTATCTTTTTTTTTTTTTTATGTTTTTTTTTTTTTTGGTTTTTTTTTCTTTTTTTTTTTTTTTTTTTTTTTTTTATTGCACTATTTGGTCATTTTTAATTACTAAACCATAGCAAAACATTGCTAATCTCTCCTGTGGAGAGAGCATTTGTTTAGTAAACAAAGAAGGTAAGTGCATCTTTCTTCATCTGTATTCACCAGGCATACTTGATCTATTTAAGATGTCTTGCTTATATACATATATATGCTTATGTATATATATTTATATCACAGAATCACAGAATGTTTAATTTTGGAAGGGACCCCTAGAGATCATCTAGTCCAACCCCCCTGCTCAAGCAGGAACACTTAGAATATGGGGCACAGGGTGGCATCCAGGTGGGTTTTGAAGACCTCCAGAGAAGGAGACTCCACAGCCCCTCTGGGCAGCCTGTTCCAGGGCTCTGTCACCCTCACAGGAAAAAGGTTCTTCCTCACATGGAGATGGAACTTCCTGTGTTTCAACTTGTACCTGTTATCACTTGTCCTATCACTGGCCACCACCGAGAAGAGTGTGGCCTCATCCTCCCTACATTCTCCCCTCAGATACTTAGACATATTGATCAGATCTCCTGTCAGTCTTCTCTTCTCTAGGCTAAACAGACCCAGCTCACTTAGTCTTTCCTCATAAGAAAGATGCTCTGGTCCCTTCATCATCTTTGTTCCTCTCTGCTGGACCCTCTCTAGCAGCTCCATGTCCCTCTTGTCCTGGGGAGCCCAGAACTGCCCCCAATACTCCAGGTGTGGCCTCACTGAGCTGAGGAGAGGGGCAGGATCACCTTCCTCACCCTGCTGGCAACATCCTCCGGATGCAGCCAGGATCCCATTGGCCTCCTTGGCCATGAGGGCACTGCTGCCTCCTGGGTAACTTCTTGTCAAACAGAAGTCCCGTGTCCCTCTCTGTGGAGCTGCTCTCCAGCAGGTCAACCCCTAATCTGTACTAGATGCCTGGGATTACTCCTGCCTACGTGCAGGACCCTGCACTTGTCCTTATTGAACCTCCTGAGGTTCCTCTCTGCCCAACTCTCCAGCCTGTTCAGGTCCCTCTGAATGTCAGCACAGCCSTCTGGAGTGTCGGCCACTCCACCCAGCTTGGTATCATCCACCGATTTGCTCAGGGTGCCCTCTGTGCCCTAGTCCAAATCACTGATGAACAAGTTGAACAGCACTAGGTCCAGTATTGATCCCTGAAGGGCACCACTGGCCACAGGTCTCCAACTAGACTCATTATCTTTCTCATTAACTAGACCCATTTATCACCACCCTCTGAGCTCTGCCATCCAGCCAGTTCTCAATCCACCTCACTGTCCAACCAAGCCCTCGCTGTATTTATATGCATAAATAAAAATATATAYGCTGCCTTAAAGTTAAGCCATTTGACCAGACCGGTTAGATTAGGCAGATAAATTGTCAAGGAATCACATCACATCACAGTACAAGATCCAGTCTYGTCCTCTGAAAGTAGAAGCTGCTCGGTCTCTGCAGCTTCAAGCTGTGGTTCAGTGGGCAGGACATGCCAAGGCTCAGCAGATGCTGTTACTTGGAGTTCAGTGGCAGATTTATTTTCTAAATCCTTTCTTATCTGTTAATTTTGTGCCAGCATCCCCAGTCTTAAATTTAACTTGGTAGTAACGATGCAAGATCTCCTTCAGGGGCTAAAAGGTAGAATGAATCAGTCTCTGATTTAATGAAAAGTCGCCTGCAGAGAATGTCTGCAGCTACAGTAGTGTTTCCAAAGCCCAGCTATATGAGGCATCATATAAATGCTGAAGGGATGAATCAGGTTAAAGGACTGCTTTGCTGACTTTTTTTTTTTTCCTGTCTTGGACTAAGTGCTGCCATTTATTCATATGTCACTGAATATATTCCCTTTGTGCTCAGCAAATAATAAACAGGGTACAAAAGGAGTGGAAACTTTACTGCCTGAATAGCCAAAATAGTAATCTTTCAGTGAACAAATATTCTCTTCCCTTCTAACTCCTAGTCACATTATACTAGAGTATTAAGCATATTCCTGTTTCATTAGACAAGATCCATACTCTTAACYAAGGAAGAAAACACTCTGAAAGATTTAAAAAAAAAAATAAAATAAAAAAAAAAAAGAGAGAGAGAGAGTAATAGATCTGGAAGTTATATGTACCACATTTTATTTGTCTCTTTAGGTAGATAGATTTGTTTTGCTTCATAGAGCCATTTGTAGGATATTTTTYGGTGTATTTTCTTTGAATTTTTTCTTCTTCAATAAAACTGAAAGAAAATGCTGAAAGCTACTACATTCTGCTCTAAAAAAATGTTATAAGGATATATGCTTGTGCAATTTGCACTCTTCACAGAACAGTTGATGTTGGAAAGCATACTTGGAAATGATCTGTCCAAATCCATCCTGCACATGCAGGGTCACCTAGGATAATATGACAGGTTGACCAGGACTGTGTCCAATAGTTTCAGACTTAACCCTTCAGATAAAGATATCTAGGAACTATTCTTTTGAGTAACTTGTAAATTCAGTCACCATGATTAAACTGGCATCAAGGCTTTCTTCAAAATCTGATAAGTTTTTATTTGAATGAGTTTTTGATGTTTTCCACTGACTTCGCAAGCCAACCTCCCATGATATATTTATTATACAAATGGCTAAACACCACACTAGCTGAGTGTGCAAATCAGTTTTAATTTTGCAGAAAGTAAAGATACTTTTGATAGTAATATTTTCAGTAGTACTTTTACCAGTAGTATTTTGATGTGGAAGAATTCTGTATAATTTTAGTGGCCTGGTATAAATGCAAAACCTCTTTCAATGTATTTACTCACTTTTYAGGTCAGACCCATTCTCACTTTCAAGTTACACATGGTTGATTTTTATATGTAGAGATTATACTTATGTGAAGAAAATATACAGTTTTCATAGGTTACACATGTGCATACATTAAAAGATTTAGCTCTCTAAATGCATGGAATCTAAAAAGAAAACTCAACTGTTGGGTAGGAATATGGAAAATACCCCAAACTCAGAGAGTTCTCAGGGCACAATAGTGCAAATGAGTATCAGGACTCTTAGATAATGCTAATCCATATTGTATACCAGCTATTTTATGTAATATTGCTTCAGAGCATTATGTTACCTGCAGTTTCGCACTGTGTCTTAGTGGTTTTCTATTCTATCCTGGCCCTCTAATACAGTTTTTAGCCCCTTTTTAGATGATAAATAAGAAGACTAAAATATGGAGAAGGGGAGGGATGTGAGTGTGCGTGGAGGAAATTCTTTGCACGCGTTCTCTCTGGAAGCCTGAGTGGATTAGTAGAACTATGTAAACAGTTGAAGACTGTTGAAATGATCTGCTATGTACATGTGAAACAAGATTTTTAATCTTTACATAATTTCAGATAAGTTTGCAATCATTTGGCTTCCGAATGGAAAATTATTTTAGCTTCCAGTATAAATTCATAATTAATTATTTTTTCTTATGAAGCAGATACCTAATTCGTAAAACATGAAAATTGCATATCTGTTATGAAGGAACCACTTAGAAGCTTAGACCTATGAGGAGGCACATGTAGGATTTTAATAGGCATAATATTTGAGAACCATTTCTGTCTGAAAGAGGCCAGATCAATTAATATTGCAGCTTGGCAACTTTCCGTCAATAGAAATCTAGCTCATTTAGCCAATTTATTGTCAGTTCTTAATAACTGCCTACCCTTGTTTACTTCTCATATCTGAAATAAATTGCCATTATCTTTCATTAACTGTGATTTTTAAAAGTAACATAAAACTAAGACATTGGAATGGGAAAGTATCATGATGGTGCATTTAGTGTGAGAGTGTAACAGGTCAGCTTGTTTGAGATACTTTTCTTGGGGATAATGTCATTAACTCATCATGTGCTGTCATTTGCGTTCTTACAAGGGCAGTGGACATCTAGCAGATATCTTTTAAGTAGAAAATATTCTGTAACGTTAAGGGGGGGAAATCATAATAATTAATATGTCTTACAGGTAGTGTAATATAATTAGCCTAGATAATTGGAACACGGTTCAATGCTTAAATTACCAAATTGAAAATAGATTATTCCCCGCAAAGAAAGCAAAGTAAAACAAACTAGCCAAACAAAGTTTCAAGCAGTTGTACTTTTCTGCTTTGAAGTGGCTTGCAGTACTTCATCTTGTGATAGAATGTCTAGTCTGCAAGCATTTTGCAGGGAGGGGAGCTCTGAGTGACCTGCCTCTGGGTGTCGGGGTGTAGATGGGATCCAGCTCTACAAAAGCTCTGCTTTAAGGACAGAGTTGGACCATTTGCCTTCCAAAGGCTACATCCGACCTGAATTATTTAATGAGTCTATGAAGTGGCATGGATGGTCACAAGAAGATGCCACTGTTTTATTAGTGATGACTTCAAGGTGCCATGAGGGGTTCAGTACCAATATTTTGTTCTGTATTTTGGGTAATATTTGGGCAAAGATAGTTCTAATGTAAATCATACAGCTAGGAGAACACTATAGAAATACAGTTTTGTCAAGTCCTGGTGGAAGGAAATTTTTCTGTAGRATGCTGAAAAGAATGCAGTGATGATTAGCCTAAAGTTAATGTAAAGMATGATGAAATTTGAACAAATACTARACTGAAATGAACCTAATTGCTTAAAAATGAGCAAGCGAAATGAGAAGATGAAGGACTGAAATGTAAATGGCTATCAGAAAGGTATTTCTTTCTCTGTGCTTGTTCACCTAAAGGTCTGTGGTGACTAAAACTTAGAGTCTGATTGAAAGTTTCATTTCAGTCATGCCTAGGACATTCATTAAGAAAGACTGTTGTTTGTGATGTAGATGCACGTGTACTCTGGGGATGGGTTATTGTTTTCTTCTCTTTCCTTGAAATACTGAAGACTCAACAGATTGTTGGATGCAGTAAATCACATTTACAAGATTACAAGGTAAATTCTTCTTTGACTATCTACTAGTACATCTTTCTGACTTTCTCAGAGAGAAACTGGTCTCTAGATCTGAGATTTCCAGTGAAAACCCTGACAGTGCATTTACCCTACTCTTTTCTGCATAGAAGTGGTTCTCCTGCTAGGATCTTGTGGGTGTACCTCACTGAATCATCCTGAAGTAGTAATTATTTGAGGGCTGATTTTGCTTGCAGGAAAAATGTAGTTGGCTCTAAACAGAAGGTAACCTGATGAATTTATGTTGTCTGTGTATCAGAGGTAGTTAATTAAATGAGCTAGTTTGTTCATTTGTGTCTTAAACTCTGTAATGTCAGCAAAAATACTATTTACAGCATCTTCTTGTTTGTCCTTGTATTAACAAAGGTAATCAGTGAATATAGTACATTTGATTCCTCTTGCTTTTTTGATATTAAACAGTCAAGATTAGAATTTTTGTACTATCCTTTAATGTAGCTCATTTCATTAAGACACAAAATGCTTTGCTAGGAAGAATCTTTCGCTTATATCTTAAGTAGGCTATACATGTCTTTAACGCCCACAGGAAAGAGGGACTGTCTGGGTAATTTGTTGCGTCTTATTTGGGTTGACTAAGATAATGATTATTTTTTSTATTTCCACATTGGAAATTACAGGATTTGCAATACAATAGTGATATTGCAAAAYCTGAGAATCCAAACAGATTTCAAAATAGAAAGGGAAGGGAGGGGGATTGCTGTTTCTCCTCCTGAGTTTCCCTCTCTGGCAGTTAAGCACAGAGCAGATGCTCCGCAACCTCCTCTTTGATGCCAGCTGATTGTGGTGCCCTGTAACATAGGTGAAATCCCGGTCAGCCCATTTACTCCACCTGACTGCTCAGCTGGAAAAACAGCGGAATAGTGTCTGAGATGCCCAGGAAATCTAAGACTGATGCCCMAGTGACATTTGTATCTTGAGAAGAACACTCTCTTATTTTGTTTGTTTAGAAGGTCTTGGTGGTGCAATGCAGCTACATTAGGGAGTAAATAGTACAGTTCAGAAGGATTCTGTCCATTAAAGATCGACTAGGCTTGTTCACTTACTGATTTGCTTTATTAATATAATAAATACATGAAAAATATACTATAAATATATTTAATAAAAGCTCACACATGCTTTTTTCCTTTTGAAGTATGTCTAGAAATACCTAAGCCAGATCTATATAATGATATCTTGAACCTCTCAACTCTACAGAATTTGTCATCATTARTGTACGTGCATATGCATTATAAAAGCACACCTATCAAAATAAAAGCAACTCAAATCCTACAGTCAAGCCAGACTCTAGGACAGACCGCAGCTAAAGAAGCAGCAAGAAATACCTTTCTAACTTTTGAATTTCTGAAAATGCCAATTGAAAGGTCCTTTTCTCAAGGAATATACTACATATTTCCAGGTTGACTCCAGGGCAACCTGGAGTCACGTTTTATTTGTTTATCAACAAATAAAAACAAAAAATTGATATAAATATTAGGTTCAGGTCATGCTAAAGATGRAAACCAACGGGATACCTTACCTGAGATTCTCAGATTCTGAAGTCTGGTCACTGTCTGGTCCCTTAAGACAAGCAGCTGTCTTTCCAACAGATTTTCTTCTTTAATCACCTTTGATTTGAAACTTTCTCCAGAGCTCTCTTCAAGGGTACTGTCCCAAACAGGTCTTTGGTTTGAGTTTAAACTCACCTCCAAATAGATGTCGTAAGTCATCTTTATGTATTTGACTCTTTCAAGGATTGAYGTGAATGTCCTTGGGGAAGTTTCTGAGCCTGAGGGTGAAAGCCCTTCRCCTAACTGACTCTCTGACTTTGTCAGAAGATTACTTGGACATGCTGGTATGAAAGGTAGTGAAATGGTCATTACATCTTACTTTGCATCTCCTGAAGGGAGTTTCCATGAAATATGTTCTTCTACATCTTTGTGATGTAGAAATGCACTATTTATTRCATAGTAGAAAATATCTACAGAGTATTTTGTGGTTACAGTGGAAAACACACTCTTAAAGGTTCAGGTCAGGAGGGGGATACATACTCTTCAGCAAAGATATCTCAGGGAATTACAAATTACAAACAAAAACCAGGAAGCAGCACTTCTAACAGCACCTCTGTTATAATTCTAACACCTTGGTTTGAAGCATATTACAATATATTACTAGGAGTTAATCTCTTTCACAGTGTTTCACAAGTTTTCAAAGTAAGAAAATTGCCTTTCTTAAATCATGTGAGGAAGCAGTTAAAATGGCTTCTGAAATGCACAAATGTATAACAAGAAGCCAGAAGCTTGTGGGGAAAAAGTCAGAAGAAAACCACATGAATAAAGCTTATAGCCTAAGGAACTAAGATTGTGCTGGGGTTTTGGAAACAAATTCTTCGACACTTTTCATTTTCAAAATGCTGTTGAATGTATTAACAAGAAAAGACTTTCCCAGCCTGCGGAGTTTAACTCTTTATGGAATTTCTTGTTATCATGCAAAACTGTGCCTACTATTTCCAGCAACCCAACAGCAAACAGCCTAAAGGTTTGGCCTGTGCTTTATATATTAATCTAATGTAACATAGGCTTCCACAGTGCAAATGAAACAAAAGTGTATGCAGATTACTGTTAAAATTTGCCGCAATGTTTTTCAGAATAGATTTGTAATATTAAGATATTGATAAGATACTTTCTTCTGTCAGAGGTGTATACTCTAATGAATAGATGTGAACATACTATTTCCAGTAAACTTATGTTTTGAAACTCATATTACCTTGGAAATCGAAGTATGGATGCAGTTTGAAAAGACAGGTAGGATAGTGCCCATATATTTCATTTTTTCTTCATGTTTGCAAAAGAAGAGCAGAATAGGTGTCCTCATCCACATGTCCATGAGTTGATTTACTGTAGTGCATTAATCTTTTCATTCCGACTGTAGACCAAAGGTGTGGGACAAGTTGAGTCAGTCAGGTCTCGTCTGTACATTTCTGTGCTTGTTTGTCAAGAAAACCTGGAAATTATAACTCAACAAAGGTGGAATTTTTCAGAAAGGTAGAGGTGAAAGTCAAGTTTCAAKGTGAAAGTCAAGGAAGGGGTCTCTTCCTTTTAAGGTGTCTTTCCCATACTCTTTTCAGCTGGAACACAAACTAATCAAATGAGGCACAGCACATCTGGCCAGCTATCTTATGAAAACGTAGCAATTTTTGTGTATAAAGATACACAATATATGTGTACAGACTTTGCATTAAGATTCTAATGTAGTTCTAGAGACGAGTGTAAAAGAACAAAGGTTAAAAACTCAGCCCAAAGGCACTGTAACACTTTACTTCAACCACAAATTTGCATAATATGCAATTCTGTTTCAACCAGAGATATCTCAGGACAGGGAATCTAAAAGAATGTTATAAAAGCAAGGTATAAAGAAAGCAAGAAGAATCTATTTGTGTGAAACAAATTGAATCCAATCCTCACAGTCCGGATGACTGGTCTCAGTATTGTTGACATCCACATACTTGTGGCTAGTGAATATTTGAGAAGACAGGACATGAGCTCCAGAATATTCGGCGTCTTAAGGCTTCAGGAAAGAGATCTGCAAATGGGTGTAACCAAAGTTATAACAAATATATCTTGGGCAGCCCTCTTTATTTTTATCAGTAAAAATTGCTTTGAGAACAAGGAAACAGAATAAAATGTTCTCTTCAAGAATGGATTAATTTATTTAAGAAAGGCATCAGGTATCAGAGAGAGAAATAGGAACATTTCTTCAACTTACAGGATCTAAAAGCTGCCTGGCATCCTTCTCTTCTACAGGTTAAAAAGAATAGTATTTGCTAAACATCATTSAGCCTCATCACTGGTTCTGCTCAATTGGTCTGTATCTCCATACAGATGACTGACTCTCTAACCTGTCTTTTACATCAAGCACTTTTTTTTCTGCAGCTCTTAGCTCAGTTGAGTTATTCTCTGAAATCAGTTTCAGTAAAGCTTCCCTTGCAGACTTCTAGAAATCTGAGCATGAGAGCTGTTTTCTTCCACAGACTAGGTAGGTTCATTATTGAAGGCTTCTCTTGTCTCTTGAAAAAGTGCAATTTGACTTCCTGTTCATACAGATGAGTTGTAGAGAATCTTATTCTCACTGTATTACTTGAGCATTTTCTCTCATTCAGTTCAGCTGGATCTAATGTCTTCAAACTATAAAGAAGACCTCAAAGGAGTTTTTTTTTTTTTTTTTTTTTTTTTTTTNTAGCTAGATTGTAAGCCATTGTCTTTTGACAATGGTCTTGTTATTAAAATACAGCATAATCACAAATATTTAGCAAAAAAATTGGTGGCAAGTTTCAATTTGCCTTTTTTTTTTTTTTTAAATTACAGTATTTCAAAAGACAAATCAGTAAGGATGTCATTGACACCTCACAGGATGTCTTTGAAATTTGGGACATGAAACAGGAATAAGATGAGAATCTAAAAGAAATTACATAAGTTGTTTTAGATCACATCTTATTCTGTGTCCATACTTAGTAGTGCCACATTTATTCACTGCAAAATGAAATGAAAATCAGACCCAGCTTTTGAGTTGAGTTTTTGTTAAATAATACATCTGCTGAGTTCTAGTCTGCTAAGACAAGACAGTGCTGTCTGCTAAAAAGACGGTACCTTCTTAAAGTCAAAACTGGATAGTAAAGCCTCCTACTGAAAGGTGAAGGATAAACTTACTGAATAGAAGGMAACAAGTGGCAGCATGTGCTATTATGACAAATCTTGCGCATGAAAAAAAACTTTTGAAAAGTGAAGTGTCTGATAAATGTCTCCCTAACACTAAAAGTAATTTTCATAGTAATCCTGGCCATATTTAAGTGRTTCTTTTTTGGTTTCGCTAGAGATTTGTATGCAATTGACAATGAAATGCTGCTGTCTTATAGCTCACTACGCTTTCATAGTAACAGTTTATGCTTTGTCTCCTCCAAGAATACATTATACATGTTATTATSTTACTTGTAATTCCCAGATAATCCTGGAATGAATAGTAAAGTGGTCTGTAAGCATCTGGAAGATAACAAGGTAATGGATGATAAAAGGCATGGATATATCAAGAACAAATCTCATCACACCATTTTTTTCACCATATATTGGCAGATACTTGGRCTTTGAAACGGTATCATATGATAGTCTCAAAAATAAGCCTGAGAAGGAAACGTGTCCTTGGTGAAACCGATAGTGTATGGCTGCAAAATTGTTGAAAAGAAATATTGTTTTATTTTATCGATAAGAATCCAAAGACAAGCAGACAGAGTTTAAAAGTAGAGTTATTATTCTGTTGGTCTAAAAAGAGATACTTAGGCAATCTTGGGGCAAGCACGCTTTCTTCAGGTCTGAAGCAGAAATAATAGATTTCAAAACTCAACATGTCTCACATTTTCCTCAGATGCATTTCAGAGATTAAATCTGTGAAGGAAAGGTAGTTGGTTTGTAGAGAGCGACACAGGAGTGCAGAGAGGAGCAGGAAATGAGGAATGTATCACCTAGGGGAAAGTAGGCAACAAACAGTGGATAGCTTGCAAAATGGAAAGGACAGGAGAACAGACGGACGATTATAGTGTACCCAAACCAGTTGTCTGGATATGAAAAAAAGTGTAATTGAATTATAAATTTTAAATTCCAATATCATTGTTTTTAGAAGTTTTGCAGGTTTCTCTTTGGAATCAAGACTGAAGACGTTAGTGATGGCAGAATAATTATGTGGGAAATAGTCCTCCACTGGCAACTGGGTATGGGGCCCTATGCAATTGTTCTGTGTGTATTATTTTTGTACAGAAAGGCTGCTTAATTTCACCTCAACAATTATCATGAGAGCATTTGGCTGCAGCAAACAATATTCCAAGTAGCATAGCTGTGAGATTCATGGGTACTAATWGCTCTGCTGTTGAGAATATTTATTGTGATTCACCAGAGATATGTTGGTGCCTTTTCTTTACTTTACTCAAGCAAAACCTATATTCATTTAGAGTGCTTGAAAGCACACGGAGTTTCCTTTTCAAAATGAATTTAGTGAGGCTGCAGGGCTATTTGAAGAGCAGGATGTTTCTTGTAATACAAGTTGTAATTATTTAATCACTTTCTGAATAGGTTCTGATATAGGACAGGCAGAAGATGTCTGTAGGAATGAGAGGAAGTGTCCTCTTGTACTTGAACAATTTGTTATATGCTGCTTCACACCTTTCAATACTCTGAGTAGCCCTGGAGGGTGAATATTCTCTGTTCTCTGTATTATGCGTTCGGGCATCCTGAGTTCTGATCTAGAGGCCGAGCTACAGCTTTTGGAGGATGTTTGTGATGTGTACAGGTGTTGCTGGCCTTTAGGTTTTCTATTTATCTCATGGTACAACTCACCACTGCTGATGTCGTTATAGCAAATGACATTAGTGTAGGAGTGTTGCAGTGACAGTTTGATGGAGAGTAGCGATTATTGAATTGGTGGTAAAAATCAATAAGGGAGTCCAAATTTCCACTCCAGATAATAAAGATGTCCTCTATAAATCTTAGGTAGAGTATTGGCTCAGTAATACAATTATTTAAGAACTATTCTTCATTGTAGTTCATGAAAAGGTTGTCATAAGCAGGGCCAGAAAGAAGCCATCAGAGGTATGTTTTAGTTCAGTTCCACAGATGGCTRTGCATTGAGTTCTATTCACTAGAGAGCTGCTGTTGTGAATGGTATTAAATGATTGAGATGTAAGAATATTGTACATAATTGGAAAAAATACTGTAGTAAAATTGGAAAAGTGGCTTGAAAAATGTTGCAATTTAATAAGGACAAGTGCAAGTATACTTGCAAAAAAATAGTTTGAACAAATACAAGATGAGCAAAGACTGACAAATGGCAGAGGTCTAGAGAACTTTGGCTTTTACTGTGCACTTGCAAAAGGAGTAATAGCATGCAAGATAAATTACATAGTTCTTGAACTTAGAATCAGAAAAGGGGCTACATACATTGTGTTTTAAAATCAATGATTTGGCAGTTTCATTAAATGGTGAAATTCTGTTGTTTGGTTAAGATTTTCACTTTCCATCCCTCCCACTACCAGGCATGACAGGAAGCTTCCACATTGCCTCTTTGTGTAAATGCATTCTAGTAGTTGTCTGTGAAGGCAAGGCTACTACTGGGATCCACATACTACCCACATGTCTATTCTTCTAAACTTCATGCATCTGCAGAATGATGCTTTACATATTCTAGCTCTTGACCTTTTATCCTTGCAGAGTAAATTATCTAATTTTGTGACATGCCGTATCAGTGCAATCAATCTATAATAATTGTGAAGTGAAAACCTCTGCCCTTAACATTACCCCCATTTCTCACAACAGAACTCAAATTGCAACAACTGTTCATGCAGATTACTGATTCATTTTTAAATCCCATTCACATGATGAATAATTGTGGGAAGTAAGTAGATGATGTATGAGCAATTTACGACAGTAAATAAAGATTCTKGAAGTAAATTATTCAATTTTGGCATATTCAATAACAGTAAAATATCATAAATATGAAAAAACTGTTTATTGTAGTTACATATGTACACACTTTGTAATTTATTGCATCATAATTGCTCCATAATTACTCAGTGACTGTAATATTTATATTTTCTTCTATAATAGATCTATTCTCGGAGATAAACAGTTCTTGCATAATCTGCATCGTAACTCGTTGAAAAGTAGAGCAGATTGTTTATATGGAACAGCAATTTTTTAAATAGGATTTTATATGTTGCATATTGGAAGCCAAAAACAAGGAAATGGTCCTTCATATGTTTTTATTTTCATTTGTACAGGGTGCTTAATGCTGCATTATAAACTCTTATTGCCTCAGCGTCCATAAGCTCTGTTGATCAGCAATGACCCATGGCAGTCTATAAAGGCCATTGCCACAAACAAACTTGGTATTAACTGAAAAGCTGAAGGTGTGGAAAGGCATTTCTTGTTTGGAGGCGATAGGGAAATACAAAGAGTAGCTGGGAAAATGTGAAGGGGGCTAAGGAAGTTTGTACTGTTTGTCCAGTCACAGTCTACCTTCAAAATAGTTGGCCTTTCTGTGTAACTTAAATTTTGATATCCCTGTATTCACTGTTGCACATAACAAATGAAGAAGGTCCTAGAGAAATGAACCTGCAATGACTGCTGTCTAGGCATTGCTATGACTAGACCGTTTAGTCACAGTGTTTCTTACATTTATTTGAGGGATATTGAGATAATTTTCCATGTTCTTAGATCCAAATTTATTACTGATTTTTTTTCCCCTATTTTTTAGGATGAGCAGTTTCACTTACAGGCACTAGCTTGGAGAAGGACAATCAAGGGCTAGAGAGAAGGGGTCCTCTTAACACCCCTCTGTCCAGAAGATAGGAGAGGAGGATGCAGGCAGTCCAAGTGGAGGCCACGTTGCCATCCTCATTCGTGAAAAGCAGAGGCCTGGACTTAAGGGGAAGGGAGACACAGCTCACTAGGACTCCCTCATGAGCTCACAGGGATCCAGTGCAGCTTGCTGGGTGCACAGGGCTGTTCCAGATAATGCTGCCACTGCTTGTTTGCTTGCGTGTATGTAGCCTGGCTRATCTAGGCAAAGGTGAAGCCTTGTCACCCGTGGACCAGTTCACACGCTACGATCCTGGGCTCTGGCCCAAGTGTAGTGCCCTGGGCGTGATGCATGAGAATAAGGAGACATTGCCTTGGGTTGCCTTGGCCTCCTGCCTGCTGGTGAGGATGCTGCCCAAGCAGCTGCAGGCAGAGTGCAGGGACACGTCAGGAAGCATCACAACATAAAAGCTTCTGGGACTCTTTTGGAAACAAAACAAACCTGCACGGTATTTTATTTAGCTAGGTAACTGCACTCCTAGACAATTCCAAACCTAGTTATTACATGCACCATGCAGGACATGGCAAGTCATCATAAAGTTGAGGGTTACCAGTGGAAGAAGAACAAATGCTTTTAAAAGTGGCTAAGAATAATCAAAGGCTTGAAATTAAAAGAAAATTTCTAGCCATCAGTACTGAGGTAATGAAACAGCTTTCCAGGAGAATAAGGTTAATAAAAAAACTCACATTAAGACAGCACTTTCTCASTTAGGAAAGGTGTTATTTCTAATGCAATTGCCTCTAGTGACAGAGAGCTGATTCAAGAGTTTTGTTATCTTTTTCCTTTTCCCCAAGGTCTCTATCTAATTGCATTTAGTTCTCCTACATTCAAAGAAAACAAAATAGTTTTTTTTTTTTYMWTTTTYCYTTTTTTTTTTTTAATTTAGAATATTTCTAACAGCACCAAAAATGTAGATTCCTAATACTAATTRGGAAGTCCTTGAGTTAACAGTCATAATATCACTTTAGTCCGCCAGTTAGGCTTGTGTAGTTATTTCAGGGCCAAATACAGAAATAAGGTACTTCCTTTCATATTAATGTCACGGCTCAGTTGTAGGTGTTTTTTTTTTTTTTTTTTCTCCTGTTGTGTGGTGTTTTTCCGCGATGGTACTACCTGTGTACTAACTGCCTGTTTTCCAGATGTTTTATGGCCAGATTAGTATACAAACTTATTTCTAAGACACCCCTGAATTGGTCATGTCATCCTCATGCATAAGCCCTGATTGAAAGACCCAATAAAAAGCTGTCATACACTTAAAGGAAAGAGAGAGGAGTAAAGGAGAAAAAAAGAAAGGAAGGTTCTGATAGTTCATGGCAATAGCTGCTTTTTTTTAAGAAAGGCAATAAGGATTCATGACAAATTAAATGAGCATCCAATAATAAAGCTGGATTCCTTTACCAGCCCAGAAAAGTCTAAAAATATACCCAAATGTATACATGTCTTCTTGATTAAAAATCAGTATGTAGCACCTTTATCATCCCTGCAGGCTGTAGCATGATGTCATTTTCATGACAAATATAGTWCCATTTTTTTGTTTGTTTGTTTTACAGATATCAATATATTTTAAATGTTTTACATCTAATTTACTAAACAACACAGCAGGAATCTACCTGTAGAAAGTACAAAGTCTCTGTATCCTGTCATTGTTTTCTGGGGACAGATGGCAAATTGAAGACCCTGGGAAACTCCCTTGGTTGTTTTAAGTMCTGATGAGTAGTCCAAGAAGTTATAATTATATGGATGGTGATTATAAATGTACTGAACATGCATATAAGGAAAACAATCTCTTATGTTTTGTTTGAGAAAAACAATGCATGTATTGGGAAGCAAAGATTTGACTAGGAACTTGCGAGTGCTTTGCCCTGCTGCAGAGGGCCTAATATCAAGAAAGCCATAAATTAGTGTATCACCTCTCTCAGTATTCTTTGTGTTAACTGCTTAACGAACAGTTGTTTCCTTCAGTAGGTACCCACACCTACTGAATGTTCAATTATGATTCAAGGTCTTTAACTTTCTGACAAGAACCCTTTATCAAACAATAAGAGTTTGTTCTTTGCATGGCAAGTTTATTGCTTGTTCTAGGATTGATTCGCATGTCAGCAGAAAGGCAGGCCAAGCTCATTGTAAGTTATCTTCTATGGAAGCAGCAGAAGCAGAAGTCCAGTTTTCTTTCACATTTTATCACTGTTTCTATGACATCAGTAATTCCAAGAATGTTTTGCAGATGCTTCATTAAGCTTCTTATTATCGTTGGCTTGCAGTTGTCAAGCTTTGCCATAGTACAATAATGCTGAAATCATAATTACATCATTACTTTTTATCTCATGCTGAAGGACGTGTTCCTCATTTCCAGATGGTCGAAGCATGTCGGCACTTTCCATGCATACAAGCATACCTGCTAGTCCACCTCAGTTTACAGTGGTTTTGAATATGCAAGGGGAAACTGTTTTCAATGCTGTCACTTACTGAATAGAGTTGTCTTGACTTTTTGTTCAGGTTCAAAACAGATACTTCTTTTGAAAGTACCTACTTGTCCTCCAAATCCATTTCCAATATAATAGAAATTTGATTTTCTTTGAGAGCATCTGAGAACAATAAGCCTTAAAGTAGCTTTGCCTATGTTACCCTGGCTGCTCACCACCGTTTTGCCCTCTTTGTCTGTGTTTCTCCTATGCATGTCACTGTGCATGAGGCAAGAGTGGGGATCTTGTCAACATCAAGTCTTGTCYCTGCATCTTTTTGGCTGTTATGTTCTATTACTGTCATATTTCGCAAAAACAAGCATATTGTACAAAAATTCATTTACTCTCCATTCAAAGAAGCAGTTCACAGTTGAAACTCTTTTAGCCAACACAACAGTAAGAATCAACCTTGCAATAATATATGTTGAAACAAAGATTTTTTTCACTGGTGCAGTTTTTGATTGCTTCTTCTGGATTTGCTTACTTATTTTTTTGGTTACTTCTTCTAGCAAAGGGTGTTAGCACCCTTTCTTTAGACCACATTTCAGAAGACATATTTGAGGAAGAAAGCATTATTGAAAAAAAGAAGCAAAATGGAAAACATAAGATGCTTCACTCTTGACAATTAACTGTATTATGTTTCCTTGGCATTTATATTTCAAGAGAGTATTGCTGCTCTGCGTCCTACTCAAATTTCAACTGATAAATTGTTTTCCCCCTCAGTTGCAATTTGAAATCATTATACCATGTTCCTTTCCTAAGCTGCCTGTGTTTTAGTAGGAAATGAAGAGACTCCCAGAGGTATGTGGGTTTTCAGTAAAACCATATGGTTTCTCTCTGCATGAAAAAAGTTCTGTGGGAAAGTAAAACTCATTTAACTTTCCTCTACTTTTCCCTGCTTCTCTGCTTCCTAAGAGGTCTCCAGCTGCACTAGGACCTCTCTTCTTTTTTTTTTTTTTTTTTTTTTTTTTCTTTCCTTCCTTTCCTCTTTTCCCTTTTTTTTCTTTTTCCTTTCCTTTCCCCCTCTCCTTCTTTCTTTTTTTTTTTTTTTTTTTTTTTTTTTACTTTCCAGCCTTTCATAGATTACATATATTGTATTTTTCATTTCAGGGCCAACTGTCCTGAAAGAATTAAAATATTGGTACTATGTGATAGCTGGGATCAGCTGCTGGTGGAAGGGTCAGAAGGTGCTGACCAAGCAGCTTTACTCTTGCGGTAAGGCACTGCCACCTAAAGCTGTGACCAAATACATTAGGTCCCCCAAATTGTATACGGACATAAGGAAATGAATACTGCCATGTTCACCTGCCTTTCCTAAGGTTTCTCACTAAAGACTCACATTAAAAAAAAAAATAAAAAAAAAAAAAAAAAAAAAAA
>NW_020454649.1:1844899-1895351 GCF_003342845.1 Nothoprocta perdicaria
CTTTCCTAAGGTTTCTCACTAAAGACTCACATTAAAAAAAAAAAAAAAAAAAAAAAAAAAAAAAAAAAATTAAGCAATTATGGGATAAGAGGGAAGGATCTCTCTTGGCTGAAATATAGGCAGATAGGGAAGAGCTGAAGTAAACAGTTTTCATGCCAGAGCACAGTCATCAGTAGAAATCCTTGAGGGTCCTGTGCTATTTGACATTTTCATAAACAATCTGGAAAAGCAGTTGAAAGGGAGATTGCAAAAGTAAGTAGTACACAAACAACAGCCTTATTTATTATCTAGATGACTTTTATATTTAAGATAATGGCAAGAGCAAACAATTCACACAGGCATTTTTGCCTCGCAAAGTCAGCTGTCTCTTCTGCAGACAAAGCTTTCAGAGGTTCAGTGTGCAGAAAACAAGAGTGCAGGAACATCAAATATACATATTTCATATATATATGAAATAGACCATCTAGAATAAAACAGACTACCACAAGTCTTGGTTTCTTTTTTCTTAAGCAGAGTGACTGTATTGTCTTACACTTTTAAAGCCATCTGACAAATATTTACTATTGCAGAGGAACAAAATCTAGTGATATGTCCTGTTTTTCTGTGCTTAATACTGTTCTTTGAAACCATTGTTAGAGTCTTAACTCAGAGACTTKGAATATGTTGGCATTAGTATGGTTGTACAGCTGTAAAAATCTACTGAAAAAAAGGAGAATTTTTTTCTTGAAACTGTATAAGGTTCATATATGTTATAGATTTGAATACTGACAAAAAATGGATTCGTTTTCTTACAAAGGCCAATGTGTAACCATTATGTTAGATGTACTTGTGGCTAGCATTTGACTATGCTATTCTTCAACTGTCATCTTTGATTTCRTTTCTTTGGCTGTTTTGGCTTCTTCAGTTTAAAGTTTAGAAAGAGAACTACAAACTCAGTACTCGTGTGTATGTATGTGTATTTGTGTTCTTTTTGCCGTTGAACACTGTCTCTAGTATAAGGCTATCTAGTTCATTAGGTATAACACAGATAGAGAAGTCTTTATTAAAAGAATTTCTGAAGTAGGGATGTGTAATGTAAAAAAGGTTGTTCAGTGGCATAGTAAAATAGTAAAGGGAACACTTAAACAGGAAAATTGTAAGAAAGTGTACAAATAAACACTAGGAGTAGAAAATAAATTAATATATATTCTGTTCCTGGAAAATCTAAACAGTAAAAGTGCATGAGAATTTAGATCTTGGTTTTTTTGTTTGTTTGTTTGGGTTTTTTTTTATGCAATGGCATGTGGGTGTTGGTCACAATTCATCATCCTTGACAGTGCTATTATTCATTGATAACATAATAGGTATTACTGATGGCAAAGTGGGTTGGCAAAAATCAATGGGTTACTGTAATATGGGGCTATGAACTATCCAGGAAGGACATTTAGGTCATGGAGATGAGAGGACTTTTCCTTCATTTAAAAGATTCAGAGTTTGAGATGAACATTTTATTGAGAGASTACAGTGGAATATACTTGGTATAAAAATACCAAAAGTACAAATGTATTATCAAATTTCTGAGGTGAAAAAAACTATTGAGTATATAATATGAAGGAAAATAGAGTAGGTGTCCATGTCTGGCTATACATAGTAATGAACAAGAAGCACTTAAGCGGATCATTTGATCATGGAATTGTGGAAAACTTGTTTGGAAAGTGGGTCATCTAATCCCATTTTACCTCAAAGTGAGCCAGCTCAGGTCAGCTGAGTTCTGAGTATCTGTAATTTTGTGATGCCTATCAATAGTTCTTCTCAGTTCTTTAYATTTCACCATGAGAAATGAGTAATTCAGACATCTATACATAATGAAATGCAGAACAGGCACAAGTTTCAGATTAAAATATTTGCTTAATAGGCAGTTGTGCTTGAGAAATTCTGTCTGCTTCACTCAAAACTGAGAAATTATTCTTAACCGTAGCTGAGATTCACTACATTATTTGAAACGTTATTATTTCGCTACGTTACTTCAAGTCCTTTAAAAATAAAATATGTTCACCAGAAATGTCACTAAGCAGCATTTCTGCTGGATGCAAAACTGACTCACATAGCATTTGTCATGAGATTTTGCCATGCTGTAAGAGATTTCTGTGGCAGAAAATGTAATGAGATTACTAGAATTGATTCAGAAATTATTTTTCCCCAGCAATAAGCTGCTTGGTTTATTAACTTTGCTGTCTCTTATTAAGAGTGGAAAAAATTGCCAAAACAACATAGGATAAGTGACAGTGATATGTGATAGAAAAAACACAGCTAGTCAAGTCACAATAGCAAAAACTTGCAATCACTCCGGGGACCAGTGTTCCACATTTGTCCAGCTCCGATTGGGAGCAGCCTGGCTCTGTGGGAGCTCATGTCAGAGCTCTTGGATGGAAACGTCTTATTGATCTCTGCAGAATATTGCTGGTATTTCAAGATTCATCACTTGCAAGAAAAATGATGAGCAGTTATTTTATGTAATGTATTGTCACAGGATCAGCATCTTGTCCAAAAATATTCTTCAGGAACAACTAGGTTTTAAATGTGATTACACATGAAACAGACTAAAGCACTCTTCTAACGCTATGTGTGGTAATGTCAATCCGCAATGCTGACAGCTTGCAAGCCTTCAATATGTTGCTGTTTTCTTTCATTTTGATGGCAGCATTGTCCCAATTTCTTCTTGGCAAGCCCTGTCTACTGGAACGCTCTTAAGAAAAGAAGGCTGTTTTACCTCATGGCTGCGCAGGAAGACTAAAGATTCATGTGACTTGAAATCCTTTATCCATCCTTTTCCTGCATTGTTTGTGTAGAATGCAGCTCAGGATTTAGACTTTGCTATTTGTACAGTTGCTTTGTGTGTTAGTCTTTCCTGTTGCCATGGTAATCATCGCATGTATTTTTGGCAGTTTTCATCTCTTAAGTATTCCAATCTGCTCCCCTGCCATAAACACTTTAGTGTTTCTTACAGTATGAACTTTCCTATATCAAAGCCCTTGTTTCTTTGCTGCCTCGCCAGTATTCTCTGTATTTCGAGCGTTTCCCTGTATTAGCATAAGTGAACTCTTCCCAAATATAACTTATGAAATCCTAAGCTGAAATGGCTTTTTTTTTTTTTTTTTTTTTTTTTTTTTTTTTTTTTTTTTTTTTTTTTTTTTTTTTTTTTTTTTTTTTTTTTAATTATAGGAGTCACAGTTTCCCATGCTTACAGTGAAAAAGGAAAGAAAGACCCGCGCTGCTAGTGTAGCTCTGGTCAAAATTTTGGTGATGGTCACTGTATGTAGCAGAGGTGACTAGATACCACGAGGCAGAAGTGAAAAAAAATTAGAGAAGATAGATGGAAGTAGCAAATTACAACTAACAATACGGACTTTCTTTGATTTTCACACACAGGAGTATTAAGACTGCATGCTTGGGCAAAGGTATCATCTGGAAGAGGATAAGTACTGTGTATTCCTGAAGAAAGTGATAAAAGACCTTATATTCCTAGGGCAAGACTCCAGAAATAGATAAGAAAAGGAACAAGCTTTTGTCAGCATCTAAAATTAACTACTGTGTCGAACAAAATTTAAAATTCTTATCCATACAACTCAACTTATAGTTTTTTTTTAGATGAAAGTAACAAGAACTTTATTTCTTACTATTCCTGTACTACTTGAACCAGATAGTTTTTATTTTCACCTCATTTGTGAGCTTAAACTTTTCAGGAAATGAACAAAAATGGAAGAAAATCATCCTATATAAAGGAGGTAATGTTCTACTCTGCTACATACTGGTGAGGCCCTAAGTTGAATCCTAGGCTTGGACTCTGCAATTTGAGGTTGTGAACTGATTGAAGAGATTCCAGAATACAGATTATATGAGAAAGCCAAAACAGTAATAGAACTAGAAAACTTGATGTATAGGGAAAGGTTGAAAGAGGAAACATTTTTCAAATATATTGTTATATATAGCTTTGTGGATTTTTGTGTAACTTATGGAGATAGGGAATGTTATAAGAAGGTGGTGGACTTCAACTATAGTGAGATTTGACTAAAGGAAAGCATTTAAAATATTTCTGTCAATAAAAACTTCAACTGAAATGTTGAAGACAATAGCCTATGGAGACTGCAGAGCCAACATTGATGAAGTCCCAGTTGTTGGAGACTTTTAAGAAGAGTTCAGGSAATTATTGGGCAATATATTACATACGCATAATTAATCTTGCCTTAAGGCAAGGGAATTGATCATTTTCAATTTGTTCCTTGACAGGTGTACAATAAACTGCTTGTTTCTCTTTMAGTTTTCTCTTGTATTGCTTACCTGTTTTGAGCAAAAAGCACAGCTGGATGGCAGATGAGTTTTCAAAATGTCAAATGGCTTGCTTTGGCTGTAACACTTTTTTGGGAGCAAGTTAAAGATTAATCTTTAATTATAAGTACCATATTTTATAAAAATGTATTTATGCCTACAATTGGGAGTTGCATATTTATATATCCATCTTTAAAATTCAGAATTAAATCTTTCAGTGTCCAAATGTGCAGATTAAATCTCTTTCATGTGATGCAGCGAGTCCAAGCAGAACCTCCACAYGTCCCAGCCCAATACATGTGTACTCTGTGAATTTGAAAAGCTCATTCAAGTCCCCAGTGCTGCTGCATTAGGATAGTCAGTACAGATGGTGCCAGGCAGCTTCCTGTGTCTCTTTAGCAGCTGTTTGTCCTGTCTTTTTTTCTTCAGTAGCTTCACAAGGTCATGGCCATTTCAGTCATATCCTTTCCTCATGCTGTGGATTTGCCAGCATACAGATGGTGTCTTTGTTGTTGGTGGTGGTTTTTTGCTTGCTTTTCATTATTTGAAATGAAAGTCTAAAGACTGGGATTCAGACTCCGTCAGCTTGGGGCTAATGCTCTCTCCTCATTCCTTTGCTATTCCTGTAGCACYTTAGCATGGCAAACAGCCCTTAGGGAACCTGAGGCAGCCTAAGCTCTGCCGTCTGTGCAGCCACCGAGGCTGTTCAGAACCATCCCTCCTCACCTAGGCTTGAGCAGCACGTTCTGCTGCTGTGATACAGTACTTAGCATCAGATAGACTGCACTCAGGAGCACCTTGGCATGGAATGGCAGAGAATACAGGAATGGATGTGAAAACTGCCAGATGTTAACTGTTTAGGTGGAGAGTTTTTCCTCCTAAAGTGTGCAACGTGAGAAGTTAGAAGAAATATGCCATCTCAAATTGGTTACAGCGTTTTAGAGCAATGTGTTTCACGTAAATGTGATGGCTCCCAGCCTTATTAGGCATTTAGGCTTTCAAACAAAAGGAAATTCTAAAAAAATTATATAAATTTCTCTGGATCATAATACATTGCATACAGCAAAACTTTCGTTATGACAGATTCAGTGAAATAATATTCCTGAAAATGTAATCATCAAAACCATAAGTAACTTCTATTTAATCAACTATTCTCTTCTAAAATTGTGATTCTGTGGCTTTTCAAAGGGCAGTCTGCAGACAAAGTATTGTGGTCTAAGTGTAATGTTTGAAAAATACAAAATAGACTCATTACCTTTTATATCCAGCTTTTTGAAACACATCCTAAATGAGAACCCTGGATGGTTGACTGCATCCCTAACAAGCTCAGAAACGCTTTAAAGTATCGAGCGTGGACAAGGGTAAGTTTATTGCAAAGGAAAAGAGGTCATCTCATTTCCCTAAGAACATTTTCCTTGAAATAGCATGCATGCCATTTTTTTTCAAATATTTTTGAGACAACTTACTATTCTTAGTGTAATATTCAAAAATAAAAGGTTATTTAAAGTTGGGATAACTCCTGTTTATGTTTGTTTCTTTTTGGTTTTGTTGTTTTTGTAGCACTAGTAACCTTTCCTCTCTAGCTGAATAACAGTTTCTTTCTTTTGTCAAAGATTTTCAGTGAATTCAAAAGGAATTAGTTAATGGAGACTGACAGTTAAAGATGATTGGGGTAGACTGTTTTTTTCTTCTTTTTCTTTTCTTCAAATGTTCTTTCCTCATCTGTTTTTGCAAACTGGAGGAACTACTTTTTCTAACCCCATAATTTTGACTTTAAAAAAGTTATTTGTCCTTATACATCTGAGCAAATAGTAGGTTTTTTTTTTCTTTTGTATTCTATGTATGTCTTTAAGTCGTAGCATTTCAGTTGACTTTGAGAGTAAGCCTGAGGGTGAAAAAAGGAAGTTTTTTTGGACAGAAATATTTCATTTTTATCTTTTAAAAGATGTCCATCTCAACTGAATTTCTTAGCCTAGTAATTTTGCAAATGAAATATTCTAGTCCAAATTTGGTGATTTTTGAGGTATTTTTCCCTTTATTCTAAACTGCTTGTTCTCATAAGCATTGCAAAACCACTCATGCAGTTCTCATAAAAATGTTAGTTAGATATTCTTTTTAGAGCAGTGTTTCTGAAACTGTGATCCATTAGCTGTTTACCTGCCAAAAGTTTTCAGTAGTATTTTCACATAGGGAAGTAAGAACATGAGAAGAAAAAGAGAAAAAAAAAAAAAAAAAAAAGAGAGGACAGANAAAAAAAAAAAAAAAGAGAGGACAGAGAGAAAAGAGGGATTATAATAAGCACAGTCAAAGGTTTGTTAAATTGTTAAATTATTCAGTTGTAAAGAGAAGCCAATGTAGAAAGCTTTTTTTTTTTTTTTTTTCTTTTCCAAAAGGTTAAGTAAACCCCGATTTTAAAATGTTGAGAACCCCCTGGAGGGTGGGTCTTATTGCAGTCTCTGTTAATTGTGATTAGTGTTCTAATCAGTAAGCAACTTGCACGCAGTATTGATCGGATGGGATGGATGGTATAAGGTAAAAGGACACAACTATTCCTTGTAGCAGCTTCTTGAGCATTCACCCTCAGATCACTGTCTTAGTGCTGTATTTTCAGTATTTCAGTTAAGTTATTTAAATTGGTATCTTATAACCCCATTGTTCCATGTATATTTGTCTACATAAAAGAGTCCCATTGTATACTTCATACTAAAAAAATGTTGTTTGCTTCATTTACTGCACTATACCTGTAAAAAGCAGAAATTAATTATTTTTGAATTACAGAATCAGATATTTTCCTTCACACAAGAAAGTTTAGAGAAATTATCCTTTTACATAATGAAAGATTTTACGTAGGAACTATGTCTAATCAAGAACATGTGAAAGATCTGTTTCTCATTAAAATATTTTCAAAGTCATCTGACTACTAGAACTATCTCTCTTTTTGAATTTTCTTCTATCTCCCACTGTTAAATGGATTCCTCTGACTACCTACTGAACGCCGAGTTAAAAGTGCTGTGCCTAAACCCAGAATTGGATACCAACAGGAGAGCGGCTTTGGGGAAGCAGGTACTTCTAGGCAGTCATCTGCCAGCAGCTTAATTTTTTTTTTTTTTTTAAATAAGATTCAGATACAATGTGTGCATGAAAACTTCTTTGTTTTTTAAGTGACATGTGCAGCATTTTGTTTAAACAGAAATGTGACGTGTCCTTGTTGGAAACACTTTGTATTTCTTGCAAACTGGCAGAAATAAGAAATCTCTCCTTTGCATGCCATGAAAATATCAGGAGGAAACACAAATCTTAAAATCTCAATCATCTGATGTAAGCTAAGAAGAGCATGCAATTCTGTGTAGATAAAAAAGGGGCCTTGCTTCACAGAGTATACACCTCAGTAGGAATTTGGGGAAAGAATCCAAAGTAGAAGCATTTTATCTCCAAATATTCTTGTGATGTCATTATACTGCAGCAAGAAAAACCGCATGAAAATGTTTTTAGATCTCAGGACTTTCTCAGGACTATGCTCAGCTGCTTTGAAAATAGTGTCTTATGGGTGAAAAGTTTCACCTTTAACAAGCAGCAGGACAATTTACAGGGCTTTAGCTTTAAAAAAACTCTTGATAATTTTCTACAAGGAAGTTGCTGTGCCTAATTTTAGTGAGTAGATCAAACCAGAACCTTTTTTGAAGTAAAAGGATTTTGTAGAAATTGGTGTTGTTTTACATCCAATATATTCAAATGGATGTATCAGTTTGTAGAAAATGTAAAGGATGTTCTGTACTCAAGAGAGTACAGTGAGAAAAGCAATGTGAAAACACCCTTATTAACTTAATATCAAGTAGTAATAGAGAAGTTATAACACTAACTGTGTTCCTGCATTTCAAAGTGCATAGCCACAGGAATAAGGATGGATCCATCCCAGGCAAACATTAGGCCTGAGTTGCTCAGACAACCTAGCACCAAGTTTATATAAAATTTTAACTGTGCAACAGAKCAAACAAAAGATGTAGAGATTAAAATTTAGTTTTTAAGAAGTGTCGTCAGTGTTCAAGTAGGCCAGCCTATCTTGTCAGTGTATCTTACCCCCATCTACCCTCAATCTACTTCATCTACAGTCTAACACTGTGGGATTTCAAACCAGCCTGGAAACAAGTAATTCACACTGATGCCTTCTTTTCAGGACATCTTTTAGCACAGCCAGCAGTCTCATCTAATATTCCGCAATATTCTTTCCACAGAGAAGGGGCCAGGAGATAAATGTAACTTTATCACTGGTTCAGTGAAACACTCCTGTGAGTTGACACATACGAAGAATTCCACCAAAGTTTTGACTACTTAAAAAAAATAAAAAGGAAAACAACATAGCAAAAAAGCACAAACTAGACAAATAGCCCCTGTGCCCATCCAAAACAGCTTCCTTGTCAAGAGATTCTTCCACACAATATTTGTAGCGAAGAAGGTAGGGATACAGGAGAGCAGATGTATCTTCAAGGCCTTCCTGTTTTGGTCTTGGGGTGACCTGCTAGAAAACTTTGCGATCTGCATTAGGGACTTGGACCTTAGCATCGATGTGTGATAGTGCATAACTCTGACCTGTACACAGAGTGTTTTGGGGAAAAAAAATGTTCTTGTGAAAAAGCACAGTGCTGCAGTGATGGAGTTCAGCTTCTGCAAAACTGACTTTTTTGCCTTCATTTTAATAAATCTGAAAGAGTAAGAATTCCTGGCAAAGACTGGACATCTAGGATCTATAACAGAAGAGTTTTTCCTTTTTAAAAAATAATTGTATTTAGTCAGTTGATAAATAGTAACAAAGTAGAAAAACAAAATTTGGAAAGCAATCCACTTTTGTCAATAAAATTTGCATCTTGCCAAAGATATCCTATTCATCTTTCAACTCCTTTCAACTCCAAAACTCTGTTTTGAGTTTGATCCAACACCTTTCTTATTCACTCCAAGTTTAGCTCATGCTGCATTCTCATGATCAGCTTCCTTTTGTTGGCATTCCATAAAAACTAATGTTCAAGGATTTTCTATATATTGCTTTTCTGAGACAGTTTTGTTCACACATTGGAAGTTTTTGATAGTTCATTTACACCTAGCTTTTTAGTACAGAATTCTCAGGAAATCCCTTGTCTCAGATAATGTATTAATCCTTCCAGCTTCAGGAGGTACCAATATAGAAACAATGGAAGAATGATATATTTCATATACAAAACAACATATTCTTCTTCATTAGGTGAAGAAGAGTCTAATATTTATTAGGAAATTCTTCACATGGTTGTATTTTTACTCTGACCTAGAACAACAAAAATATTGCACAGTGATATTAAAATAAACTTTAGATGTTCAATAGCATTAATAAAAAATCATTCTTATTCCTTCTCAGTATAAAGCTTTATAATGCTGCAAGTAACCTATTAGTATGTTATCTATATTATCACGTAAAGTAAAATGATGACATTGGAAAGAAAGAAAAATTTTAAAGTTTTCATCACTGTGAAAAAGTAGCAGAAAATATTCTTGTTCTCTATGAATATATATTTTTCTCAGTGTGCTATYTTCCAACAACACACTTGCAATGGGGTACGTGAATATCAGTGTGTGTGAAAGAGCTAGACATAGTTTARAGGTAGACACTAAATGAAAATTGCAGCTTRTATGTGTATATATATGTATGTGCGTCTATACAGATCCATGCATATGTAAAAAGAGAAAGAGCCTCCTGTATTTTACTGGAAGGATGCCAACCTAAATAGAAAGAGGAGAAATACACAACACCAGCATCAATTAATTAATTAATTTATTAATTTAATAGTTAATATACCTATACATGCTGGTTGAGCTGCATTTAAAGCGTAAGCAAAGGAAAGGCAGGACAATTAAAAAATGCACTGCCTCTCTGCTTTGTTCTCAATAGGACCTGTGATGTGTGACTGTCAGTATTTGCCTGTAGATAAAAAGTTGGAAAATAGTGTCCATAAAGTAATCTCTGGCAATTGATATTGCTTGAGATGAAGAATTTTCTGGGTGCTGTGTGTGTTACTGTCTAACTAGGGACTATGAGCATTCTTGGAATATTTCTAAWATGTGTCATAAAAATATTTTACAGCAGTTTCTTTAAAGAGAAAGTCTGCTTAATGATAATAAAAATAAAGACCTCTTCTTCTGTAAAATCAGAAGAGGAAATGAAAAATGGACACAACTTTCCATATTAGTTCGGGCTAGTTCCTCTAATTAACTTATACTTTGAACATGATGTTTTAACCTTAAAATCCAAATAATGATACAGAGTACTCCTACCATGTCTGTRTTACACTGAGAACTAGCAGAAATGKCTTTAAGACTGAAGGACATTCTAGTGGTTGGACTTTTCTTAATGATTTGGGAGCAGCGGCGCTAAAAATTTTTTTTATATCTGAGTGCTTCAAGAAAAGTGAAGATTATTTAACATCTAGATGGCTTGTATTGTATTAGGATAGTTCATCTGGTGTGGGTCTCATGCTGATGATCCACCTTTCTGARGTTATTTGCAAACACTAAGGAAGCAAGTTTCAGGCTACACAGTTTGTCCTAGCAATGGGGTCAGCTTCTTTTCTTGGAGTCTTATGTTTCTCCCATTGTGCTGCATCAAAGCCCAGCAGAGCACTGGAGCTGCATGTGTGCAGCGAAGTGGGTGACTGAGAGAGAAGTTCTCTGTATTTGATAGTGAAAGGGTGCCAGCAGCGTGTGCTTGTCGCGCCACCTGAAATGTATTATGGCTCCCAATACCACGCAGGATACCCATTGCTAATACAAATATTATATGTTTCTAAAGAGAAGCATTAGTAGGATTCATACTAATTTTATTGAAATCTATTTCCCAGCTTTGCGTCATCAGTGCCACATTATGAAAATTTACCAGTTCCATAAAACCTACAGGCTTAGAATTAAAGTTAAGAAATGAAAAGCTTTGTCTTGAAAAAATTACCACTGTGAATGGATATACATTTTGGAGTGTTTTAAGCTTGGGCTTTTAAGTGTGAAYTGTTTCAAATAAGTTATTTTAAATGCATTGTTCCTTGTTACTTTAGCTGATGAAATATATTCAGAGTCAATCAATAAATAAAACCTAAAATCTAGAAAAGCTTGTCTGGTGATAGGAGGCAGCTAGGAAAAAAAGAGCCAAGGACATATGTGAAGTCACCAACCTAAAAGTTTTGTTTGTATTTCTTTCTGTAAGGGATTTTGTCTGTGAATTTTCTTTCATAAACTGTAATGTGAACAGTCAGATTGATTGTTGGAGGAAATACACTCATCAGTGCAGAGCAYTGTCTTTTTCCTCTAACATGGCAGCCAAATCTGCCTTGTCATGTGTTGTTTTTGCTTATCCTGTTGAGTAGCTATTTTGTGATGTCACAAAATAGCTACCACATGCTCTTCTGACCCTCAATGTGCTGCAGTATTTGTTTACTGAGTAATTCCTCTATTTCTTTTATCATAGTCCAAATTCAATGGGGAACAATACAACACACATACTTTAAATTGTTARCTCTTCTGAGATTGTAAAACAATATAGCACAGGTAGTATTTGATTCTGAAGAGAAAGGCTTAAGGAACTAAGTGGTAGGTAGCAATGGGAAAAATTGTCACCATTTTATGAAAAGTAGATTTTGGAGTATTCCCATTAGAAAATGATTTTATTCTTTGTCTATATCCATTTGTCTCTATACAKTGTCCTCAATGCCATTTTGTGGCAAAACTCCACAGCCAGATATGCAGCATGTTTTTTCTCAAATCTTTTAATATCCCTTGCAGCTAAAAAAAAATATTACTGACAGCTGCCATTTTCATGTATAATGGCAAGGAAATAAATAATTATTTTTATTCATTAAATGTAGATATTGTTAGATTTCTTTTCTTAGCAGTATTGCTTTTTGATATATTCTAGAACACTCCAGAGCATAACAGAGAGGAAAGTAATTTATTTAACTCAGAGATTTTGGCACATGATTTTCACTGAAGATGCTCTTAAACYGTTAAATAGTTTGAAGTTCTGTTTTGCTTTACCCCTCTTCCATTTAGATCAATGAACTATAAATAGCACAGACTGATTTAGGGTTTTGGGGKTTTTTTTTGCCATGAGAAAGTCTGTTCTTCTGGTCTAGTAGAAAGCAAGTCAGTGTCCGAGTACTTTCCAGGAGACAGAGATCTACTTCATGACAGTAACAGATTTTGCCAAATGTCTCAGCATAAAACCAAGTAAGTGCCCATGACAAACAAATCTGTCTACTTAGCCCTCAGCACAAGTTGACATAAAAAAATTACTTGATGCACAGGATGTAAGAAATGTATGTAATTTTACTTAGTTTTATCTGTTCTTTAAAAATCTTCAACACAAATGATGCTACATTTCAATCCTATTTAAAAAAAAAAAAAAAAAAAAGAATCTCTTTCAGGCAGATAGAATTCTCCTGCACTTTCTTGTTTGGTTGAACATGAGGTTAATTCAACTTAAGATACATGCACAAAAATTTTATAACCACAGAGAAATTCTATCAACATCTCACTTCTCCCCAAATAGCTTTTCATGTGAATGAGAAGGTGCTAGTCTGCAAGCACCATTAAAAGCAGTAAAACTSTTCTTAGTCTCAATGAAAATAAAATTTTGAGAATTCTCATCATCTACTAAGGAGGGTAAATTTGTAATCGGAAGGTAACGCTGTTTTGATGTCTTAGGCCTAGGGAAGATCATGATAAAAGCATTTCCATGAAAATGCTTAAGGGTTGCTCTAAAAATGAAGGTTGGCCTAAGAATGWGCATAGATAAGACCAAAGTCTTATCAGCCCAGCAGTGTGAATCAAAAGTAGYTGTCAGTGAAAGACTGAATGAATAGCCTGTATATCTCTTATAAAAGTGCATATGCATGGGCCATATGCAGCCATATGCACGGCTGAAAATGGTTTAAAGGAGCAATCTTTAGTTCACATAAGTGAGATCACATTTGAATGTCTGTATTACACTGAGGTGTAAGGATATAATCTCTCTGACCTGCTGATACTCATTTTTCTTAGTGTCTGTCCTATGAAATAGCATTAAAATAGAAGTGTCTGCCTAAATTTATTATTGTCATAGAATTGTATTCTTGGCTTGTGTGTGTGTGTGTGTACGAGCGGGATGTATATATGCACCTGCACATGCATATATAAAGTGCAAAGCTTGAAAAAATTAATTGATGAGGTATGCAATGAACTTGATTAATTTAAATCATTCTTTGTTCTTCTCTAGCCTTTCAATGGCTGCATCACTGTCTCTTCATTGCCAACACAAAAGAGAGAAAGGACTAATATGCATTTAAATAGTTACTAGGGAACGATATTGCCTCTGTATGTAACCTACAGTAATCTCACAGCAATGAGATGCTAATAGAATTTATATTTTAACATGTTTCTTCAGATGTGTTGTATGTTCCAAAATTATGTTCACTAAAAGAGTCAGTAAAGTCCATACAATTCTTTGTTTTGTGTTAATTCAACTTACTTGTAGTCAAGCACAGGACACCTAGTACCATTAATTAGTCTGCCTCTTTTAAGTTTATAGATGACCCCCAAATGTTGTGTCTTTTCAYTCCAAAACAATAGCTTGTAAAGAAAAAGAATTGGTGCAGATCCTGTGGCTTGTTTGCAATTAGTGTTAGAATATATTACCGGACAGCTGTTTTTAATGCAGACAAGACCTCTTATTCTTTGACAGAACTTCCTTCTCACACACTGTATTACTTTTATGTACCTGGCTAGAATGTTTTGAGAATGCAATTAATTCTGTTTTTCAGTCATTCTTAATCTTTATGAGAAAAAAAAGACAAAATTTCCATAATATAATAGATTTTTAAGATTTTCTTTAAAACTTCACTTTCTGGCTAAAAATACTACTTAGTTCTGACAAGGTCAACTGTTTCGTCTTTAAGAATCTGTTCCTTTTAAGATAACATCTACATAAAAATAGGAAGAATCTGTCTTCTCTGAAGATGCAAGTATTGTAAGTACATGTTCACCTGTGCGGAAACATACAAAAAATAAGATACCAGTCTTCCACATATAAGGCAAAAATTATTAAAGTAATAATGTAAGTAATGTTTTTGCAGCATCTGTTGTCACAGTTTTAAGAGGTTAGAAGCAGTAATATCCTGATTTGATAAAACCAGAATGTTTTGTTTTGCTGCATTGACTCTTCTGCACTTCTGCAGTTGCTTTCTGCAACTGAATGTTTCCTATGCACCAGTATGGATTTCATTCCTCGTAGGCTACATAGCATGAAACCTAAGCATTAAGGTTAAACAGAACAATTATAACTTAAAGGTGTGACTTTTTTGTAATCTCCTCATCCAGAAGTACTGGCTGTGAGCCAGCAAGATTATGCCAAGCACAAATATATCATATGCCATAGTGTCAACACTACAGTAAGTTAGCTCTGCGGCCGGGTGCCAGCCTGATTATGCAAATAGTGGGACTTTTGGCTTGTCAGTCCAAAACGCTGCCAGAATGCCTGGGAGATGGATTTCAATACAGGAGATGCACACCGTCTCGGGGAGGCTGACATTCATAATTTATGATTAATCAGTTTATGGGAACGTGTTAACAGCAGAGGGATRTGGAGAGCAAGATGGATCTCTTACCTTCCTTTTCCCCATTTCTTTTCCTCCTAGCTGACTCCCGGTCTTTTTATTACTGAAAGCCACAGAGAGGACTTGTCCTGTGGGAATGAATTAGTTTGTGAAAGAACCATGCAGAAGTGCTGAGTGGAGAGGAGGTGATCGGAATTGGTCTGAAATCATGCAAATGGCATTGGAGCTGAGCTGGTGCCAAATTAGCCTCTTAGGTCCCAGCAATTTGGCCTATGCCAGGGGGTGTCACTAAGARCTAAATTTGTATCTTATGCAGGTTTTATCTGCAAAATGTAAAACCCTTTATATCTAGGTATTTGGAGATTCCAGCATAATCCTCATCCACTGAAGATAAATGCAAATCTGTCTAACATTCACCCAAGAATGATCTAGAGTGAACTCTGTGACCTGTGATTTAGAGAAAGGAAGATTAAGAGACTTTCAAATACTTTGCTGTTGATCTGAATCTCTGAAATGCTTCTGCAAATTCTTCAGTTAAGATGCAGTGCAAAGTTATTGAGTAGACCCAGAGGGAGGCCAGAAGCAGAAATCTAAGGCTAGAATGACATGCCTGCCTGAAAAGACTCATTTGTCACCACTAGTAAAAAGAGGGCCCACCTGGTAGCTTGCTCCAAGGAATGTCTTGCAGACAGGAGCAGTGGAATGATGCCAAATTTCAGCAGGCATGACAACTTCATCAGGTCTCTCTGAAAATAGCCCTGGGCTTTCAATTTTACAGGTTACTGTGCGCTCCTGAGGCTCCTCTTTGCCCTGAGCATGTTCAGTCTCTCTGCAGCAGCCACTGTGCGGCACTTGGGAGTGAGCCTTGCTTTGGAGGCTGGTTCTAGTCTGACCTGAAATATTTAATTCAGTATCTTTGGACTCTTGTCAAAATAGACTATGTGTTCAACCTGGGTTAAATATGGGTTAAATATGTCATTCCTAGTGACACATTAAAAAATGTCATGTTTTAGCAAAGGCAAACAAAAATTTCCTCATGTTTGGTGCTCAACAACACATACCAGTGCAGAGTATGAAGAGTGAAATACCTATCAAAGKGCAATAAATAAAAACAGAAACATAAATATATCAGTGTCAGAATGGAAGCATATTTTATTATACTCTTGTGCTTTGCAGTTTTAACATTTGAAAGTCCTAATTTATACTTTCAAATTTTAACTTGAATATAGTTTATTGTTATTAACTACTAGAGACTTCTCTGAGTACCTTAAACCCTACAGGCTCTTATGTGATACAATTGTGGCACATTGCAAAGCACCATTCTGCTGTATCATCAGTGACAAAACCGATAAATCCACTGGTAATTGACTTGAGATAATGAAGCTACTTTTAGGATGGAGTAAGATTGTCACCTAATTAGGTTTTTGGAGAAAGAACTAGGACTGTATTAACAGAATGAATCATGGGTAGGTCAATAGTTTAAGGAAAATCAGATAAATATGGATGGTAACATAGTTCAYAAGTCTGTCTTCATAAAGACAATCTTAGCAGCCTTCAAGTTGTGTAAATTCTATTTTATTTTCCAATGTATATCAACAGGCGCAGTCATATATTACGCTGTGTATTTTGCCAGCCTGGAGAAAATCTGCAAGACATGATTAGTTGAGGAGTCTCTAAAGAGCTGTTTGTCTTTGCAGCTGCACTAGCATCCCTTGCAGAAGCCCCTGCTGCATCCACAGAGCGCCATGCTTCTCAAGGTGATTTAACTTCTAAGTGAATGTCTCATCACAGTGGACTGATCTTGCTTGTTGTTACTTCTAGGAATGTTAGAATTAGTCACAGTACAGCTTTTTCTTTCGTTATAATTGGAAAAAAAAAAAGCAGTTTCAGCTAGTCCTTTGGAAACCATTTGGAGCTGAAAGAATATGTGTTGATCTGTGATTGCCACTTTCATAACAAATATTTCAAATAACCTGTGTTTTTTGTTATTATTTTCTAAAACTGCTTTTCTCATTTTCTTRAAGGACCAGCTGAAAAAGTCTGAGGTATAAATTGTAACTGCCCCTTCCTGTTACTGCTAAGGAAGATTACTTGTGGTGACACCACAAAATGGAATGTTTTGAACAGCTTGCTTTCTAGAGACCAGATGCCTRCATTCATGAGAATGAGAAAGATATCTTGACTGCTACAGGATCAAGGGAAAAGCAGAGGAGACCAGGTCTTCCTTCTGTCTCTCAAAACAGGATACCTGAGTACTTTGCTGTGAACTGCCATTCTGACAAAATGCTAATGGCAGCTGTGAACAGAAGACCATAAGGAACCCCGCTGTATGATTTCATGCAGAGGCTCTGTCTGTTCTCTGTCCAATCTCCATAGTCAGGAACAAGGCTTTTTTATACAACAAATGAGACAACTCTTCAGTGATCCTTTCCGAGGTATRGCCTTCCAACTTCTGGAAGTCTTAACTGTAGAGCCCTAGGAAGCTCAAAACTGCTTCTTTGAAATCTCAGGGAGTCAAATTGAGCCAGAATTCTGCAGTTGCAGGATGTATAGTGTGAAAAGAGTGTCCTTGGCTTTTATTTATTTTTTTCCCAGTTTTCTACATGATAATTCCATGAAAAATATTCTAATTCCTTAGGAGAAATAATAATTAAATATATAGAATAAACACATAATAATAGATTACTATTCATGTTCTCTCCTCTCCATAGGCTTTTCTCATTTCCCAATTAATCATTTCTAAGTAACTCAATCTAAGGTAACTGTTCTATGCTTCAAATAAGCCTTCTGCCCTTGTGTGTTTCTTGAACATGTGCTAAAAGCTTTGTTTCAAACAGGACAGTAATCAGTTGTTTCAGACTGGCGYAGAAGTTGGTTCATTTGTAGAAAGTGGCATTTAGATTAGATTTGAGGAAAGCATTTCTGATATGTGCTATTATTCTTATGTTGAAGCCCATCAAATCAGTGTAACCCACAGAACAYGAAGTTTTCAGAAGATAGCTTTGACAAACGTCTTTCAGATGCAGTTTTATTATATGAAACCTGTCTCAAAGCTTAAAAAGAGAAAAGCATGACCTTGAAATTTATTCTGAAGATTTTTCTCCTGTCCAATAGCAAAAAATACATACATATTATGTCACGTCCCAGCTGAAAATACTTTCTTACCTATTTAAATCTTGTCTGCAAAGTCCATAAAATAAGTCCACACAAATGAAAATGAATATTTTTTTCTACTAGTGCAAAAATTTTTAAATCGAATATTAGAACTGATCTACATGTTCAGGCTAAGGATTACATTTATACCACAGAAATAAAATTCAAATGAAAAAAATTATTACTCATTCAATATCTCAGTAACCCACAGCCTCACTTTAGTTTATTAGCTTCATCCTATTCATAAATCTACAAATTACTCTTTTTAATTTTTTTCTATAATACTCTCTGCATTTGTCTTAAACTATGTAACAGTACTTGACTGCTATTTTGGTTAATTCTGTTCTCATTTTTTATTCCTGTTTACTCCATTCACACTGTTTCATTCTGAATGCCGTGATCGCCTCCCCTTCCACAGTTCTTGGATAGCGTGTCTAGTGAGCCAGCTCCACAGATTCCCACTTCAGTTACCACTGAAAGTCTAAAATCTTTTGTTGTTATTGTTGAAATCAGATTTTGTCCCAGCCCATCTTTACTGTACTTGAAGTCTTCATTGCTTGTGGCCTCTCTATCCATATATGAGAGATGAGCTCGTTGCTCTGGAAGTCAGTCCAAATTCTGTTAAAAAGGAAAAAAGGATCTTAATTTCATGTTAKAATCATATTCAATTATTTTTATTTTTTCTCTTAATTTTAATAAACTGTAGTAGACATGATATTTAGGGAACAAATCATAATGTTTCACCTCTACCCAAACTCGCCCTAAAGAGGTGTTGCGTTAGTTTTTAGTCTGTTGGTAACAGCAGTAATAATAGCAATAACAGCATAATACAAATTATTTCTTGTCAAGGTAAAAATACACATTGCAATTTTTCAGGCACGGTTAGATCACAGTTGGATCACCTCTTGCTATCTTAGTATGGGATTATTTCTGACCACACTAAGTCTACTGTTCATGGACTTGTTTTAATAGTGCTAGTAGTCATGGGTTTTTATGGTAGACATTTCAGACCTCTCAGGGATGGCTTCTTCTCAAGGCAGAAGTACTTAAAATTGATAGGAATATTATTTTCTGTAAAATACAGGCTTAATAGAGTAACTTGTATTTTAGACTTAAGTATAAAGTTATTTATTGTACAAACTGGATATGTGGATTTCTTTTTTTACATCTTCTCTATTTTTGTGCTAAATCTACTCAAATATTGGTAGTGRCAAAACTGATGTCTAATAAACTTTAAAAGGCAATATTACTTGAATTACAAACATCATATCTAAAGCCATCTTTAATGCAACCTATTATATATGTTGAATTGGCCATGTTGTGGTTACTGTTCAGAGTGCCCATATCTAATCTTAGAAAAAGTAGCTSTAAAGGTGTAAAATAATTAAAGAAAAATTAACATTTTTTTTCTTCAAAAATGTCATGACTTTTGAAAGCTTTTATTGCTCTTTAAAATTTCCAAGCAAATGTGAAGGTAAAAATTATTTTGATGTTCTATTGAGAAACTTGTTTTCTGTTTCCAGCCAGGAATATATTGTGGCAGTATGAGTCATATACCAGTTTCACTTTTTGTTAGGAAAATAAAAATCACTCACCATAAATCTGCACTTTAGTGCTGATTTTAACAGAGCTTGAGTTGTAGAATTTTCATCTATCCAGCAGCAGTTTCTTGCAAAAAGGAAGCTACTTCTTTGCTACTACTTATTACTAGTGTTAGTAGCAATAATCTGTTTTGATGTGCTTTTCCATCTTCTGGAAGACATGTCTRCTTGGAACATGCTAAATAACAAGTGTTAAATCTTACACTGACAAAATACAGTATTCAAATACACACTACTAATAGAGATTTTGTAACATTTCATGTCCACAGCTTTGAACAATTCATAGATATTCCCCAGGAGCACAAGTAACATCATTTTACGGGTGCAGAAATAAAAGCAGAGATGTCAGTTCCTACCTGCCACCTGCAAGTGAGTCACACAGCAAAGAGCTGGATCCAGATTTGTAGATTTTGACTTTTTTGCTATTTCCCTAACTTTTGGCCAGTGTAAGTTCTATTTAGGGTCAGTAACCATGACATCAAAGAGAAGTCTTGCAGTTCTGTATGGATAATCCCAGTGCTTGATATCCGTGTGTTATGTATCTGTTTTCTTTGAACCAGGAATTGCATTGGGGTTCGTACTTCCCTAAAGCTTCTGTAGGGCACTGAAGTCAGTAGGATTTGAACTGATTTCAGTAAGTTGGTAGTCAGACCTTAAGTAAAGTATTGAAGTAGCTTTATTAATTTGGGGTTATGTGCCTAGWTCTGTTTCTGAGACTGTTCCTTAGTGTTTCTAGAGTGATAAGGCTGCCCTGCCAGTCCCAATATTCAGACGTGAAAGGCAGCTGGTCTAGATGAATTGAGCAAAATTCTCAGCTGACCTGAGAACTGATATAATTGCATTAATTTCACAGAGGGAAACCAATTTACCCTTGAAAGGGTATAAAATCGTACCTGCAAAATGGCATTTATGTCAGGTGACCTAAGTCTACACTTCAATTATTGAATTTTTCATTTTGTTTTCTTTCATGATCTATATCAGCACAATAGTGCAATATTTAGCTTCCTGAACCAGCTATTGGATTAAGAATAATGTCTGAACGGAAGATACAGAGGTTCTAGTTATGCCATTAGGGTGGGAGCAGCAGTGGGAGCGCTCCGAGTGGTTTCCTTTGGGCACAGGAACTCTCCCTACTGGTCATGCCAGACTCGTGCTTAGGAGCACCCTAGAGYGAAGGCTCTGGAGTTAATTGCTCACATTTGCACCTACAAGTTGACCTATTACTTTCCTGAGCCTGGAGTCAGTCACTATTGAAAGTCATCTCTTTGTTTTGTGTTTTCCTGCAGGTTACAGCATCTCTTTATCCTATATGCAACAGAATATAAATATGGATACTCTCTGTCCTTGAAAATCTCTTATAGGTTCAAATACCAATTGTATTGAGTATATGGTATGAAACCTTGGCTTTTACTTTAGCAAGTACAAACAAGCTTGCTGTTACTTTATGGCTCACTTCCATGATTTAAATGATTGCAGTTACTGGTTCAGGGTGACACTTGCCTCAGATGGTGATCTTTTCTTATTTTAATCTGTTCAACAATAAGCTTAATCTTAGGGATGGTTAATAAGTYTTGTTGGTAGCATGTCATCACATTACCTCTATTAATAAATTTTTAAGCAGCCAGCTGAAGCATTTATCTCAAAAGAACAAAGACACAGCTGAAATATAGATTGCTAATGCTGATTGAATTTTTCTATGTCTTCCTACCCTGGGATAGATTCCCTAGTTTCTGATGGGTGACAAATTAATTCTAAGATCTTGGAAATTATCTGTCTACTAGGTGCGCTGTAACATTCCTCTCCCTAGTGTCTGAACATATATATTGTACTGCTGATTTTTAGAGAGGCCATAACTCAATTTCCCATTTTGTGTCTGTAGTGAGCCTACAAATAAGCACAGATGCAATATGTGCAGACACAGTTATCCTCAATCACTATAGATGTGAACAAGTGCTGAAAAATATCTTTTTGATATTTAGGAAAATTCATGTGGCTTTAAGTCTGCATACATTGCCCCAAATGCTTGGGCTTAGAAAATGCAGTTGCAATAACTGAAATCTTTTTGACTTTCTATTTGATTATGTCCCTTACATAAAAGATATTTAGATTAGTTCATATCAGTAATATAAGGAAAAATACCTGATAAGTAGAGCAATTTATCTAAAAAGATAAATTTAGTTGATATAGTTAATATCAAACTTCAGAAAAACAAATAAGCTGAGGGCATACTCATTAAGATGTCCTGTCAAACATAGTTCTAATGATATCAGGAAATAACTGAGCTTGAGTAAAGTGTGTGGGATCATACTTTCAAATTAGTCTGCTACAGATCTTAGAGATCACTTTTTTTTTTTTTCCCCTTATGTGCTAGGTAATGCTTTTTATGTCCTATAACACATAGCATAGAAAATACATGTAGAAACTATCTGTTATATCAATAAAAAAACTTCTCTGCAAGGCTCTGTTTCAAGATGAAGATAGCAGCATGGAAAGTCTATTATATATTGTAAATGCTAACAATTTCTTTCTTCCTCTATTTGTATTTGAAGGGTTTGGTACAACAGTAATACGATGTTTTTCATTCCTTTCCATATCATGTAGTGCTCAATTCATCCCGTGTTCATGTCACACCAGTTGGCTGATCTGTGTAGTGAGTGTTAGGGGTGTTTCTGAGACTGAAGCAACRTTTATTTCCTGGCAGATGTGATGAACTGCATGCAACGAATCTTTTGCTTGATCAATCTTGACTTCAAAGGATCTGTACAGTCAGTCACTATATCAGTACTCTAAATTGCTATTTTATCATAGCGGTTCCCTCRCTGGAATCCTGATGACCAAAGAGCTCTGGGCATGATATGTCATGTATTCAATGCGTATTTAAGGCAGGCCCTGAGGCCTAAATTCATCTTCTATTTGAATAGTAAAAGTCCTTTAAGATATAYGGTTTCGGCAGTGAATCTTGAAACTGTGAAAAGATCCCAGGGTTAGTATTTTGGGACAACCTGGTTTGTTTTCATTTTTCAGTGTGAAAGGGAGTGTTTGTCTGACCCTAACCTGCTAGCAAACACCAATTTAAGAACATACAACAGCAATTTAAAAACATAGAWCTCACTGCTGTGAGTCATGCTGGTTGTAGGACTAACTGTGTGTAAGAGTTAGTTSAAGCCTACACAACACATAACATTCTTTACAGTATGTTAGTCTCATATGTATTTATCACTTGTTTGTATTTTCGTATTTTTCTAATGGCAAGTCAATAGCAGATTAACAATTAAATACATACTAAAGGCTGAACCTACCACTGAACCTACCTCCAACATWTCTATGACACCTCTTCAGCACTGCGTGGTGGAATTTTCCTCTTCCTTTACTTTATAACTCTAAGCTGCAGTTTACTGGAGCTAGCTCAGAGCTATAAATGATGCAATAAAAGTCTGTATTTATGKCATTTTCAAGCTAATTTTGGAAAAGCTATTGAGGCAGAAAAATTAACCTCAGGCAAATTCTGAATCTGGAACTCTGAACTTTCTGACTTTTCTGCTCTGTGGATTCATGTGCCTCTGACAGATTCAGGCAGAAAACAAAACAAAAGCATGGGCAAATATAACAACAAATTTCTGATTTGTTGTTAATATGAGCTAATGACAAAGTAATGAGTGAGTTATTAAAAAATAACCAGAATAAGCCATAGAATGTTTCTTCTGTTTATATTTGTTAAATTTGGACTTTAAAGCAATTACTAGAAATTAATCACTGAAACAGCAGCAGATATGGAAGAGAACCTGTAAGAGCTTTACCCAAGCATCATTATTCCTTTGTGTGTAAAGTTAATTAGATGTTATAGGCTCTTTTGTAAGATGACATCTTACCACATTTATTGACTATTCTTTATCTGCTAGTTACTTGAATGGCAGCAAAATTAGTTTTCATGTGTGAATCTTGCCATGCTCAAAATCCACTAGAACAGTAGCTCTGTCACCGGAAATCTCTGAACTAATTATTGCAATTAACTTCTTGAAATGAAAAAAAAGATACACAACCTTCCAGCATCAGAAGAAATAAATTTGTGCACCTTTATATTAAGAATCCATAGACATCTCATTCCACCGAGAACAAATAAAAGGAAACAAATTCTCTGAAATGTTCAGTCTCTTCAGATCCAGAGCAGCCTGTGTGCTGGCAAAACTAATATTTTGTGTATCTTCCAAGCTGTTCATCCCAATATATTTTTATTGTAACTATACCATTTATCCTTTTAGGGTGAAAGTCTTTAATTTGGAGGTGAAACAGCAGTCCACTGAGAACATGGTCTGAACAATTTTAATACTATCAAATAATATTGCCAAATATCTTTAAAGTGCTGTAGTAGAAGAGTTTCCTCAAGTGTGAGCCTTTCTACTGGAAGTGTCGTAATCTGCCAACAGAAGCTCTTTCTGTAGGAATGGGAGCTTATGACCTGTTGTGAAGAATGGGAGAGAATCATTCTGCTGCTCAAGATAGACAGAGGGGCCCATATTTCAATTTTATATATCAGATAGCCAAACAGAGATATTAAAGAGCTTACATATGCATAACAGTTTTGCGTGCTTCCACTTCATATAAAAAATTCTGCCGCTGTGATTTTTTCAAATTCTTCATTAAGGCTAGTACATTCATTTCATATTTTACAGTATAAATATGTGGCCCTTTAGAACCTGGGCATCGTTTATATGCTGAATACATATCCATAGATGCATTGAGTTTAAAGGAGTTTGGTTCTACATTTTAATCATGTCAGAGAGGAAATGAGATAGAAAGCACTAACTAGAAAGCACTGCTATGGGCTAACAGTGAAAGGTGTAATCGTTTTTTGGTGCTTTTAAGTTAAAACTAATAGATTTCTCATCTTTGCATCTCTTCTTGATTAATTCTGTGAATCTCTAYGGTTACCTTTGCAATACCTGGAAATACTGCCTCTATGTATTCTGTGATGTTTCAAGAAAGAATCAGTTTGATAACTYGAAGTTTTATTAAAATCTGCACCATTCAATTTGATTAACTCTTTAAAAAATGCTAATGTTCCTTCTGAGAATTCCTAGTAAACAGTTTTGTGCTTTTGTGTAGCACTTGTTATCTGAGAAATTCACAGTCCATTAATTAAGCCTAACAACATTCCACTCGGGCAAGTAAATATTTTTACATGTGGTAAAATATTTTTTCATGAGATGATGATATTATCAGGTTCTTTCAGTRGGTCAATAATAAGACTGAATATCAGCATGGCAAAATCGAGATTCTTATCATCTGCATAATTCTCCCATCATTTTAATAGTCTCAGAGCATTTTTATGTTATAGGAAACATAAATGAAGCTTTATTCTATACAAGAAAAGCCAAAAAGCTTCAGTGAAATTGTCTACTTTGTTGTAGATGCCGAGGCTCACCACAGGAGTACTTGGTATTACATAAATGGTTCCTAGCTTGGGAAATTTGAAGAGATAATAATAGTCCAGTCACTCCACATAATTTTAAGTTATTGCAAAGAAAGAAAAAGAAAATTTGATTCAGAAAAAAAAAATCAGGAATTGCATAAAAAGCTTTCTCTGCTGAACCAGAAAGACTATATAGATTTCCTTTGGTGGAAAAAGAAAATCAGYAGAAGATGCATTTATTGGAATATAAATGAAAATATACTAAGAAATGAGAAATTCAGAAATTATGCTTGAGAAACAATCTAAGTTAAAATTCAACTTATTTATTTTTGCAAAACATACTTTTTTAATTATGACAAGTCTGTGTATTTCAGTCTTCTCTTTCATTATGTATGCACAAATGCCTGCATATTTTTCTCTCAAAATCATAAACTGTTCATCTATGTGTAAGTGAAACTAGAAATGGAAGGGAATTTCTGAATTGAGATTTAAGCAAACTATTTAGAATGCAAAAAATATCCACTGGTATTAAAACTCRTTAACAGATTAAATTTACAAATCTGTGGCATGCAGTGATCGCTTAAAATGTCCATCTTCCTGACCACTCTAGGAGTGATGGCTCTGGCCTGAGATTAATAATCATGTATTTTTTGCCATTCTTATTGAGTCAAACAGTATCTAGTGCCTAACATTATCTCTTCTAAGTAATCAAAATTCTTATGTTAACTTCTCTAATTCTTTTGGTGTTTATAAAATGAATGACCATGACTGATGATTTGTTTACATTTATCCAGGGTATTAAAGCAACAGATTTTTCTTTTGGTTTTCCACTGATCTCTAAGAGTTATTACTAAATAGACTCAGCATAGGTAGCTTCTATAGGGAGTGAGCGGTTTTTCTGTTGTTATTGTCGCCACCTAAATAGTTCTCTTCGATGACATTTTTTAAGTAACCCCTATAGYAATATGCCATTGCTCTTCAGAATCAAATGGTTTTGCAGTCCATTTCATTGGCCTCAGGGAAAGGTGACTCACAGAAGAAGAATTATTAGCAATTCCCCTGCTTGCTTTTTATTATCTGATGGTAGTTGGAAGCAGTCTGGCCAATGCAAAACTTAGTACACTAAGGTGCTGTTTTTGCTAAATGTATGCTTGAAAATGAAAGTACTGAAGTAGATAGTAATGGATCTAAATGCTTTGCTTGAAGCACTAGAAAGTACTTTACTGTAAAGATACTAGACTGGGTGACCTTCTATAAGCTGCTTCAGAAGAGAAAAAGTACAATTCTGAACTGATTCTGGACATGTACTGGAAAAAATTGCGGTAGTTCTAAAATGCTTTTCTGCACAGAAAGACTCACTGTTTTACTTGCCCTAAGTGAAGCAGCCACTTTCAGAAACTTCAAATGCTCTTCCGGTCTCTCACTATGATAGGAGTTTTATTTTGAAACCAATTCTCTTACTGAAACAGGCATTTGCCATTCCTGCTCTCAGTTCTCAGTTCATGGTTTTCATATTCTATGTAACTGAGTAATGCAGGAATGGAAGCCAAAATTTATTTGTAGCCTTTTTGACTTTGTTAATAAATGAAAATGTAAACTTGAGATTTTTGATTTCACTYCTATTTTGTCTTCCTTTTTAATACACCCTTTCTTCTAGCTCTCCAGTTCTTGCTCATTCAAAAGTGATTTCTCCCTCCAAAATGAAGTTATAGACCTCATGTGCACTGGTAGTAGGGAACTACTTAGTAAGTAACACATAACATGATCAGCAGACACCATGGTGGCATTTGTTTTGGCTATGGAAATGTTAAGGAAGAGGACTTTTCTGTCAACCCCAAGCAGTAGGCCATTCAGTGTCAAGCCCAGCTCAAGGTGAATGTTTAGAGAAGAGGTCTTGTTGAAGCAGGAAACTGCTATAGCCTCATTTAACAACAGTTCCTTTGAAAAAMATAAGTATAGTTTCTTGTGGACTTCAGTCAAAAACTCTTCTCTTCTTCTCTGGTAACATGCAGAGCCATGACCTCTGCTTTGCTCTATTCAGGTACAGAGAAAGAAGAGCTTTCAGCACTTCTGCAAGCACTGGCTGAGGCAAAGAGCCCTGAAGAGATGTGAGCATCACAAGTTACACTGCGAATGGCTCAACAGTAAAGCCGCTCCTGCTGTGGTCAAACTACCAAGATTTACGGTAAGGAAGTTGATGTTGATGTACAGGGACAAAAAAATGGCTGATATTCATAGAACAAATCAAGCACATGAATCTGTACCACTGCTGAGGTTCTAAGTAACCTTCAGAAAACAAAAAATATTATGAAGAACATTTTAGTCAGTGTGACTGAGTGTCATGCTCTTATTGCATTAGAAGATGAATGCTTCAGACAGGAATCTTTTGCTCTTATTGTACTCCAGGGCTGTTGCCTCTGTGTCGTACGTCCTGCCATCTCTAAGCTTGCGGCCTTTCCCGCTTCAATCTGCCCATGGCTTTTTGCATGCCATATTTTGCCAGGAATCATTACATGGGTTCCCTTACCGGAATGTCAAATCTATCACCTGAATATGGAAAACTCAATGATAACACTCCTTGATTTTAGGAAAAGTAGAGAATGCTGGAGATAATTAAAGCATAACTTTATGGATATCTAATATATATGTCTTCGTTGTAATCTATAAATCTAGTGCAARTTCTGGCAATTTTACCACAAATACATATATAGACCAAAAATGTATCAAAACTAGAAACATTTCAGACATGTGGGCAACAAGAATGAGTGAAATTTTATTTGAGAGAAGAAATTAAGAATAGAAAGATATTTTAAAAAATGCTGAAATAGGCCATCCAGGCTGCTCTTCTCATTATATAGCTAACCTTTTACAGTGAAAAAGAATATGTATAAGCAAATAGCACAGAGCAGCTGATATTCTAAGTTCCTGTCTTATTTACTGTCATAGAAACTTACTTGTATGCACAGATTCTAAAATTCCCCCAAAAGTGAATGAGTGACAAACCTGCTAAATAGGTTTTCTGCCAGGTATTCCTGTCAGGCCTACCTTTACACTATCCACTGGACCATGTGGACTTCTAGATGTTCATTCAAGCAGATAAACTATCCACCTTTCTAAGAAAATGAGGATTCTGTCTGCCTTGAATCCATTCCAGTAAATACATGAGATTTCTTCTAGCTGCAGACAAGCCTACAAAATCATCTTGTGTGATTAACACCACTAGTAAGTGGCTTTTGTTGCTATGGGATGACTAGATTGTTGTGTTATTTGAAAYAAAATTGGAAGATCTTTCTGATCATATCATAATGACTGATTATTTTCCTTCTGCTCCACRCTCACACACAGACAGACATAATCCTGCAGAATCTATGAAGAAAGCATTCCTATGCATTTTCCTAATGGCATTTTGAAGCTGGGATAGCTTCCTTAATTCTTCATATGCCAAGGAGTTTGACACTACCTTTGGAATCACTGTACAGCAATCTTAAATGAAACAGCTTGATAGGTTGCCTTTTTTTTTTCCTTTAAATAGACTGTATGCAAAAAAGTAAAGACAAAAAGAATTAATTTAAAATCCTGCTAAAATATCATCAGTACTGCTGTCCAAAATATGCTACTTTAGAAAAACTGAAAAGTAGTTATCTTGCAGCAGAAGCTATTTAAATAGCTGACTGGAAGCAACTCAAGTACTTATATTTCTCTTGTTTATCAGTGCGTTATGGTGCCTACAATTAGTTTATTTATCTATCTACCGAGGAAAAAAAACATTCTTTAGGTTGCAAAAAAAGCATCTATTATGTGCTACATATCTTTGAAAATCTGTTTTTTTTTTAATGAGATGTGTTGCTTTTTGAGGAAAAGATAAAAGAAATCTTTTATATTTATCTAGGGATAGCTTCTTCCCTTGCCTCCCACCCCTGCCCTCCATTTATCTGAAAATAAAAATAGAATCACCTACGTAAGTTACTGTTATGATGATATTTTTAAATAAAATTAGACTAATTTCTCACTAGAAATTAGAAATATTTCATTGTTATATGGCTTAAGCAATTTCAAATAGCAGTATTGGTAAGCTTTCAGCTAGTATTTTCAATATTTATCTTAGATCCAGTGATAACAATGAATTATARAAGTAAATACAATAGCAAGAACAGCAGTGGCTACCTAGGAACACCAATGATATCTCAAAGGCTGGGCTTAGTCCCTAATTTTTATTTCATGGAAAGGAGAAAAAAACAACGAGGTAACCTTGAAAAGAAAGTTAAATAGCCTGATGATGGCAAACCTCATGATCTGTAATATGTTGTTGTGGGATTAGAGCTTTGAAACATAGCCTCTGAGCATATCTAAACTGCCTTATCTTCATAACATCATAGAAAAAAATCTTCTGCTGAGGGTTTTATCTGGAAAAGTTTGTTTTTAAAAAACAGGGAGAATGCTTCGGATAGAGGGGTTAATAAGGAGCTACAGGCAATGAGCCCTTTGTGACTGCAGCATTATAGGGATGAATGCCTAGCTAAGGATGTTAAAAACAGCAACTTGCTTTTGCTTTCCAAATCATGGGCTTGGGAGGCAGGGGTCGGTAGCCCTGCAGCTGAGGAAAGAGGAAGCTTTCTCAGCCTGTGCCTCTCCTCAGCTAGGTTCCAGTGGACTGCAGTATGCAAGCTGCTGCTTTGATTTTCAGCAGATTTTCAATCTTATTAAAACAAACTCCTGCTGCATGGGTGTTCTGTGCAGATTAACCTGCCGGAGGCTCCTCCAGCTGCTGCGGAGGCTTCCCGGCAGGTTCCTAAGGCGAGGAGGCCGAGGAGCGGGGCTGGCCGGGCCACGTTCCCCAAGCAGCAGTTACAGCACCATGGGCCGGGCTCAGAGCACCTAAAGCCATTCCCATGCAAGGGACCATGTGCCTGCATGCCCTTGGATGTGACTTCTGTAGTATCTCCACTGAATAACACCAAATTAATTTAGGTGACTTTTAACACCATCCCCTGAGCCCCAGTTTGGTGCAGGTCCAAAACGCTCTTTCTGGAGCAACTCCATGGAGCAAAGCCCGTCTCCAAAACACAGTTAACCTAATACAGCTCTTTCTACTGTTGCCACTGTTGCCTCAGCGGCAACTCAGTGGCCTGAGTTGCTTCAGTGGCAACTTCCAGCACTGAGCTCAGCCTTTTTCCTCTTTTGTTTGCTTCCACTGGACTAGTCCCCTAAACAGTCTAACTGGTATCTCCATAATGACCAGCGGTCTGGAAAGACCTCTTTGTGGGCCCTTTCATGTAGGAAAAGTCTGTGGTCTGGAGATCCAGACCAGGTCAGAATTCTTGGCAGAATCCCAAAGCCACCAGCCAGATTTTCTGTTCTTTGAATCACTGTTTCTAGAACAAGCTCTCTCTTCACAGAACCAAGCTCTGTTATCAAATCAAAGTCCATTTCTATATTCTATATTCTCAGGGTGACCCATCATCTCCATGTTTGTAAAACATTTTAAGAGCTTAAGGTTTTAAAGGGGCTTTAGTACTTAAGCTGCTTTTAATCCTTAAAGCAATTTATGCACAAACATCTTTAAGGAGATAAAAATGGCTTTGTTTCTTAAATGCTGCACATTTAAGCTTTCTCACTCTTAAATCTTTTAAAGTGATTTATATATTAAACCCACTAATACCAGTATTGCTACTGATTTAGTCTGTGACCTTGGACATATCACTCTTCTTCTGTGTATCTGTTTGTCTGTAAAATGGGAATAATAGCATTGCAACTGTTGTTTAAAATAAGCAGTTAATGCTTGAACAGGCATTTAAATGTGAAAAAGGCGTAAAAATATTTATCAGTTTTATTAAACACAAGTTTAATGGTCAATAAATCAGGACTAAATCACTGCATATAAACAGTATAGGAACCATTTTCTGGCAATAGACCTATAAGTTTTTTAATGTAGAATGCAATATTTTCATGCCTGATAGGAAGAAATGCTGATCATTGCCAATATAGTGAAATAAGATTTTAGAAATAAAATRTATACATATTTTTCAAAAGATATAACTGACTTCATTTAAGCATGCTCTCTTGAAATAGCTCTTCTAGCCCTTAATCTTTCTTTCACTTCTGTTTAAAAACCACTGAAGTTTTTTGTATAGTCATGCACTTTTCCTGCAAGGTGGGTTCATGACATAAAAATGTAAGCCTTGACACAAGGTCTTGTCCATGATATGGCTGATACTTGGGAAAAAAAAAAATCCAGTAGAAGTAAAAAGTGCAATGGTGAAAAACTGAGTACCAAGCAATGTCTTGCACTTAAAAGTACATGCAAAGGTCAATATGCTTATTTTGGAAAATGGTTCATTTCCTATATTTTTTTTTTTTCCTAGAAAACAGTACTAGAATTTGGAATGCAAAATGACATGACACAGTACTGATTTTTTTAAGGCTATGCATATGTAGTACAGGATGCCAAATCTTGGAGAGAGATTTACAATATCATCCAATAACCTTTTGAGAAAGRGGGAGACGTTACAGATGGTGTAAGATTGAGAGACAGATGAAGTGACTTTAGGTAATCAAAGTGAAAATTGCTGCCTGACAGAATCCCAGTAGCAAGGCCCTCTTTTTTTTCAGAAATGCTTGATGAATTTTTACAGTGTTATAGTATTTGAGTTTTATATTGTATGATATTCACCAAGTGACAGTGTGACCCTCTTCTCCCCCAAGATGTTATCACTTCTCTATAGCAAAGTAATTCTGTTGCTGTCTTAGTAGAGATGAACTCATGAATCAGTGATGTGGGCAGAGGTGGCAGTCCAGATAGCGCTCTGTGAAATCTATAAATCCTTTAGAAGGGACTGTTTCTCTGCTGCCAGCAGTTATTACTGTGTCCCAATCAGCCAATTTCATTTTGAAACTTTAGGTGGCCTGGTTTGGAGTGCTAAATGAGAAAAGCTACCGGGAGATTAAGCACATTGTATCATCACATCAGCACTCTGTATGATCTGAAAGGTGGACAACAAAGTCCAGCTATACTTTTCTGCTCTTTCTGGTTTAGTAGTTATCAGTAGTTAGCAGTCATCACTAACACTAGAGTGCATTTGCTTTAAGTCATAACCTGTAATCATATCTAGTAGAAGTTATCAGGAAGGGTTTCTTTTTTTTCCCCTATCTTGACTTAACCATGGATTCAGTTGCAATTTATAAACTTTCAATAGTTCAGCCACACAATAACCATAAAATGTCATTTCAGATCTATGTCATGATCAAAACTTTTGGGCAGGAAATTCTCACAAACTGCTTGTGAGATATGGAATAAGCAGGACTGTAGGGTGAATTGTGCACAATYGCACTCTGAACTGGTAGATACACACACTACACACACAGTGAGTAAATAAAGATCCTTGGGTTGGAAGACAGATATGTTCTAGTGCTTGATCCAACTGCAACAACTACAACAAAAAATTAAGTACTTTGTCTTCTGCCAAAGAGCAAGTGTACATCTAAATATACAACAAGTTATCCTGAATCCTAGCTCTCTGTAATGCCCAATGCTCATCATGAAGAGGTAGAAAGTAGACTTGGTTTGCTTTCAAGGCAAAATCCAGCGTATCTGCAAAACACCTGGGAAGTCATAAGATAATGTCTTTTTCTTCATAACTTTAATTAGAATGGTTGACTATCACCAATAAAATAAGGATAGTAAAAAATATTTATTGCCTAGTTTTGGTTCTTCATGTTGTTATTTGTTATTCTCAATAAGCATTCAGGCGGTCAAAGTGTTTCAAAGAATCTGGAAGGAATAATAAGAAGTGTAAGAATTCAAGCTCAACAGTAAGAGAGTTCCATTCAAGCTCTCTATTATTCCAGATAAAAAACAAATTGATCAGGAAAAAAGAAATAAGACATTAATTTTGTTTTGTAAGACTCACTGAAGAGAGTATTTATAAACCACCTGAATGAAAAATTTTGCACTGTTTAATAGATTCAGTTGGAAAAAAACGTATTTTTTGAAGTAGAATTAGTCAGTGGACTAATTGGTGACTTAGAAATGTCTGAGAAATGATCAGGAAGTTAACTCTAAGCACTTTGAATGATGAATCAGGATCAGGATGGTCAGAGACTACTTGCAATCAGATGGAAAAAAAAAAGAAAAAAGAAAAAAAAAAACAGGAAGGAAAGATCAGAAGTAGTAACGGAGGAGAATAAATAGTAAATCAAACAGCTCCATGGTAATTTGCTGAATGTATTAGCTCAAAGATGATAGTGCCACCTCCTGACTCTTTCAGTACTACTTCCTGGAATACAACACCTTTTGGGTTTGTTTTGTTTTCTCCTGGAGATTTTGGTTGTTATGTACTCACCTTGAAAGGCCAATGAAATCTGATGGGATTATGGAGTTGTTGACCAATTTTGTCCATTGTTAGCCATATATAGTAACGAAGAATCTAGTATTCTGGTGTGTAACCTAAATTTAGGCGTGAGAAATGATGAGTGACAAAAGAGATTTTTCTTGCTAAAACAGATAATGCCTGACAAGATAGATTTGTGAATAAAATACTACATTTCAGGAGCCCTCTTTCAGCTAGATAAATACTTTGAATAATTAACAAAGCAATAGGATATAATTTACTAGCATTTAACTTAATGTTTACTCATAAATTATTGTAATATATGGTGATAAATGTGCTGTTGGAATAAGAAGGGTACAATATATCATTTGCAGTTGCCATTGATATATTATTTAGTGTTATTTGCTCAAAATCTAAACAWTGTAAGAATAAGAGAGGACAGAAGGTTCCTGGCACGTAGCTAGGCTGGAAGGTTCTGCTCATCTGCGCTGTAACTCCACCGTAGCCGGGGCTCACAACCTGCTGCTGCAGGCAGGGAAGCTGGGTGGGCTCGGAGGTGGTCAGACTTTGTCCAGGTCCAGAGAGGCAAGAATGTTATTTTTTAGAACTCATCAGGAAAAATAAATTACTTGGAGTCTGGTCTTAAAAGTGAAGACGGAGGGCAGACTTAGTGAAGACTGGTAAACTCATAATAATAAATAGATGAATTAAATCTCCTTGATAAAATCCTTATAGAATATGAGCCCCTTTTTTATTAAATATATGACTGATGTGTCTCATTCATGACATCAAAAAGAAGTCCCAACAATAGCTTGGTAGTTCATGCTCCGTATCACAGGAAATCATTTCTGGCCGCCTCTTTCTCTCTTTCTTAAATTGCAGTYGTCTTATGAGGGGATATTTAGCACCTCTGAATGTAATTAAAGGTGATGTGGTGGGCAACTAATAAAGCAGTGCTTTAGTGATTCTGCATGTGAGCGAGGTGAAAGATCACATTTGCCTTCCCCCTACATGCAGACTCCTTGTCACATTGAGAATTATTCATTGCTGGTGTAATAAAATAAGAAGAATCAAAAGGCTAGTAAGGATCTCTCATTGCTCTGCAGTGATTGCAAAGTACATCTTTCTCTTGTTATGGGAAATGTAAAGAGAATGAGATAAAATGAGAAAACCTACCTTATAATGCAGCATAATTTAAATAAATTGTTTGATAGAAGTTTGGAAAGGAAAATTTAGAAAACTTCTGCACAATTATATCTATAAAAAAAWATATTATTCAGAAACATTTTCTTCAGGAATGGCATCTCATTCAGCATCCTTGGGTTTAAGCAAAGTCTATATTCATTCAAGGCTTAATGTGGCCAGTATCTTACCAATATCATAATTTAAAACCCTTAGCTTTTAAAGGTTGTGGCAGGCCGTGGTATAGTACCGGGACATAAATTGCCTATGGGTCTGTCATGAGGGGAGAGAGGGTGGAACAGAATCAACAACTGAGTGATGTGGGCTGAGGCCAGTTAGCAAACGCAGCAGTTGGGAGACTGAAGTTCAGTGTCTCTCTCCTGTCGCATTTGTCAGCAATACCCTTCAGAAAGCCAAACTTACAGCTGCTTTCCTGGTGTAGGTTTCAGAAAGAAGTATCTCTCTGGGGTGGAATAGCCTTTGCTCAAGCAAAGAGATGCCTTTGGGGTTGACTGTGTCCTGAAGGCTTTGTTCTGCTTTCGTTCTAACACACCATCAAATCCCATGAAATATTTATAAGTGCAGAATCTTCCAAATGATGTTCTATTTATATCAGTAATAAAATGACAACTCTCTAAGTACATTTCCTCTAAATTTTTAACTTATGTCATACACCAGGGCTAAGATGATAAATTAAAGAGTACTCCACAACTCATGGGAAACAATGAGAAATGTTCATCTGAATAACAATTCTAGCTTCTATCACTTCTTTAAAATATAGTGCACTTCTTTGTAAGTGGAATCCTTGGCTCATATTTTGTACTTTTTTTTCCTATGTTTTGCTGCATTGGTTAAGACCTCATGTCGTTCAGCTTAGTGTCTTTCAGCTTTTGTTCTATAGTGTCATTCTAATTTTGTTCCATGTGCACATAGTCACTCTGTAAACAAGATTTAAATGTTTCCTGTCGAGCACAAAAAAAAAAAAAAAAAAGGAAATTTAATTTTGGAGAATTCATTGCTTCTGAAAAATCAGGGTAGTGAATGGGTCAACTTCAGCAGCAACCACCTGCAAAGGAAACTAAGACAAATCTCCATCCTGGTGTCCTTTAATATTTGCCAGTAGAAAGAAATGATGGCAACAAATAAATTTTATTGGTTGCCTGGATTATAYATGACATCATTCTTGTGTGATATTAAAGTATATGCTGTTACAGGTCATATGCTTTATCCAAAGCAGGACAGCCTCTTGATAAAGGTTATATTGCTATCTTGATAAAGATTATATTGCTAAAATTCATTTGCACTGAGCAGCTTCTGCAGGCAGGACTCTGCTTTTAAAATCAAGCTCTCTCTCATAAACCCTTAGGAGCTTGTAGTGGTAGTGCTTATTGCTCTTTTCTGGGGTGAATATTCGGTCCCCTGGGGGCAGGGTTATACAGCCAAGCAGACATATGTGATCTATTAATAGTAGATTTCTCTTTTTTCTTGTATCACCAAGATACACAGTGATTTGGAATCTATTATATGAATTTGATTGTGCTATTTGAACTACTGAAGTGAGAAAAAACAAAATTATTTCCAGTTACAAATCCCAAAGTTGTCCCAGGTGGGAACAGTCACAGTTTACCAACAAAAATGCATGAGAAAAAAAAAAATGAGAGAGAACTTTCRCTGTTAAATATGATGTGTTTTGTATTTTACCTGAGATACAATCATAAACCTATTATTTTCAATCTACTTTTATCGTCTAAGAGAACCATCACAGTGACAAGCTCTCAGCAGAGCCTGGCTCATTAAACTTTACAATGTATTTACAAGTGTCACTAAAGAGAGGATTCTCAAGAACATCAAGACCTACAGGGAAAGACTCTCTGGTTTGCCTGTGGTGATTAACACTCTGCACAGCAGTACAGATGACTTCAGTTTGATTTCTTGTCCTCATCCAAYGGAAGGAGACCCAACTGTTCTGGAAATAACATTTGCCAGGGACTAAGGATCATACAGAGTCAACTGCAGGGAGTCTGCCTTGACAGTGTTGATGTTCAAGCATTCATATCAAGTGAGGAAAAAGCAAAACTCCTGTTGTTCCCCATGACGTCCTGCAGATTAAGACAAAGATTTGTCCAGCAGGATTTTGCCTATCCTTATTCCATTCCTTATTCCCAGACAAACAGAYGTATATCACTGCCTAACTTTGTAACTTATGAAAAGCTTCACTGAGGAAACAGAGATGTAAATTAAACAGCTGATTGCTTCTCATTTTCTGTGGTCGGTGAACAGGAAACACTGATGAAAATAATCTCCAGGCTCACTGAGCCCCATCAGCCTTTTTAGCCTCCACGTATTAGAGAGAACAGCCATAAGCTTTGCTTGAGGACTTTTATAAAAAGGCTAGTATTTTGATATAAAAAAGACATGCCTGACATACCACATATCTTTACGAACACTCTTGATTTATCCACATATTGTCTCAGTTTCTTCTCCAAAGGTATTAGACTGTATTGTCATTGTCACATATACATTGCAGGAATTTTATTCATAGGCAGGAGAAAGCAGTAAACAAGCTGCCAAACAGTGTGTTTAGCTAGGCTCGTGCTCTGCCATCTTCCCATGCCAGAACAAGCCCTTTTGAACTTGGTGACAGGAAACTAAATATACAGAGACTCATCCTTAACAAAGCCACTGTCATCCCTCCTGACAAACTGTACGCTGCTGTCCAAAGTCGTAGAAACAAGAGCTTTCCCCTGGCTTTTGAAGAGCTGACTTTGCACAGCGTTGCACACAAAATGCTTTGAATGTCCATCAGCTTCATGCCAGCCTTCATTTAAGTTTATGTTTATACGGCTTATTAACCACTAGGCCCCACTTGAGTTTTAGCTCACAGACAGTCAAAAGCACAATTAAAATACTTTATATTACTACTCATTGTTCCTGGACTGTTACAATCTGACTCAAGATCTAAATTTTCCAGTTAGTCCTTTATTTTTGATGTCACAATTTGTGATGAAACTAGCCCTAACATTATCAATATACAAAATGCTATCTGCTGAGGTCACCACATTTCTGATTTCTTACTATTCCAAATGCATATTAATGCAAACACGGCTTTTTACTTCAAGTGTCTTTCCATGAGGTCCTTCAGTGGTCACAGTTGTCACCTTTTTTTAGCATTTTTGGATACGAGATAAGCTGTCTGGCATATTTCACAGCTGTAAACTGGCTTTATCAATCATTGCTGATAAAGATAAATACTTCAAGAGCTTTCTAATTACTACAACTGAGTAGAAGGCATCTGTGCTTTGATTATCATAAATATGCTGAGTGCTTGGCCTCAGAGTATTTCAAGATTCCCTGTGGTTTCTTGACAGCGAAGCCACTGCAATATCTTTTCTTGACTAAAGGCGATCTAACTGTTCTACCTAATCATATCACTTCTGTCTTAGCTTGACACAGAAGTTGAATAGAAGTGGCTTTCCCTTCCTGTCTGAAATTTCAAAATAAAAATGAACAAGTAATGATGATCATGATAATAGCAATAATAATACTTTTAGTGAAATGAGACAAAAAAAATGCAAATATTGGAATTCTTCAAAGTGGCAAACCAAACATTCTTGAGTTAACAAGTTATTGTGTTAATGCTCTATTATCTCTTCACTTCTTGATTTTCTTTGTATAAAATAGACTTCCAAAATGATAAATCATTTCATAATAAGAGATTAAAACCGTTAACTTATAAAACACTGAAATAGACTACTTTCATAATTTTGAAATATTTTGCAGGTTGAGAATAACCCTTTCCATATTGCTTTAATTTAATCAAGGCCATGTTTAGAAGGAGATACCGATACTCATACCATATGGCACATAGTAGTTTGTCCAGTAGTTTGTCACCAGTATCACAGCAGCCTTACCACGTTTAACAGAATATTAAGCTCAGATCATGGACTTTATCTTGAAAGCTATGGCCTAWGTTAGCATCTTCATGATCCTCTGTGTCAGTTGTGCTTGCCTTAGATAATGGGAAATAGAAATATTAGCCAGAGAACTAAGCTATATACACCAATTTATTCCCTCTGGGAGCAGATAATAAACTCCTTAGTTTCTATCTCTTTAAATGAGAATGAATTTATTTCCCAATGTTGGTGTAAAATCCACACATTTGAAAGAGTTATATCTCACAAGAAAGAAGGTAGTTGCTTGAAAAAGATTTAAATGAATTGCAGAAGATGTAAAATATCAAATAACGTCTCTATTTCTTGTTGATATGATTTTCCTAGGTTCTTACTCTGTTGCTCATTACTGCATTATTCACTAGAGACTTTTACTAAACTAAATGTAGGTGCAAGTAAATGTATTTTATTACAGTCCTGCTAAGCAAACCCTTTCTGTGCAGTTTAGACGGGAGCTTTTGTATGCATTTCTTTTTGTCAGCTTGACTGAAACTACATCAGCTGCTGCAAAAGAAGTACAACAGTGAAACATTTCTTGCCTTCCTTAGTCAAATAGTCTGTATACCTCTTTATTTCTGGATGTCTTTCTGTGTGCAGTATGCTTTTCTCTCAACAGAAGAGCCAACTCAGAAAGACAGAAAAGACCATGGATTAATATACTTWAGAAATGAATATACCTTTTAATTTACAATAAAAACCGATTAAAGACATCTTCAGACCTCAATCTGGAAAGACATCTTTTCTTTCATAGACAAACTCAGGAAGTCTGCAGATAATACAAAGCTAGGAAGATGTCGATATCCTAGACAACTGTTCTGCCATTCAGAGGAACCTTGACAATTTTTACTATTTTTAAGGTTCTCTTTCTCCAGTACTGATTAGGATGATGCAAGTGATAAACTCCTGAAACACATACTTGTATACACTTAACCTCATTCATTATGTCCAGTTAAAAATATGAAATCTACCACACCAGTCTTGAGTTCAGCATTTCTCAAATTGACATGACAAAGCACTAAAATATGGAAAATGCATAAATGTAATTAAATTGTGTGAACTTTTTGTCATATATCGTATTCTATAGAGAGAAGTAAATAAAATATAATAGATAGTTCAGGTAAATAAACATAAAATTTATCATGGGAATAGGTAACGATTTAGAAGTGTTTTTATGTATTCCTGTGTACTTCTTATATTGGTCAAACAAGAGTGAATAGGGTATCTATTTTTATCCTAATTTAAAGCCCACAATTATAAGATTTTCCTGATAAAATCTCATCCATCTGTATTTCTGAATAAAAATTGTAGGTAGATCAGACCAAAGGATAGGTTCATACCATTGATTGGTAAAGTAATCTAATAATCATAGTAGCTTTAAAAGTCTGTCTGGATAGAACTAAATACTAGCTTATTTCACATACAGCTGTTTCATAAAGTGTTCCCAGTGATCAAAATGAAGTATTTCAGCAGATCCAGGTGGAAGTTTCATTCTGAGTGATTATTTTTACAAGTGTATTTGGTAGAGAAATTTGTGGGGAAGCCAGGAAGGATTACATTGATAAAATCATCATTCAAAGTTGACCATTCTTTCCTGTGCATAAGGATATTTGAACACATCCTACCCCAGAACAGACTCACATAACCATAGTTCTTTGAACATGGTTTTGTGGAAAGTGTGTTGCCAGTAAGGGTCATTGAGATCGTCTCCAATCTGGTAGGACATTTTGATCTAGCAGGACTATGTGTGCCTAGTGTCAGTGAAGATCATATTTATATGTAAATTCCTCTGAGGRCATGAGCCACTGAAGACATTTTTGTAGTGTGGTGGTCCAGAAACGGCAGTGCTACACCTACACACTTCCTTTACCTTGTGATTGTTGCCTATGCGACATACCGAGCAGGCTTTCAATAGCACCTTTTTGCAGTGAGTCTGTAATTATTTTCGGAAATGAAATAGAATTCTTACACAAGAAAGAAGTCTATAAAGACAATTCTAGCTGACATGGCAAGACTACGTGCAAAGTTTATTCAAAACTGTGTAATGAAGAAAGAGGATTAAAAGATGAATTAGCAAGAGCTGAACAACTGCTACTCRTAAGTTAAGCGCATTAATGGAGTCAGTGCATTATCCATGTTACCAACAATCTTTAATGTAATGAAATAGAAACCTTATCTCATTAAATATCAAGCAAGAGGCTCTCTATCTCGTTTGCTCTGCATATGGCAAGAATTCATCTATTTCAACCAGTTACATTAAAGAAAGAATTCAATACAATGAAAAAAATAAATGCAATGTTAAATATTGACTGTGTTAAAACATTAAGTAAAATGCAAAGATAAAGAGCATAAACCAGGTAAAATACAGATACATGCATGCCTATATTTTTCTTTATTAGAAATGCAGAGGTCCATGCAATAAATGGGAAGACCTTTTGGAATGAGATACTCAGTGAATGTTCCAATCATTTTGGCCACCTCACTATGAAACTGTCCACTTTCTTTTCAGAAAGCTTCTCTTTTGCTCTGTTGATTCTTGACACCTATATGGTTTGACGGCACTATATAAATAGGTAGAATAGCATTATACCTCCACCTAATGTCTGGCATACCAGAATAATATCTATAATGACACTAAGAAATACATCTTTATACCTATCACTCACTGCAGTGACAGAGGATGGTATTCACAGATGCATTTTCATTGTTACAGTCCTTACGGGAGAGACCTGTTTGTGCATTCCTTTGGATTGGTTGGGTTAATTTGCCTTTGCATTATTGTTCATCAAAAGAAATCTGATGAAAAATCCAAATTGCAAAATTTATTGTGTAGTAAGTCAGCATGTAAAGAGAATTATTTTTTTCTTCTCCAAAAAACAAAATTTTKGGGGGAAAAAAAAACAGTTAAGATGTTCATTTTAATAAGACTTTATTTGATATATTTTAATAAGACATTTAGAATCTCACACTCATATATATTTGAATATAAAATAAAAATATACTTATTCAAGCTACATTATTTTATATTATCCTGGATGCCTTTTCATATCATTAGATGCAACCAAGTAAATATATGTGTTGAATTGTTTGACATATTTAATTTTGCATTCATTGAACTCAAAAAATCACAGTGACTGCAAAACTCAGTGTGCCTGAAAAATGTAAAATCTGAGTAGTTTTCAATGATACATATTCATGAAGAAAGATATTTCCCCTCAAATTTTCAGAAGCAACAATTGCCACATCAGATTATTTTGCCTATACAGTGAAGCCTGAATTTCTTTTTGGTTTAAAAATTCCTTTCTGGGGTAGGATGTTGCTTATTATTGCATTGTGTTGAAGCAAGCTATGATTATTAATCACTTATGAATCTGGTCTGATACCACTGTACTCCTGCATTAAGGTCTGAAACTACATTAATTTCAATAAGAACTGAAGCAGGCACATAATTTGAAGTGCTACCGTTAATAGTCCATCTATATATATTTTGACCTGAACCTTCCTGAAGGTCTAGCATTTTTCTTTCTTTTTTTCCTTTTATGTAATATTTCTATTGTTGTACCATTTGTGTGTGTCATGTCACTTTGACTCTTTCTGGTGGAGAGAGCTAAAATGAGCTTCTACTAAAGTTAGGTTAATGCCACTCTTGATCAGCCAGTGCTGTGAAATGATGCAAGGCTAACACCTCCTCTTGGAATCTAAGGTCACTGCCAAGAGCAATGAGATTTTTTTTTGTTCCAAAAGCAAAACTGACACTTTTTTCCTGCTTTTCAGCATTTCCAGCTGAGAGTGAAAAGGGGTTTTCACAAATGAAATAAACCACCTGCTTTCTCCACTCATACACAAATAACCCTTTCACTCAGTGGGGACACCAGGTATATTCTGTGTGCTTTGAAGTAATCTGTACAATAAATAGGAAAAGGTGAGTGGCACTATTACCTTTTTCTCGTACCTTTCTTTACCTATCGGTTTCTGATTATATTTACAATTAATGGATATTTTTTGTTAATTCTACCTATCTCTTTTACAAGACTAACTTAAAGTAAGCAATAAATTTTCCAACTTCATATATTTTGTTTAGGAGTATTGCTTTACTTTCCATAGCACTCTTTACCCAAGAATCTTTTAAGATATTTTAAAAGATTTGTCTGGGATTTCAACTCTGGGAGATGGCTCGTTCTCCCAGTTTTGCAGATAAGTCAACTGAAAAAAAAAAAAAAAGGGCACGTAGACAACAAATTGTCTTATTGACAATCATGGATCATTTCCTTCATGATTACTACTGTATTGGTGAATACCTTCTCAATGCTTATAATCAAAATTTGGAAACAACGGRAGAAGGTAATTTCTTCAAAGGATCTCTAGCAGGATTTCTGCTGCCTCACATATGATATGACTTTGGAGGTTTATTCTGTTTTGACATAATACAACTCTTCCTCATTACCAGAAAATCAGTTATTTCAATTGAACTTGTTTAATCTTCTGAATGAAAAATTCTGCCTATTCCAGGATTCGGTTTGATAACCAAATAACATTCAGGTCAGTATTTGATGTAGCAGTAAGGGAAGCCATCAACCATTATTTCCTCCAGAGGAAGATTGGAGTAACAAATACATTCCTCAGGCTTGCTTCTCTGTAATAGTGTCTTTGAACCTGTAGTCTTAAACCCTGGTGTTCACAAGAGATAACTAAGGTGATGTCTGCATTCGCAAGCAGTCTGGCACGACAGCGAAGATCTGTGGAGCAAAAGGATTGGAGCTGAGGCCCCGACATGCGCGCTGTAGGCAGAGGGCATGAAGGAGGATTGCCTTTGGACTATTGTTCCACTGAATGTCTAAGAGACCGCTGGCTGCTTGTGCCTGTCTGTGTGTTTAGTTTGATCAAAAGTCATCCAGCTCAGACTGTTCTGAAATGCAAATCAAAGTATGTGAAGTGGTGGCAATTTCAAGATTCATTTCTCATCGTAACTAAAACACCAATGTACATGCAACATAGTAGGAAAAGCAAGCTGTTAAAATCCCCTATATAGGAGCCCAACCATTGGAAAACTTAAATTTTTTAAGCTTAGAAAAAAATGCACTAACAGAATTATGACACTTGTTCTGAAATGGTCAGTATGGAGATACAGCAAACTCCAGTGTCTTTCCAGTGTCTTCAGGACTGAAAAGACAACTTAAGCACAATTTTCAAGCTTTGACTTTTTGATATAATATTCTKTAGTCCTACTACCCTTTGTTTTCTATTTCTACATGGTTCCATTTTCTGACATACCTTAACCAGAGACAAGTTGCTTTTGCAGTGCTAAGAAAACATTGTAAGGTCATGGTATATGCTTTCTCCTGAAACAAGGGAATGGTTAATAGTTGCCTTCACTTTTAGTTTTCTTCTTAAATTTCCATTTGGTGAAATAGGTTTTTAAAYAGAATCAGATTAGTAAAATAGACCTTGGGCGACCAGCCAAAGGGGAGAAAGATGAAGCACATGATGGGAACATGGCTATTCACTTACCCTTGTTACTGTGCCAGCGAATTGGCCTGCTTCCTAGAAGGCTTTTCAGGGCATTTAGAGGGCATTACTAATTTTCACACTATCATATGAAAACAAAATAAAATTTGAAGGCTCTGACTCTCATTATGGTGACAGGTACTTCAGCTTCTTCTGGAAGGATAAAGGGAATCTGGATTTCATCTACCCCCCTCTTTAATGTTGTCGTATCCTGCCAGAGTAATGTAAAACTTCTAGATTCACAAGGGCTTGACCTGATGTCTTTTTAAAGAATATGTAAAGATTAAAGAACTGTGACATTTTATGAAGTGTTTAGACTAAAAAATTCAACTGGCATTGTGCTACTCAATCTGAAGAGTGTTGCACAGAAATCATTGGGGATGATTCCAAAAGTTTATACTTCAGGAACTGATCTGAATTATTCAAGGCTAGGGTCTGGTTCTGCGAGCAGTATCTCCTTAAGTCACTGTGCTAATGTGGAGGTGCAAGRCTCATGGACAGCTTGTGAGATTAGGGTCAAATGTAGCTGTTTATCTGGCACACATATAGACAGGTATATGACAAAGCCTCTTCTTGCATTAGGCAAGGGACAGTTCTTTGCTGCCAGTATGCTTAAACACTACGGAAGCGCCCGTCAGCGCAGCATCTGCATGTGGTTATCGGACCTGGGGAATTCAGCAAACAGAGACGTACCCTGCTCCTGGACCCTGCATGGGACAAGGAGTATTGCAATCCTTAGACCAGCCATCCTGTCCTAAGGAAATATTCTTTCTTCTCTAAGGATCCTAAATACAGGGCTACATACTAATGCTTTCAAAGCAAATTGACAGATTCTTTATTCAATTAAGATATGTAATTTCCTTAGTTTAAAAAAAAAAAATCCTTCATTATCTCAGTCTCTTCATTGAATTAAAAATATATACATCTGTAAGGAATGTAATTTAGATTCTGGTACAAAACATTCCTCTTCACAATGGAAGAGACTGAAGTATAAATCCCCTGAAGCAAAAGACTGTACTCTTCCTTCCCTTTCATACCTCATTTTTTCATTTTATTTATTTATTGAAGTGTTGAGTTCCTATTAGCATTTTAAAGATTTTGCAATCAGCTCTGAGAAAACATCTGAAGCAAGCTAACATGGATAAGACTGGCTCGTTTTCCTCCATAATTATTCACTGACCTGATTTCTAAAAATAATGCTGTATCACCTTAGAACATTTGTCAGACAAATTGGTTTGTGCTAGCGCTAGAAACTGCTATTCTAGCCCCTTGCAAGCTACAAGCTATAACTTAGCGTTTAGATCTCGTAACGATGGTCTGGACTAGAAGCTCAAAAACAACAACAAAAACAGTTGGATGATTATATGAAAAAGCAGAAAGAAAGGCAATTGGACTGCAGCGGGTTCTGCTGCTGTATGAGGGGACAGGTGCCGCTCATAGCTGTGCAGAGGGGAACCGGTACTGTTGCAAAGTGTGTCCAAAGCCAGGCTTCAGCCTGCTATCAGAGCTCAACACTGAGCAGACTTCAGAGGTGACCAAAGGCCCCTAAACGTATGTTTAATTTACATGCATGTGAGTGAGTGATTCCACTTTACTCAGTGCCTAAATTACACCTGAACTGCAGTGGCTTGTCTGCAAATTGTACACAAGAAATTCGCTACGTTGCAAAGTCAAAATCAGTTCTGTATTAGGTGCACTGGGGGAAGTGAAGGTGTCAGTGAAAGAATTTTCATGTTGTGTGACCTACAATATCACTGACAAATTTTCAGAAGAGTTTGGATGACATTTATGGAATGAAAACAAAATAGCAAGAAAAATCCAAATAATCTCTAATTTATGTGTGATCCTCTGCTGCATCGATACACGGTAGTTTCCATGTTTAAGAAAATCCCCACTGAAACAGGTCAATCAGACTAACTACAGGAGCATAAAACACTCGCTGGACCCAATATGCTTTTCTTAGAGGGTGAATGAAGAAGAAAGTGTCAGAGCTTTCATTCATTTAATATTGTTTGATTTAAGAAATTGTCTGACGGTTGCTCGGTAGTCTAAGAGTGTCTGGATGTAGAAGTTTTCAAACATTTCACAGTTTTGCCAGTAAGATATGCCAATTCTTATAATCAATGTTTGCTATTTTTCAATAATAACTACCATTCTGCCAGTAAGTCATCCATTTTCTTTGAATGATTCAGAATTTAAGATCGCTATTATTGACTATCGCACTATAGTCACTGTCAGGCTACTGAAATGCCCTGGGTGAAACATTCAGATGATGACACTGAACGAGATGGCAGAGTCATAAGAGCATTTCTTTCTGTCCAGAAGAGGAACTGCCCCTGTGTACTGCACAGAGGCTACTGGTAACTCCCAAATCTGATTACATACAGGCGTGGGATTCATCTCTTCTTCGGAAGGAAATCCTGCCGTAAAACAGCGGCAGCTTCCATTGAAAGCCGTGAATATTGAAGGAGCTGTGTATGAATGATCATTGACTGTGTCATACAACTCCAGAGGTAAACAGCAGAGCCTTGTTTCTACTGGCCTCTCTCTCAATTACTTCTTACCACCACTAAATGCATTTGTTGCTTTAAAAATAAAAGTGAAAGATGTACCATTGCATTTTTTAAAAATGTATAAAAAGCATTTTATAGGTATACAGTACAAGTTGCAATTTTCATCTGTTTAAAAACCTAACTTTTCATTATTCTGAAGTCAAATGTAACAGCAAGCTGAATTGCTGGAAGATGTGAACCAGCTAAATAAACACCTCCTGTCTACCAGCTACAAATCTATTCCATAATGTCCTTGGCAGCTGCCTCTTAAAGGACCAGGCTTATTGAAATGGTATCCATGCAACAAGGTCAGGTATTAAATGGATTTCTATTTTATATTAGGCTAGCTCATTTTGAGAGGCTGCTGCTGAGACTGGTTGTCAGAAAGAGACAAGTTTTCTAAATAGGCTAAAATGGTACCTAACTGAGGAAATACCTTTAAGGAAAAAGAAACAACAACAAAGAGTGCTCCTTCAAGCCCTAATCTATAATTTTAGCAGTGAATGTTTACATAGCGCTTTGAACGTGTAAAGTGCTTTTCATGAAGAATTATTGTTTACTTAGTACAATGCAATAGTGGCATTTTCAAACAGGACACATTCAAAGTGCAACAGAAATGGTAGGTCACAGAAAAACTTGCTGGTGGCACCCCTCCTCTTTTGGGTCACTTTGAACTTCTTTAGCTGGGTGCAAGGAAACTGTTAGCAAAGCACACGGAATTGAAATATGCAACAAGTATTTATTGGATAACACATGCAGAGGATAGAAATTAATAATAATTTAATAAGCTGTTAGGTTAAACATTAACGTACACACCACCCTGCTAGGTGGTGAACCCAGGCAGGTGCTGGGCAGCGGCGGGGAGCTCTGCAGCCTGCAGGGCTCCAGCCTCACAGGTGACACTCATCACTTCACCTGATGACCCTGTAATTCTGGAGCAGCCCCAACCAGCCTCCCACTTTTTCTCTCCACTAGGTACATTTGCCTTCTTGGGCGGTCACTTTTGCCTTTAACTCCTTGTTGTGTCGTGGATGTGGAGGGAGGTTTTTGCAGCAAGAATAATGTGACTGTTTTGTTACTGCATATGGAAGCATCAAGCAATGTTCTTGTCTCCTGGTGGTAAAAGTGAGTAGGCAAAATGCATTAAGACTTTTAAAACATTCTGGCATAGGAAACTGGTTGAAGTACTCCAAGAGGGAGAGAATTTTATTTTTATACCAAGCATAGGAGCTCCAAAAAAAATGATCTCTCTCTGGTCTCTTTGTTCTGCAGATGCTTCTAGGCATCAGTGTGGTTTTTTGTTTGTTTTTTGTTTTCATCTCTCAGCAAAATGCCATGGGGTTGTTGGTGTCACTGAACCTGTGACTGATAAAAGTATTTTGGAATCCTGTAGTCCGAAGAGAGTCTAGATGTTCCCTGGTTGAGTTTCCAATAGTAGTTTATTGCAAGGAAGTTCTGCATTCATAACATCTAATATCTGATATCTGGAAATACCCCTTTTCTCAGTGGTGGCAGGATTTATAGTAGTGTTTAAGCTAATAGCTGATTTTGAACAGCAAAGCAGAATAGCAAGTGCTATCTCTGAAGCAGCTCGCCGTGTCTTCTCCCATTTCTTATGTTGTTCTCAGGGTACCAGTTTAGAATATTAATAATGGTGATCTATGAAATGTTTATCGGGTCACTTGTGGATAGACTTTGACTAAAGTTCCTGCCAAAAGTATAAAGCTGTGGGAGAGTTGGCAAGTAAGCCTTTGGTTTAGGACTTGGCTTTTGACTAGGCCTTTTGTCACAAGCAAATGTTATCTCTTTAGGTGAATTTAAAGCTCTGTTAAGTAGAAGCTAGAGTGATTCAGTGCATGGGTTTGATAAGTATGTGGTGATGGGCTACATATATTGAAAAATCTGTAGCTCTTTGCACTTTTCTTTTCCTACTGTTTTTCTGGTCTAACTTTTTCTCTCTTCCTTCCTTGCATAAAAGAAATGTGGTAGCAGTTCTAAGAACATAGCAGACCTACTTGTGCTTTATTTCAAGTCTCCCTTATAACATTCTTGCAAAACAAGAATCTAGTTAATCTTCAGGAACTTTTTAAAGCAGCAGAGATGTTGTTACTGCTTATCCCATTTTCAATCATATTTGCTTATTTTGAATTTTGGTGGCTTGAGCTCAGAATCTTTTCTTTTGACATCTTTCAGACATGACTACTTTAAAAAAAAAAACATGTATTTGAATTGCTCTTTATAGAGAAAAACAAAAAGATTCACTACAATGCTGGGAGTTAGATCTTTCCATGCAAATTCTCATTCTAATATGGCATATCCTTTCTTGAAGATAAATATACCAATTCAGTAGTTTTCAGTTATCAGAGTTTTATTAACAATGAGTAAAATTATGCATTTCCCTTTTTTAAATTTAGTTATTTTAAAAATTAAGATAAAAATAAATCATTAAGGAAGAAGTTGTGTCCTGGTCTTGGTGTTGAAAAGCTGGAGGAAGTAACTGTGCAAATCTGCCCCTGGAACAGCTAAGTGAAGTGCCTGTTCCCTGTGCCAGAGCTGACACTTAAGGGTGCATCAGGCTTTTAATAATACACATATTCCAGAAGTTTACCTGAAATAGTCAAAATTGTGAGGAGATAGTCAGAGGAATCACTTCAAAACCGCTGGCTTGGTGTGCAGTGTTTAATTGATGGTTTTAGAGTAGCTATAGGTATGCAAGTTTTGCATTATTATATGCCTTTCCCACTTATATTAAAAGACCTGACAGTGGTCCAAATTTGGTTGCAGTATTGTTAATTTAGAAAATGAGTGGCATATTTTATTTCAAGCATCATGTGATCATTCCCAAGCTATGCACTTTTTTTTTTTTTTTTTTTTTTTTCCCCTGGCTTTCTTCTGTGACGCTGGTGTTCCAGGTGTTAGCAATAGCTGCATTTGCCTCCTGCCTCCATAGTACTGGGTTAAGCATCAAATCTCACTTAAAAGTGAAAGAAGCTCAGAAGCAGATCTGGCCAAAAATCAAAGGGCTCAGTTTCCTGGTGAGCTGAAAGCAGCATTTTATGTTATAAATAACACATGCAGCAAGTTGCAGGTTGCACAAGACTTCTGTGGCAGAGATCTTCTCTGGGGACTGAATTCTGCATATGCTGTATGGAGGTTTAACTTAGCCTGTGACGTATTGTACTGTGCTTTGGCTTTGTGCGCGTATAATTTTTCTTGAGTATTGGAACCTAATTGAACAGCTCTTGCTGTCCTCTGTTGAGGAGGGTAATGCAAAGATGACCAGCCTGGAGGGAGTGTRTATTTCAAATGACCCAAAGTGCATGACTGATAGTGGGCATAGAAAATTATTTTCTGGAGAGTTACACAGGCAGTCACAGTTCCTCAGCTGCCAGCTTCATTCTGCTCTCTCAGCACTTGGACCTTGTCTTGTATTGGGCTATTGACAAGAAGAAACATATATGCAATATGCCTGACTTTGCATTTTCAGTGTTCTTCACACAGAAAAGTGATCACTTTTCTATTTCCCCTAAATACAAAGAGGTAWAAACAGACATCTAAAACATTCTATTTAGAAGGCAGAACATAACATTCCATACAATAACATTCCATACAATTTTCCRTAGTTCAATTTGCCCTTGTGTTTTCTTCATTAATTTTAATTATGCTACTTGCCTAKCTTGTAATCTTGAATATAATCTAGGTCTCTTCTGTGTCTGTGCCAATGCTCATAACTTTACTCCTTCCTCTGGCAGCATGTAGGCAAGTAGACATCCTCAAAATGCCCGATCTCAGCTTGCTCTGCTTCATGTTCATAGGTGTTTCTCAGGTTACTTTTTTTATTGCTGTATTGTTAGAGTTTTTATTTTCCACAC
>NW_020454649.1:1895375-1916665 GCF_003342845.1 Nothoprocta perdicaria
TTTTTTTTTTTTTTTTTTTTTTTGCTTTATTTTTCTCTTGTTTTGTTTGTTCCTACGCAGAGGTCAGTGTTTTCATGAAGTTTCACTAATGGTCTCAATCTCTCATGTGGTATGCTTTCTCTAGCTGGATGTGGTATGCTTTCTCTAGCTGGAAAATAAAGACTTTTGCCGTTATACAGGCCTTTTAGGGTTTCCCTACCTTCTCATGCTAAAGGTATCTCACTGTTCCTCCATTTTCCCTCTCCCTCATGTCTTCAGTTCAGGCTTTATATAAATGTCAGAATTTCCTTTCAGGATAAAGGTATATTAGTAGTGGGGATCAGTATAAGCAGATCTGTCGGCAAATATTATGCACTGCATGGGTGTAAAGTCTTACACATAATTATCCTATTCAGGAAGACGATAGAGAATCCAAAGCTGCAATAACCTTGTTTTTGACAGTGCAGGAATATGCAGTAAATGTATAGCTACAAAACAGCAGAGAATCTACCTTGCAATGCCATAACACTATTCCAGTGCATTAGCAAAAGAGGTAACATTTAGCAAAGTATGCATCTCAGTCTTCTAAAGCTCTCAAGTTAGTATTCATATTCTCAAATATAGAGAGTTCACATAATATGATGCTATGAACTTTWTTTCTTTTTATAATTGTGGACATATAGGTTATTCAGTTTGAAAGTGCACACTCAAACTTACCAAAAAGTATTTATAGTACAAGAAATAATGCCCAATCTTTTGTTTTTCACAACTTGATGTACTGGCGCACAAAAGAACAAAAGGTTATTCAGGACTGACAATTGTGAAGGAATGAAACTGGAAAAATAGAGGGGTTTTATCAATTTCTTTGAGCTTTCAGTTCATATTTTTTCCATTCTATTATCAAGTAATGAATGTGCATCACAACAGTGGAATCTTTTTTTCAGTAATACATTTATGCAGTTTCATCATTGACATTTCTTTTTCAGCTTTAAAAGTGAGGGTTGTCTGAAGACATTTCTCTTGAAATAGAAGCTCTTATGGTTTAGGAGTGAGAAGTCAAGTTCTCCACAAGAAAAAAAAAATCACTGCAGTTCTAAGTTAAATAAGATAGTTTTTGCAATGTATCCCACCCTTTTAAGTGGTAYTCTACCCTCAGTGATATCACTAGCTTTTTTGATTTTCACTTAAAACAARAATAACTATTCAATATTAAAATTTGTAACAAAAGTTCAACATTTTATTCCTAACCCTGTTTAGCCAGTTACCAAGAATGGAACATAGGACTGTTCTCTCAATAGACTACATTCCTCCTAAGATAAATGTTTAGAGCCATAGACTTACTACTTTTATTTATTTATTGAGACTGGAGTCAGATGAATTGAAGTCTGTGGGGGAATTCTTTCAGTACCACAAACAGAGAAGTGCCCTTAAAGCACTTAAATATTAATTTATAGTTGGTTTTATTCTATAAACCAAGTGTGTCAAATGTACCAACCAGAGACCTCACAATGGTGAAATCAGAGGAAGGTTTTTTGTTTGTTTTGTTTAAATGAACTACATTGTTTTCATTTTACATGTGGACCCTCAGGTAGGAAAATAACAGCACAGTTCATTGAACCTGATGACTCTTCAAAGATGAAGGAGAAACAGTTAATCTTCAAGGTCTTGATGTTAATTACTAGAACGGTGCAACTGAGGAGGAGACACCTCATTAGCTGTCTCTTAAATGCAAGTATTCTTTTACTGAATATTATATATTCTGTCTGTCCTGTATGTAAGTAGATGTATATAATGTGTGTAAATTATTATTTTYAAGATTCCTGTAATACAAAAGAAAATTTAGTAACAACAGTTCAAATAAGTTTTCCTTTTGTTTGTAATTTCCTTCTGTTTTGTTTCTGATGTTATGAAGCATGAGCCAATTGCATTTAATTAGCAGAAATTTTGCATGGAGCAACTGGAACATGGTCAGGCCTTCCAGTTCATCCTGCTAAATCATATTCATGGTTCATATTAGCACAGATATTGTTATACAAGCTTGTTTGAAATAGTTATAGGAAGTAAGCTTCTCTTGTTTCATTTTTCTAATTCATATTTAAATAATTGAATGGTGTTCTCTTGGATGATCTTATAGCTCAAAATCTGCAGTTGCTACTATCATTGGCTTAAAAGAATTCTTTTTCAAAATCATTTATTTTAAAGACAGTAGTTAAGTTTTATCTGTGCTGCCTCATGGTGTCCACCAGAACTTGTTGGACTGAAACTTACCCTCAGGTTTCATAAGTATCTATTTTGACAGTAATGTCTGCATGTGATGAGGACCCAAAGTCATACAGTACATGGCCAAGAGAAAGGGAAACACTTGAGGTAATTCAGGCTGGGGAAGTTCTGCAATAGTTTCTAAGACAAAGCAAAGATTTCCAAAATTTCAAGGGAGCCTAGTGGGAGGAGGAGTACATGGCTTGGCTATATTCTACATAGGTAGAATATATATGTCTTGTAAGAAATAGGATGATATTGCTCTCTACCTACTTTGTTGTCACTGGAAGTCTTACCTTCACCAGAAGTCACCTAGTAGCTAATGACGGTGAAATAGTAGCTTGCAACGTCCCTGATAAGATATGTGGTAGTCATGGCTGTTCTAGAAAGGTGCCTGAGACACTCTTTTCAGCAAACTAACTTTTCCCTGAAGCCCAACAATAGGGGCCCTGGCTAAATGTAAACATTTATTCAGCTGACAATAAGGAGTGGGTGTTGCTGCTTATTTGCTTCTGTGGAAATTCATAAAAGTTCATTATTATTTTTACTATCTTGAACGCAACTAGGATAGGTTTTTATGTCCCATCTCTGCATCATGCATAAGCAATGATAGAGGAAAGGCATATTTAAAGGAGAACTTTATCTGGAATTTTATGAGAATTTTTATAAACAGTTCCCTTACCAAATGCATCTTTATTCTTATCAGTGCCTAAGATTAGCATATCAATTTCATCCAGAGGCAGCTAATCCAAGGAAAGATAGAAATACATTTGACAGTGAATACCAAAAGCTTGCATAAGAAACTGAGAAACTTTGAAATTGTTGGATAGTCTGTAGAATTTTATGTCCAATAAATGCATAAATTGTCATAATCTGGGAGTTGTAACCCACAGAGTCACCTTCATTTCACCCAGGAGAATTTGCTGTGTTTTCCTTAGGGAATAGAACTGCAGAAAATGCAAAGAAAAGATGAAGTGCAAATATAAGGAAAGGCAAGAAGTAAACTCTCAGAAACCTGGCCCACAAAAGGAATCTGAGAGTTTTTGTCAGGAAGATGTGAGTATTTGGAGAAAGGCCTAGATAAGAGTTCAGAAATGAAATCATTGTCGTGACCCAAATTGGAACTGGCAGCCTAGACCTCTGAGGAGGTAGCAGCAGACTGCTTAAATTTGCTTTAGTGCTTACCTCGGCATACCAGCCCTTGCACCGGCTTACATTTGTAGAACGTAAACAGCATGACGTGTGGTGCCCTGGAGAAGAATGGGTAGAAAGAAAAGGCAAATACGTGCCAGCTGCTTGGTCGCTGTCGCGCMCAGCTCACAGGCAGAATGAGCACATGTAACATGGCTTCTAGGAAAGGAAGATGCAGTTTGGCTTAACATTGTGCTCTCTTCAACCAGATACCGATAGCTTCTCAGTTTAATGTGTGTGTTTTCCATGTTTGCCCAATCTGTTAGTGGAAAGAAACTCCAGTTCCCTGACAAAAATGATATACGACCATCTGTACAACTAGGAAGAAGGACTATTTTTCTCAGACAGCATATGAAGTCAGAACAGGGAGTTTAACAGAATTAGCAGGGGAAGTGGGAAAGCATTTGAGGTTTTTATATAGTGTTGCAGCTAATGATCTCTAATGATCAGAGAATGATGTTTGAATAGCAAACCCTAACCAAAAGGGCCAAATCTGTTTACAAGCTATGCTAGTTCACGTTCTTATGAGACCACCTAGGATCTTAATGTGGCATGGGTAAAAAACAAAAGTTTTACTCATCTATCTATCTATCTATCCCTAAATTCTGCTTCTTCGCCTTACCCATAGTTTACCTTTTATTTGCTTTTCCAGGAACTAAACCTATAGGAATTTGTGCACATAAGTGAACAAAAAATGTTAAATGTTACATATTTAATAAAACCAAGTGCAAATTTAAGTAGTGTTTGTAGAGCAATTAAAATTTTAGCTAAATATGCATGTGACAGTTTCAAAGTATATGTATATATGCATTCATGAAACAAAAAGCTTCAGGGCATACCAGCTGCTGTCGGAATGGCATAACACAAGAGTATAGGGCTGTTTACTGTCAGAAAGAATGCACATGATCTTATCAAAATTAAATATCCATGGACTATATTAAAAAGGAATCTCCCTAACTGTGCTCAAAATATGATTAATATTCAGACAGTTGATAAGACAGTCTGGTAAAGATCCGAATATATACTTTCTTTTCACATTTATAATGTATGTCAACATTTTTTTTTAAATGAAGTGGTCTGCAGTATTATGCACRTACAATAACCTTCAACCATGTCATCAATCACACAGATTCCAGTGGCAAAAATTATTTCTTACAAAAAAAAGGCAATTGAACAAATTACCTCATGTGCCTGAATATAGAAATGATGGCAGGGGTTTTGGTACCATTTTTTTTACAAGAYTGTGGAAGTCTGAATTTGTGTGGCAGTGCTTGCTACTTTTAACAATATCTCTGATCATTTAATGGAGTAGACTAAATTGATGATAAATTGTTGACTTCTGTTCATGGAGAAAGTAAGATCGCAAAACTTTGGTACAAATATTCTTGAAAAATGTAWTTATACTTCTGAAACATAATGATACTCCTTGCTCAAATGTATTTTGTTGGAGGAAAATGACTTGTGCTTTCCTGTTGACTTAGTTCTGCAATACTTTAAAAATCTCTGAACCAATTGCAGATAACCACTTTTCTAAAGTAAGTTGGGATAAAGAAACAATTAAAAAGTATTTCTGTGTGTAACTGGTCATGCAGGTCGTTGTGTTAATGATTGAATGTGACCCAGATGTCAAAAACCTTAAGCATGGCCATTCTGCAGAGGGAATCAATTGGATATTAACTGATTCTAGCTTTAATCAACAACTAATGATCTCAAAGCATTTCATCAGACAAGTGGCTGAATTGAGGAGCACTTTTCCTATGATGCATGAAGAGAGCTGTGCCTTTCTCTTGCTCCTCTGTGTCATGAGCTGCCAGCTCTCACTCGTGCCAGGCCTCTGGCCCCTGGTCACTCACTGCCTCCTGCTAGTGCGTTACTGCTGATATCAGAACATTTAACACTCAGGGCATTTGCCAAGAAAAGAAATATTGTTAACAAAATCAGGTTTAATTTCCAGTAATGGTGCCAGAAGGAGGACTTTCCTTGTCAGTCTGGCAGGGTAGGAGGTTACGCAGCAMTCACCACAACGAGGCCTGGCCCCCTACAATTTTATTCCCTGTGCAAGGCCTACAGAGTTGATCATAGGAGCTTCTACATGCTATAGAAAGAAAGTTCATATAATGAATATAAACAATTTTTTTGAGCTTTTCACTCAAAAAAGTATGTTGCTGTCAGAAGCGATCAGACTAAGCTACCACAGTCACTGGAGCTCCTGTGTTTACCAAGGTGTGTTTTCTTTGTAAGATGTCTCACAAGATTATCGTTAACCATAAATTATGTAGCAAAATAGTGATATTATTTCCACAGAAGACAGGACTGCTGTCAGATGAAACAAGCATAGTCATAACTGTCACATCCACAATCATTTTGATGTCTAGAGTATCCCATATTATCTCTGAAGAGATGCACTTTGAGCATTTGAGAGAGGAAGATATGGACTTTAGTGTTTAAGAGAGGAGAAACTTTTTTGATAGTTATTTTTTTATTTTCCAAACATTTTAAATTCTCATCTACTCGGGGACCTTGCTTCTGCAAATACTGTTTAGTCTTATTCAAGAAATCACTTAAGGTTTTCCTGARTTGGGGCCATAAGATTGTAACACTGGGTGGTTTCACTGACAGGAGAACTGTTCAATGTCTTCTGTTCAATGCTAAGCATTGTTTTCAGATTCAAGCTTCTAAGTATTATTATTTGCAGCAATAAAAATATAGAAATAATCCATAAAATTACAGAAAGGAAACTTGAGAGCAAATCCAATGTTTAGCACTTAAGAGCTTTAACTTGCATTTTGGATTAATGAAAACAGCTATTGTAAATATACATGTCACTTTATCTAAAATACCTAAAATTTCTTCACTCCTGCACACTTATTATACAGATTAATTCTCGCATATTTTAGAACAATCTTTTAACTTCTAGAAGTGACACATTAAAGTTTAGCTTGGGACTAGAGAAATCTGTCTTTACTTCTCTGTTCTGCTACAAACTTTCCTGGATGGTCTTTAATTCTGCTTTGTGAAAAGACAGTTCTAATATTTCTTTTCCCTGAGTAGGTTCTGAGGAGCATTGTTTTTAAAGAGATTTTACTTAAGGGTGATATACATGAATTGTTGGTGCTAAATCAGTCACTACCAAAGCTTCATTGTGTTAGGATAAGACATTATCTGACAGTCATGACTGCAAAAGGTACAATAGTATTTATATTTCAGTGACAACTGAGACGCACTTAAAATTTCTCTGTAGAAAATCATGTTAAAACATTTTGGGGATATTTTGTTTCTCAGGTTATTTCACAGTGTAGTATCTTCAGATCTCCTATATTGGTCTGAAATGTTAGGTATGCATAAGGAAATAAATATTTCATGTTTATGTGCAAATACATCATGCACATCTTGAACATCTTTAATTTTAAAAAGTCTACCTGTGTCATACCATTTGGCTCCCTACATGGGATGTCTTTATATGACAGCCAAGAACACCAGAGATCATACAGATGCATGTGAACAGTGGTATGTCTGAGACTGGACTTTCAGAATGCCAAGAGCACATASGCAATTTTGCAAAGAAATTGAGCCATACAGATTAGACTATTGAACCTTACTTCCTATCTACCTGCAAAATACAATTCATATTTCCAAATGCAATAGAATTTTCCAAACTTATTACCTATTTGTTCAAAGTAAAGAATTGTCATATGGACAAATGGTTTCTCTCTTATTCCAAATAAGGTGTTTTTCCTTCCCTTCCCATCCTCCTTTTTTTTTYYTTTTTTTTTTTAAGTTATCTTTAATTTCTAAAGACTAAGGTTTGGAAATGGAAATTCTATATGAAATACAGCATCATTTTCAGTAACATTAAAGTCAAATTTCTAGGCAGAAAACAAACTCTTTTGTAAATGATGGCTAAATGTTACAGATACTTTCATATATGCCAGCAAGTTAGATATAGAGTATGTTATCCAGAACTTTCAATTTATTTACTTATTTTTAAGATTCTCGTAGTTACTTTTATTGTGGAGATAGTTTACCTCTTCTCTCTTAAGAGTGGAGACTTCTGGCTATGCGTTTTAGACTGTAAAGGTAATAGAGCTCTAAATTAAAACAGTATAAGCCTACCCATTAGAATGTTTTTAGTAATGCTTTTGTTCTGTGTTGGTTCTTTGATGATAAGGTTTTAAAGCTTAGCTGATGTGCTTGTTTCACAAAGCAATAGTCTCACTTCTGAATTCTTGAGCGCTCAAGAATTCAAAAGCATTTGATAGACTCTTTTATCTTTTCATGGAGACTCTGACATTGCTTGTTGGTATTATCCCTTCARAATGCTTTTGATGTTAGCCTCAACAACAGCAACCAGAAAGCTGTAGTAAAAATGTCTGGGGAGAGTTTTGTTTGGGTGAGAGAAGAAGATTACAGTCTACTCAGGATAATAATATTCTGACTACAGGTCTAAAAGCAAATCCATTTATTAAAAGGGGCAGAACTTCACCTTAGTGACATTTTCTCAGGAATAATTTGAATTTCTTCTTTTAGATTTTCTTTGTTTTATAGATTCATGTAGTGATATTAGTGTTCTTGAGTGCAAGGAAAGAAATACAGGGGYTCGGAAGGGCAGTTGCTGAAAAATAAGAAGTCTTACCCATTCTGAGCACATACGCACATTGTAAAGGAAACTTGAAACTGGTAAATTCTAGGTTTACAACTCTTTAGCTGCGACCATTGACTACTAATTGGAAAATGAACTGCATCTCCCAAGAGTATCTGCAGTGTACAGGTGAGGCAGCGTGGCCTTTGTTATGTACAGTAATGAGAGAACAGCATGGGGTGTATCAGGCTTCAAGGCAGGCTTCGAGCGTATCAAAGTTTTGTTCTTTCTGTCTTATTTTCTAAAGAAGAAAATATTCTCATGTATACCCACTTGTGAAAAAAAAGCTTTTGTGTACACAAGTTAGAAATAAGGATCCACTCAATACTATCTATTACATTCAATTAACTTTGAATTGCCTATAAAAATATAGTTGTTCTATTTTGTGCTTAAATTTGCATTAAGTCCTTATATAAATTCTGGTTTTCTACAGAGTCAGTTAGCAGTTAGTTTACAGCAAAGCCAGTCCGTTGACTTAAATGAGGCTACTTCCRAGACTTTTTTTTCTCTGACTACGTACAGAAAAAAATGAAAATCTAATTTTCCAGTATAGGCTATAATGAAGTTCAAATTGTTTGAAATTTTTCTCTTTAGGATGTAGCAGGTTTGTTCTGATGACATTGAACACTTGATAGAACTGTCCRTAAATACTAATTTCTGAAGATTCATCTTTAGATTAGTGCGTTTTTCAAGTGCATGTCCCAGAAGTATAATCTTTAAAATCAAAAATGTTTTCAAACGCCTTGAAAAGATAGAAAATAATAAACAAGCTATAATTCACTAGTCTATTATGCTACTCTGTTGCCTTGGTTATGCTTTCAAGTATCTCTCTAATTACGGAGAGGGAACAGAAAAAGTATCCCATGCAGTGTGAAGAACAATGCTAAATTAAGATGTGGTGTTGAGAAAGGTTTGGAGAGCTCTTTACTTAAATCAGATTTATTGTTTCTGCCTTGTTAACCTTTGTCCTCAGTTGCTGACCATTTTGTTACACAGCGGGCCACAGGCTTCACATTTATGGCTTTCCTAAAGGGCACTTGTAAGTTTTCAGGAGAAAGCCTGACTTTCCCATGATCTCTGAAGCGTGACACAAAAATCTGTGAGTACCCARCACGGTGTCACGAGCAAGAAAAAGCATGTCCCTACACTGAGGGGCCACCATGAGTGTCCTTCCCTAATTATTGGTAGAACAAATTGCATTAGATTACTGTGGCACAAGAGAAACACTGCAGGCTTCTAGAYTGGGAAGATAAATAGTGTTTTCAAATGCTAGTTACCCGGAGATAACCCTTAGAATACCTCTGGCAGCATCCCTTTAAAGCAAAACAGAGGAATGAAAATAAAGTAACATTTCTGGAGATATCTGAGTGGGTGGCAGAAGAAACATCTTGGGACAAAAGGGGCAGAGAGAAGGGGCTCGTTACCCCCAATCATGCATCCTAGCTGTGCAGGAGAGTAAGTGCGCGTAGCTGAAGCTAGCAAGCATAAATAAGCCAAGCCCTGGTGAGCGTAGCCCCTGGATCCCGTTGCTTGAATGAAGGGTGGCCGTTAGACCAGTSACTTTTATTTCATCGTATTTTCTTGTCTGTACCCCTGTCATCTAGTGTATATACCAATATTCAAACATCATGAAGCAGCCTCCCCAGCAGCTTACCTCAGGCTTAGACTTCCCTAGAATATTATATAGATATTTGCAAATAGTATTTGCTTTCTGGTACTCTTTTGGTTATGGCTATGACTTTCCAGAATTCTGCATTTTTGAATGTCTTCGAAATGTCTGCCTTTGGAGAAATAACTGATTTCATGGGATCTGTTTTTTTAATTCCTTTCAGAGTGTTGCAAGAGCTTTGGCCCTGGTGTCTGCTTACGTCACCCTGATTCTGCCCAGGCCTCTCTCCATCACACCCTTCTTCACCCAYTCCAATCATTTGGCACTTCCTCATGCTGCTTCCTGTGCTTGTATTTTCTTCCATTTCTCCAGGGTTGTCTCTATTTCTTTTTTATTCAGCTTTTTTTCTTAAAGCTTCTTGTTTTTATGTAACCATCCAATTTAGCCTCCTCAGTGCTTTGCATTTAGTGATTCAGTGTTCTTGTAGCATGTGCAGCAACTGAGTAGCCAAGTGTTATCTGTTGGGCTCCTCTAAGTGAGCTAAAGGCGTGCACTCCCTCTCAGCTCTGCCAAAGCCAAGGCTTGCAGCTGCTTTGTGAGGGTTCATTACAGACCAAACACTGCATTTGGTGTTAYCTAAATAAGATACTGCACTGTAGGAAAAGTCTAGGGAGATCAAAACTAAGCTATAATCATTTATTTGAAAATCGAAACCACTCATTATWCTCAAGAAGCTTCTTGCTTCAAAAGCAATATAAAGGTTATGGATCTGAGAAAATAAATTTATATTTTGCTTGTTCTTGACATAGGTAAAGAAGGTGCTAAACAGCTCTGACTTATATTTATTGCTTAATTAGAAAAAGGAAATATAATGGCAGTATAMATGGTAACTACTCTGAAACTGCACATTTTATGTCTATCAGAAGCAATGACACTAGGCAATGACAGAAGACRAGACAACATGATATTTTGCCTTGCTGTTTTTTTGGTAGAGTTATGTTTCATTAGTTTTTCTCTGAAAGGTGCACAGTGTGCTCCTACTCAGTTTTGTGGAATAGCACAGTCACGACTGACTGTTCTCTTCTGTCACAACTACTTTTTAGCTTCCAAGGAAAGAGTTTTACTTCCTAAGACAAACTCAAATGCTTGTAAGGAGACATATTTGCAGTATAGGTAATATAGGGATAAGTTTATGAATAATCAAATATTTTAAAATCGGAGTAATATGTGCTCCCATAGCTCAGTTGAACAAACTTAGGAAAGTTGTAAGCTTTGGTATTCCCCCCACAATTTCTCATATTTGGTGCTGTTTGGGTTCTTCATTGTAGCCTGCTTGCAAGCAGGGTCACTGCCTGAGAATAAACTGCTGCYCATCCATGTGAAAAGGAAGCAGCTGAATCCCCATTAAATATAGATGCCTAATTGAAATGCAGAGGCCTTTGGCATTATGCGATATTAACCTGTGTGAGACTTTATAGCTAACGACAGTGACCTTCAAATAGATATGGCTCTAAATTGAATGTTAATTTGATAATGATTTAATGAATTCATATAGTGGAAGGTTTTTTCCTTTCTCAGAAGAGCCTGAATTTTATCTTATCTTTCCTTTCTGGATGCTATTATGTGAATGAAAGGGTAGGATTACTTTGAGATTATTACATCTATTCTCCTGCTATTTTAGTCTCTAGACTTTTTATTCCAAGGTTTCTGTAGAAAAATCTAAAACAAAATCATATTTCTTTTAAAGAAAAGTAGAAAATCTTGTTTTCATACAGCTTCAATTATATTAAAAATAACTGCATGATAAAAAGTTCTCTAGAAAACCTGACCAAACATATGTTTATTTTTGCAACTTTTATATCATGCTTGGCAATAATAAGCATTAGCAAGGAACCTCTGTTTTTTCTGTCTGCCCATAATTCTTGTCTATGTTAATTTCTGAAATGGGAGTTGTAAGTTTATCCACTCACACTTGCTTTTAGTAAGTCTAATATACTGCATGACCCAAAATGGGATGCTAAGATGGTGTCTACACCACAGTCTTGCTTTGGAAGTATGAAAGAGTGCAGAACTAGGGCTAGTTTCAGGTCTTGCCATTATATTCTGGTGTAACATAATGTCATTTATAAGCAACTTTCTTCTCTAACTTGCTGTCCTTTTAAACACCAGAGATACTTTGGCAGATGAATGAAAAGTTTATGCTTATGTTTATGCCAGGTTGCAGGCTCTAAAGTTGGAAGATAAGTATTTCAAGGAGAAAGAGAATTGTTCAGAAGTTTCCTAGTACGTGGTATCCACTAAAAGCTTCTCTCCAGGAAACCTGTTCTCGTACAAACAAAAATATTACCGTTGTCTTGCTTTGACATTAAACAGTATTAACAGAATATAATTCTTTCCACTTTTTTWWAAAAAAGTGGAAAAAAAAMCCAGTTATCCTGCTTTCCTCTTATCTTCTGTCTCCACTATATCTCTATGAATCCATGCTGTGTTTAAAATTGCCTYGTAATTGATTTTTATATAGCCACAGGTGTCAACAGGAAAAACATTGGGGCAATATAAACTTTAATTTTATATGAGAAAGAATATTAGAAACACTGAAGAGCGAACAACTTCATGTTGCAAAAAAATCCATATGAACCAAGAACTATTATATAGATTGGGGTGGGGGGGGAGACAAAAAATGGTCAAAATAGCTAATTTCATTTAAAGCAATCATTAAAATCTGTTCCTATTTCTTGATTTTCACATTTTATATATATATGTGTTGTCTAAAGGCAACAGGGACTTAAGATCTTGATTATTATTTATATTTTTTCACAGTTGTCATGAAAGAGATCAAAAACACAGGCCTTCCCTTGAGTGCTCATTAGCTGCCTGTTGCACCAAASGGAAGAGCAGACTTGTTGCTTCTTTCCCGTCCATGATCAGGAAAAAAATCAGCCACCGTCCATAATCTCAGTACAGGATCAGGCAGAGATGACTTTGGAAGGCAGCTTTTAAACTGGTACAACAGAGTGTACCCAGGCCCCCCGAGAGGGGAAAGCCTCGAGAGGGGCTGGCCGGCCTTCGCCGCGGTGTGCGGTGATAGCCAGTTACCTACGGATGGCAAGAGAACGTGGACTTTACAAATTGACCTCAGCATGAAAACTGAAATGATTCATTTAGCAATGTTCAACTTTGCTTTAAAGTGTAGGTGATRTGTTGTCAATCACCATTCATTACGTGTGAAGAGCCTGAGCAGGCTGCRCCTTCCAGTGATTATCTGAAATGAATATACAGTTAACCAGCAATGTAAAATGAGTGATACTCATGCAACCAGTATTAATTTTATAGTTTTCCACGGATCATAAAGCAAAGGATAAAAATGATCTTAAATAGTTCTCACAGTTGGAAATATTTTGCATGAATTTCTAGTCTCATCTATATAAGGAGCGAAATTCCTGAAAAAAGACATTTGTGACAAAATCGAGGTTTCCTATTAAGACATGAGTTAAAGCTAAGCTTAAAGCTTCTACTGAATCTAAAAKCTTATTAGTCTAAAACATTAATTTTGAGGTGTTCACAATCTGGGCAATAAGTTGAAAAAGTTTTGGAAGAATTGTTTCAGCCACACAAAGTTTATGCTCTGTAAATAAATATATATTTGTGTGTATATATATGTAAAATATATGAAAAGATGTATAAAAATGCATTTTAAGAACTACTGGGTATGTAAGATTATTTTTAAATGGGCTTCTGAATGATTAGGTTAGCTTCTAGTTAATTCAAAAAAAACTTCCCTGGGTTTCCAGTCAACTTGCAGAGTACATTAAAATATTTTTAATGGCACCATAAACTTTCATGGGAAGTTTTATTGGAAACAGAGATAAAATGTTTTTTATTTTTATAAAGTGTATTTTTGGGTCCACCTAAGTACTGTATTTTAGTCCCACTTATAGAAACTACAGGGTTGTAGATTTGAAAGTTTCTGTAGGTATTCATCTAGAACTGAGATTAAATTTMTAGTTTGACAGTCTCTCCCTCTCTGGCCTTCATTCAGAATGAAACCATAGCCTGAGATTTCTGCTCATCTACAGTGGAATCCAAAGAAGGAGTATTCAGTTATTCTGAGATCATAAAATGCAGACGGATTTTCTTTTCGATTACCTGTCTCTCATTACTCTCAGGTTAATCTTTTGTGGTTGTATCCATGGATATGGTCTCCTGAATCAAGTTCTACAGAAAATTGAAAGAGAGATCATAAAGAATGCATTAGATAGATGAGGAGGGAACAGAATTATTATTTAAATAGAATATACAGCACTTCACTGAAGCATAATTGCTTTTATTCCAAAGTGCCCCCCTATTATTTCTTAAGAAATCTTAAGTTAATGACTGAATAGTTTGGTGTATAGTCTTCACAGGGGAATAGATTTTGCTAGTCCAAAGAATTTGTGATTCTTCTTAACTTACACTTCTTTCACGTGTTAAGTTAAAAAATGGACGCTTGACATGTTGCATTGCTTATCTGAGAATAAGTAAACTAGGCTAATTCGAAATATGCAGTGATACACAATATTTTACGTTGTTACAAATACAGCCTTTTAAGAGGTTTGTGTGCTTTATTAAACACTATTTAATATATTTGAAAACATCAAATAAGCACCACCAAGTTCAATGTGCACTTTTACACTAGATAAGTGATTGATACATTATTAAAGAAGAATGAATGCTTAGATAYATTAAGTAACTATCATTAACATCTTTGAAATGTTAGGCCAATTAGAACATACTTGGAATATGCTGTAATACTAACAGWTGTCTTGTCATCCGTCTTCTTGGTTCAGAATTTCTGTGTTATCTTCTTAGAAAAAATAATATGCTCAGGAGATACAAATAGTTAAGTATTAGTGATAGTTTACAAACCTCTTCCCCACTCAAAACTAAGAACAATTAGTTGTCTCTAAATTGCCTAGCAAAAGCCTCCTATATCAGAAGAAGCTGAGATATAGGAAGGTTAAATTAATTCCATTAGATTTAATTAATCAAAACAAAAGAGCTGATATGAAGCATAATTTTGCCGGATTCTCAACCCTCTGTTCTATGGAGAAAGAGGGAAAAAAGAGGAAAAAAAAAAAAAAAAAAAAAAAGAATAAAGAAGAACATAGGAAAAAGGAGACACGGTATGTTTTTAGTTGTATTGCAGTAAAAGGAAGTACTCTTGGAGTTCTTATAACAATATTCCACTATTACATTTACTAGTAATGAATAAGTGTGGGTAGTGCTACAAAGGTCCGTTACACCCCAAATCAAAGCATGTTTTTTGTGCACATACACATGTATGAGAAAGCTAGAGATATATACTGAATACTGTSCCATTTCTGTACATGTTATAGCAGATGTCACTATTTAGACGGAAAGTATTTTGAAATACTGCTGTCAGGCCCAAATCTTCCAAGTTAAAGTTTCTTAGCATTCCTGTCAGTGCCTAAATACCATCAGCTGGAGATATTAGCGACTTCAACTCCTGTTTAAAAAAAAAAAAAAAAAAAAAAAAAAAAAAAAAAAAAATCAAAAAAGATGTGAGGAAGGTAGTTTCCTCCCTAATTATGCAATATCTGTAATGCAGTCGAAGCAAAGCAACCCTAAGTTCTGTCATAAGACATGGGTTGATTTCCATATGGACTTTGCTTTGATCCGTGAGGCTTGTTCTCCTTTAGGGTTTCTTGAAAATGGAAAAAGGGTTAKGTGCCCAGGTATTTGTGGATATGCTGAGGAAAAGGGGCAGAATTTCTCTTTTAAAACATTGAAGTTGGAAAATAATTCCTTTATCTGTAGGAGAAGATACTGTTAGAAATTGTTTTTTTTTCTAAAGTGCTGCTGAAGAGATGCAATTCTTGCTCTGTGACATTATGCTCTTTCTTTATAACATTTGTGAAAKTAGGGAATGTGTCAATTGTTCTAAAATGGTTTCCTTTCTGCACAGTGTAGATGGCTTAGAAAACAATTGGGTTAATTGTCATCCCAGCAGTGTAGTGAAAAAGTCCTGGTATTGGAAACTGAAAGCAAGTTCCGTTAAAAGGACAGAACACTCATTAACAATTATTAGTTGGGGGGGAGAGGAGAGAAAAAAAAAGAAAAAGAAACTTTTTAAAGAAGTAATGGGAAAAGATCGTGAAAATGCTTCTGTAGGATTAACTTAAAATAGGGGGAAAGATTTAAAGAAAGGTGCGGCTTTGGTGGTAATTTTTTCAGTGAAGTGACACAAATTTTCTGAAATACTGTAGAACCAGATTTCACAGAATCATGGGATGTTTGAGGTTGGAAGGAACCTCTAGAGATCATCTAGTCCTGCTAGATGACCCTTCCACCGACACAYACCCGCCCTGCTCCAGCAGGCACACCCAGAGCACGGGGCACAGGGTGGCATCCAGGTGGGTTTTGAAGACCTGCAGAGAAGGAGACTCCACAACCTGCCTGRGCAGCCTGTTCCAGGGCTCTGTCAGCCTCATAGGAAAGAAGTTCTTCCAGTTCCTCCTCACATGGAGAGGCATTATGTGGAAGCTTCCTGTTTCCAGATTTACCACTGTGCTCTTCCATTATGGGCTAGAATAATCTTTCTCAGACCACAAAACTTTACGTGCTGTTAAGCTATCTCTACTCAACTCACTYTTTTTTTCCAAGCACTATTCATTTCATCCAAATCTATTTTTCAACGTTAATGAAATATGCATATATAAGATAGAATAGCATGTTACTTTTCTTAGCATGCCATGCATGTTTATACATTTTGCATGCTGACATTTGCAAGCCAATGTGCCTTGCAAAGTAATGTGAATCATTGCTTTTAAAGAGAAGAAAGTTTGTATAAGCTTATGTTAATGTCAGATTAATATGGYAGTTCTATTGACAAGGACAGAATTGCTTAAACACTGAAGAAATTAATGTAAAATATATCTTGGTGATACATATTTACAAGGTGTATGCAGATGCATATCGAGCTCTATATATATGATTTAATAAGAAATAAGCAATTTGTTTCAGCATAAATACAATTTTCAGACTTTCTTTATGGAGGGACATTCACCTGAAGTCTCTTTTGGCTTCATTAAATATTCATAGAATGTTCTTGTCCTTAATTGTTTGAGAATAATAGGGGTTTTTTTGCTAGTATGGGATGCAAAATATAAATCTAGCCAAAACAAAACATGTTGCTGAAAATACAATGTCAAAAATGATGGATCACAAGCAGTTTTCTAGTGTCACACAGTACCACATCTTTATGCAGTTTCTTTGGAGTCCCTAGTGACTACAGAACCTTATCAATTACTGTTATTCAATTCATATAAAATCATTCATTCAGATATGAGTATCAGCCATTATCTCAAATTTGTTAGTCTGTCTCCTYGCAAAGGCAGCTTTGAGTTACATGGGATACACGCAAACACACTGGATTTGGAACAAAAGCTGGAGTAAAGCTCCCAAACTTTCAAATTCTCTGTGAACCAGATGCAAAGTCTGCTATAAATTTACTTTACTCACACAATATGTGCTTGACATTTCCTGCAGTGACAGTGTTTCATACCCAAAAAGATTTCAGTGAAAAGGAAAAAGGGACTATCCCTTCCTTGTGTCTGTATGTTATTTTGCGTTCTCCTTTCCAGAGTCCTCAAAGACTATTTTGCACATCCCTGAGGGCATCCCAGCCTTGAGGAAAAGTGACCCATCTTGTATCTGTTTTTTGCCATACTGTGTTTTACATCTTGTTGTGTCATCAGCCAGTATATCAAGAGCATTACTGCACTTGACTTTCCCTATTTTCTTCTGACAATATCCTCAGGGTTGATAAATGGTCCTGCCTTCATGTAGAAGGCAATGTATTTATTTGAGTCCTATATATAAGTTTATGACATCATGACATTCTGCAACAGTGACTGGAACAACAAGCAAAGGCCATTATGTCAGTTAACCCTTAGGGGATCATTTCTGATATTTGTTCTTTCATCATTAATTCCTCRAGGTCAGAAATGGTTTACTATTAGCGTCAACATGATGCAACTCAACCATTTGCAAGGAAGCACCAAGATTACTGCCATRCAAGCTAAAATCCAAAAAACAGGCCCTGCCCAGCCCATAATATTTATAGTTGGCCTGTATTTTTAGTAAATCTAAAATGAAGGAYGTGTTTCTGAAAACCACATATCGAAATGTTGCTTATAGGCAATGTGAAGAGAGCAAACTGAAAGCATAGAAAATATATATAATATTTCTGCCTTGCTTGGTCTCATGCTGTACCTTTCTGTTTAAATTTGATTCAGCTGAGATCTGTATCTTGCTGATGTTTATTCAAGGAATCACAAGGTGAGCTTCAGAGAATAGAAAGACCAGACTGCTTGCAGTGGGCTTTTATATGGTTCTCATTTAAGTACATTTCTTAGCTGAGGCTCACACATAAAAGCAGTAACTAAATTGGTAAGGCACCTGAGGTGAAGCTGAAATAAATGGCARCAAGAGGGGCATTTTTTCACCGCTGTGAGGAGATGTTGTTCCCGTGGCCGGAGCTGCCCCCGTAAGGCAGAGCCGGGGTTGCGGCCAGGCCTRCCGAGCGCTCGCTGCAGCCCAGGGCACCTCTGCGGGCCTCACATCTGCCACGGCTCAAACGACTTCTCACACCTCTGTCTGCCCTTGCAGTGCTCGGCTAGAAAGGCATACATGGCAGTGTCCTGAGAACAGCAAACAGCTCCTTTTAAATCARTTTATTGAGTCTGTAGACAAGAAGCCATTAGCCTATCTTGCATAAGGAATGAGAAGTGTGCCTAATAAACGGAGGCACGTTTATTTTACGGATGCCAAACCTGCCTCTGCCTGTCCCAAACAGATGGGCTCACAAATCGGTTAGCTGCAGTTTTGGAGGAAAGCTGGAAACGTATCCGAAGGAGCGCTGGTGAGGAGCCCAGCTCTGTCACGGGGAGGGCCCCAAGAAGCTGCTCCCCTGCAGCCCTCGCTCTGCCCGGCACAACCCCTGGGCCAGGAACCGAGGGGCTCCTCATCCCCCTTCTGCTCGTTCCAGGCATTGTAGGCTTCAGGAAGTGGTGCTTCCTGGAGGAAGTGGTGCTGATGACTGCCTCAATGCCAGAAGTGTGTTTACTAACTCTTCATCTCTGAGTATAACTGAATTAGAAAATATGTTTTTATTTGTGGTGTCATTTTATTATGTGCTGTAATTGGGTTTCATGTGATATGTCACCCAGGGGGTTATTTGTACATAAAAGGAGAGATGTTGAGCTCAGTCTCTCTTATCGTATGTGTTAATGAAATTAAACCACAGCAAATAAATTGATGTAATTTGCCACCACACATAAATTTCCATATCTGGGTTGCTGAAAAGCAGATCCTGCTAACACATACTGTTAAAAAATGATCAAATATTACAATTTTGGATGGCCTAGGAGGAAATGCAAGTAATTAAGCAGAGCCTTGAATTACTTCTGAAATATTTTAGGAAAGTGGCTATGTTATGCATAATGTAGTAGCATATTCCCTACAAAATTCAATTCAATTATCACTGCCAGAGTTGTCATCACTTCAGAGTCTACACCAGTGGTTCAGGTAATTCATATCAAAGAAGCTATTATGGTGCATTCCTTCATCAGCCATCTGTATCATGTGATAAGTTGATCCTCAGTTTTGCGTCTGTAATACAAGTGGCAGCATCAGTAAATTTGCAGGGATAAATTCCCTGTAGTCATAGATTTGTTCAACCAAACAAATGGCCCTGCTTGAGGCAGCCAGCAGATGCTGTCATCTGTATAATATAATGATCTCTTTCTCTAGCCCCTACTGATTGCAACTCTAAACATTTTAAATATATATAAAATAGATATAATGTAGCTATATAATCCATCCATTCAAGTGCCAGCTGCATGCGTCTGTTAGTCTTTCATCTTCTGTTCTTCTCTCTGCTTTTCCTGGTGCACCCTTTCCCTTCACTGCATGCGTAACAGTGCTGTGCAGCATGCTGCTGCATGCTTATTTAGGTATTTATTTTGCTAGTGGTTTGCTGCTGCTGAATAATTTACAGTGCTCATGTTGTGGATTTGCAAAGGTCTAGTTTGGCTGGAGTTTTACATCAGTGCCTGTGGCTTCCCTTTGCAACTGTATAGATTCTGTCTTGACCCAACTGCTGAAGTTTAAATATTAAAAGAAAAGCATGCCAAATCTTAAATGGATCTGATAGAAGAACAATGGCATTAACTGTCAGTAGTAAATAGAGGGGTCTGCACCTGCCAGTTCCTTTACAGCTTTTTATAATCCTCTCTACCTGCACTGAATGTGCCCAGATGGCTGATTTTGTCAAATGTTAATAAAACTTTGCAGAGGCAAAAAGACTCCTATATTTGTTAGATTTCTGTGTTTTTGTTATCAGCTGTATTGGCAGTTATTTCATAACAGAAATGAAAATGGAATTCAATTCTTTGGGACTTAAACCTCCTGCCCATACGACATAAGTTCAATCCCTCTCACTGTCACCTTAGAGTGTGTGTTCCCCATGTGTGAGGCGGCGGTGCCCGTGATTCATTGCACGTTGGAGCTGTTCATGGGAACCCTATTGGCTTTCTCATTCCTCTGTGGCAATTGGAAACCTTCGGACAAATGCCTTAGCTAGTCCAGGGTGGACTCCTGCTTGCCCTCAACACATACGTAGAGCCTTTTCCCTCTATATATGTCATTCAAACAAGATGAATGAATTTTACGCTAAAAAAAAAATCAATTGGTAGCTGTTAGGGATAACATGCATTTATATTTCAGTTTTACATTGTAAAGTACAAATGATCAGGTTCACACATATAYTGAAGTGTAAGCTGAAGGTCACAATCTAAGGGAAGCTAAATTAGCGTAATAAATATTGATAAGAAGTGGAAACAATTTAAGTTATACCAATTAAATACCTGATCCAAAATCCTTTGTGTGGACAAGATGCTCTGTAGAATTAAGTTGATTTTGGAGCGATCTCTAGGAATTATCTTCCATCAAAGCAAAAGTGTAACAATGTGTGTTGCAGTCCTGTTTTCATACAGAAATTAAAAGAAATATTTCATGGTAGTGGATTGCTGTAGTCAACAGAGTAGTGGTAGGAAAGAAGTGAAGCCTTGTGCTGGGAAGGCTGCAGGCAAGCACAGGTTACCAGAGAAGTAATGACAGGAAAATAAAAGCTTGGATCAAACATTTTCACTTGATATTTTATACCTAATCTTGGATCTTAACTTTTGTTGCTTGAATCTTTGTCAAATTAGGTTGTTTTGTCAACAGGCATTTCATTTTATTGTTCATGAGCTACAGATAGGCTATCGAAGAAAAATCCAAGGAAATAAATAAATAAAGCATTAGCAATACAAGGTGATTATTTCCTTTCTGGAAGTAGGACAAAAGTATTTGTGCTTTACTGAATGGCTTTGGTAATCCTACAAGAACAATTTTTTTAACACGACCTTCTCATTCTCATTGCTCCCGACAGTGGCAACATCACACTTTTCATAGTGGCTAGAAATGAACATTTCCTGTCTTCATAAATAATTCTGGAAAATTCAGGTATAAGATGTGAATATAGTGAAATAATGCATCTTTGCCCAAATC
>NW_020454649.1:1916725-1996435 GCF_003342845.1 Nothoprocta perdicaria
AAAAAAAAATCGTAGTAAAGCTCTGACAATTTGATGATTGGAAAGAAAAGTGCTTATTACAATTATGTAGACATCTAAACCTTTCTTGATTGATTATTTTAAGAATCACATGGAGTTCATCAGTGATAAATGTAACTACTGTTGCACCAGTCACTTTCTTTTTATGACCTTTAACAAAAACAGGAAATGCCAAGTGAAGAAAGCCTTGTGAATTAGTCATAAATATACAGCTAATCTTTTTTTTTGTCCTTTTTCTGTTCTCATGGAAGAATGGTATAGAATAAGCAGAAATCATGAAAGAGCACCTGCTCTTTTTATAGACAGTTTATAGACAACTAAAAGGTAAGCCTTTCTTCTGTATCCTGTTTATACATATGTAGGAGTTACTATCAGTCTGGTCAATTATATAGATCTCTCTCACAACCATTTATATGTTTGGAAATATATATATATATTCACCCATACATATGCAAAGACAAAACACAATATGGAAATGAGATCAAGAGATTTTTAACTGCAATTGTTTGTATTTGTAGATTCCCTATTAACACTGACATTGTACCTGATGATGGAATACMGCCTTAATTCAACAGTAAAAATTCTCAGTTGTTTCCAAATAAACAGCTTGTGGTAACCTTTAGTGAATAACATTTTGTTTGGGTGCAAGGACACATTAATTCAAAGAGCCAACCTAAACTGCATGTGAAATTAGCCACACTTCTTCCAGAGAGTAGCAATGAACAGCTGTGTTTTGATGCTGCAATTGTATCTACCTCAGGCCAACCACAGGCAATATCTGCAGCAGASCATCCTGAACCTACCTGAGTGAGACATGAACAGCAGCGATGTGAGGCACATGTTGCAGTAACAAGAGACCARTAGAACTAAGAGGCACAGGCTGTGAACTGAAACATTAAGAGKGCCTGTGGCCACAGAAACATGTAGTTGCATCACTACATGTCAAACTCGCATGTACTTACAGGAAGAAGGCATTGACATTCAATTGCTTCTTGAACCACAAGATCATCTGAAATCAGGGTAAATTTTAGCAAATACCTTTCAGAAGGGAAGACACTTACTGAAGGGACACTTACTGAAGAAGTGTCCAAAGCTACTATATATTATCCTTCCCTATTACCTTTCTTCATTTATAGAAGGTGCCCTTGGGATTGTTGTGCAGACAGCATGATGGAAATGTGTCTCTTTCGCTTGCCACACCATGTTTATTCCATTAATTTAGGACATYGCATGGTTTTGGTTCTGCATCTAGTCACTATCAAAATACCAAATTCTTCAATGTGCTTTAAAGCTTCTTACCCTCGAGGGAACATTGATTGGCTATTTCTCGTCAGGTTAATATCTGAGTATTTCACAAGTTGTGTGTTTTATCTTAACAGCTGCTCCAGTTGGTAAGGAAGTGACATCTTTAATGAAACAAGGGGTAATCTCTGTGCTTTGCAAATGTTCACAAAATCTGTAGTAGATCTGTAGATCTGTGTGTAAAACCTGGGTTTTTCAATATGGACCTCTATCCTTACTCTTGAGTCAGTCTACATAAATGTATGGGATATGTTAAGCTTTGTGGTTCTGAGCAAGACATATGCTGTGATAGGGATATCTAGGGTACAAATAACAAGCAGCACATAACAATGTAGAGAATATTACTAATTCTTAACTGTAGCCATCACTGTCTATATTATAGATATTTTGCAAATTGCTGGGTTGCCAAAACTACATCCTCTGGGAGTTTGCTATAGCCAAATATGCAGACACAGAAAGAGTTGACAAACTGCAGTGTAATGTGCAGTGGCACTACAGCTAACCTACCTACATGAACTTCTCAGTCTCAGGAATAATCCWGTGTGGTAGCATGGAGCTCGTCAGGCTAGTTAGAGCCTCTAGTCCTAGAACATTTGGTCAGATATCATCAGATTTCTCTTCATATCTGTGATTCATCTGAAAATATTGTTTCGTTAACTGACAGGGATTTGTTCTGTCAGCTAATTTTGTGCCTGATGTGGGCAGAAGAGGGGCTGTAATTAGCTTGTTGTTGCATGTGTACAGTGCTTTAAAATGAGGATGACTACGTCTGTAGTCTGACTGCCACTTCCACTGGGCTTCATACCTTGTGAGTTCTCCACCAACTCTGAATGTTTCATTCACTATATACATTGAAATATTCAATGAAAATTTATTTCATTACTTCTTTTTCCTTTGTTCCCTTTCTAGAATAATTTTCCATAATTTATTCTGGGGATATGGAAAGTATTGAAAAAAAATTGGCAGAAAATACACTATCATTACTTATACACAGGGCTCTTGAAGACAATAATTTAAATGATGAAAAAGACAAAATGGAAGCACTGATTTATGACAAAGCAATTTCACACATTAAACTTGTAAAGCATTAGCATCTGATGTGAAACTAAAAGCAAATAAGCTTTTAAAAATGTTGCTGCTGAGCTKTAGAGTAAGAAAGTTTTTGTTCTGCTCATAGTGTATGAGGAGAATAAAAAATCAGCAAAAGACATTTTTMTGTATCCTTTTTAATGCATAAATCCTTAATGAGAAGACATGAAGAAAACAAACTGTTTAGTACCAAGATTATGACTTTTACCTTTTATATCATGCCAGTATAGAAAACATGCATATTACAAATACTTACTAGCAAATAATAAAAAGTAGATTAATTTTGAGTCCTGCATTAAGCAGAAGGAGGAAGAATCATTTGTCAAGCAGCCCGTCACTGGGCAATGCTTGCACAACCCGCTCCCTCATGCCAAGCCTTTTTGGGCAACAGAGTACAAATGAGGAAAGTTTCCCATTAAACTACCTTGACTGATCAATTATTTTACTATAATAGGAGATTAAATGTTATTAAAGTTGCCATTTATGTCCTACCCTTTGTATTTCTTTTATAACGGTCTGGTTCTGGTTAGTGGAACACTTTTCCTCTGTAAGAGTCAAGTGTGCAGGTACAACACAGATTCTATAAGTTATAATTGGAGTTTCCTATTTGTTCATCAAGACCTTCATCAAGTGGCCAGATTTAATTTTAAATGATATTTCTAGGACTCTTTAGTTAGTTTTTGCAAATATTAAAAGCCAGAAAATCTTGAGGTAWATTGAAAAAAAAGAAAAACACATTTTACATGAGATATACTGTAGAAAGGGGAGCGTTTTAAAATATATTTCTTTCTCATGAAAGTAGCCACTCTGACTTACAGACCGGGATTCTGCTCCCCAGGTTATTCTGGGAGCAGAAATGCCAGAGAGAGACAGAATAATGGCGGAGGGACAGAATAATTGTATAGTTTGTCAGTTTGTTTTATATCTAGTCAATGAGAAGTCCTAGAAGGTGTATAGTAATCAAGCAAAGAGTGTCATATGTAAATGCAAATTGAAATTGAGGTAATTACAGTTTATTTGGAGGAACTTACCTACTTGAACTTATATTTTAATTTTCTTTGCCAGCTTTGTCAATCCTTTCTCTTTCCCTCTCTGGATGGAGAAACAATTGTCCTGTTCGCATCTTAGCCCGTGTKGTCTGACTTGCTTGCCACAGGATTTGTTGAAATCCCTATCTATGAATTCTGGATCTGTCCTCTTGCTTGAAACATATCTGGAAGATTTTTTTAAAAATCCAGCTTTGTTGCTTTTATCACTCCTTTCAGTCTAACACCTTCCGTCGTCAACTCCTTGCTCAAGTCTTGCAGCACATTTGTAAAATGAATGTACTCTCATACTAATATTTCCCACTTYAAAAAGCAGTCTACTTTAACACTTCTAAAAGCAGTAAATAAGAAGCCTCTTGAGCTTTGTGTGAAGGTTTAGGATAGYTTATATTCAATATAAAATAGTTTCTCTGTTTCTAATTGAAAAGCCAGCTTYAACAAATGTGATTGTTACGTGTAGGAAACATTCATGTCCATAAGACTTAGGATTCTTGTTTCTTTGTTTTTGCTTTAATAGGAACATCTGTAATAGGCACTAGCTGCTAGTACTTTTTAATTTTCAAAATTCACATGACTCATTTCAGGACTAACATCCCTTCTCATCTGAAAATTGTTTATCACTAAGTAAACATCATATTTTTTCATCTGGAAGGCAATTTTACTGGGGGTGTAAAGATTTGCTGCTTCTAAATGAAAGTGATAAACTGTTCRTACAAAAACCAAGGCAGAATGTCTTAGAATTTCATTTTAAAGAAATAGATCTTACATCCCCTTAGTGAAATGAATAAGCTTTTTGCTTTATTGCCTTTTGACAAAGCTGTAGATACAAATAGACATGTGCTGAGGCAGCAGAAAGAGCTACAATTAAGTTCCAAGGTGTATTATATTGCATTTTGTACAACACACACAAGACGTATTATTCCTTTTTCACAATGTAATTCTGACTAAAATGTTCAAAATGAATCCTTGTATATGTGGACTAGCTTTAAAAATCATTGTAATTTGCTAAATTCATATTATACTGTCACATAGTTGTATTACCTGTTTCTCCCTGTTTTATGTAATGTTTTATTATCATGATTTGATCTGTAACTGCAATCATTTAATAAGACCTTCTCCTCTTGCCAGACTTAACTGATAATTTCAATGTCCACTGTTCAAGACCTAGTACTTCATCACAACCAGTGGAAAAACTCTCATAAGTTCAGTATAGAATAAATCTGAGCACAAGTAATATGGCAGAGAATGAAATGAAAAATTAATTTAATAAACAAACAAAAAATTTGTAGGTACTTGAGTGTTTTTTGATAGTGAGAGATGAATTTAAGTGCTCCTAGCATCCAAAATTGAAGGCACAAGTAATTCAACCACCCCTAAAGGATGAACTTACCTGTCTTGAGTTCGGCGGCGGAGCGCTGGCCCACGTGCTGAGGAGGGTCTGAGTGTTGCCGCCTGTCAGGACGTGGCACGGCCACGTGAACTTCTCCTGTGCAACCTGTGCCTGCAGTTGGGAGGCTGCTGCAACCTGCCCCTGAGATGAGAATGGAGAAAGGTGAGGGAGCTATTTTCGTTGAGGTCCAACTCTCTGCAATCTTCATTCTGGGATGAATACAAAGATCTCTAATCCCTTTCAACTTTTATTTTGGGTAATTTGTGAAAAGCTCATAAGATTTTTAAGAGTAAAAAGTGTGTTACATCTAATGAGAGACCAGTCAAGTAAAAAGTGTGAAGCAGTCCTATCTCAAAGTAAAAATCTTTGCTAATGGGAGAATATCAGAATTCTTGGCTGTCCTCACTATCGCTAGCAAAGGGGCAGTGTCATTACTGTGAAGAGCTTGGTAATGAATGAGAACTGTACACGTGGCAGTGCAGGAATGCCTTCCTAAGAAAGGAAGATTGCTGAAGAGGAGAGAAACTTSAGGGCCATGCTCACTCATATGTGGTGCAGGAACATTTACATGAATAAATTATTACACTGTTAATGAATATAATGCCTGTAAATCTGATCTTTTCCTCTCCTTCTTGTCCTTTTGTTGTCATCAATGTGACACCATGCCTGTTGGAGAAGTAAAGGATCGATACACTAATTACTCCTTATGAATTATAATGAAAGTGATATTGAAATTCTCATGCTTCTTCAAGACAGATGCTTCTTATCAGGAGCTGATATCACAGAGGTGTGAGGCACTCATCTTTTACAGGTTGCATCACGCAGCCCTCTATTTTCTCTCCTSGTTCACCTTGACATGCAGAATAAATTATTCATCAAGGCTCTTTATTAGGTATCAATATTAAACAAGTCTATTTTTCCCGACAATATCAGCTCCTTATCAAACATGGTTAATTGTTCAACCAAGAAATGTTGTAAATGGTATTTGTCAAATCTGCTTAAGAATGGTAAGGAAGTTTTTGACAGGAGCCCTAATGTACACTCTTAAATGCAGCGTGTCTGTCTTCTTACTCGCATAGCAAAGTGCTACGGCCAGAAACCTGCTGCAGTAACCTAACAATGTACATGGATTATTTAGGAAACTTGATGAGGTTCTGTGGTTTGACTTGTCCAACCCATGTAGTTATTTCAGTCAGCTTTTGGGAGTGAATCAGATGAGGATAACTGGAGAAGAACTATCCCTGATGATCAGATATTAAAAAAAAGCTATAAACCACAATATTAACCTACTGAAATGAATGTTGTGCTACATTTTGAAATAGTTTTGAAAATTAGGATTTTTTTTCTTGATTAACTTCCAGCAAACTATCCATATTTTATGAAGTTCACAGCCAGCAAGAGCATATTTTTAAGGATTTAAATGCTGCATCATCTTTGTTCTGGCCTTCTGCGTAGAATGATTTAAACTTTAAACTAATAGATTCATATTTTTAAAAAATGCTTAATATTATCTGTAACTTTCTAATCACACATTTATTTGTCTTTTATGCTTTGGTCTTGTGATCAAAACATTTTCAATAAGGAAACCAATGCTTATAAAATGGATTAGCTAGCCAGTATATCTTCTGCCCCATTTAATCCAGGCATATTAACTATGGTCAAGATGATCTTCTGATCTACAGATCTAAACACCTTCTTGATTTTTAATTGCAAATAGGAAATCTGCTTTAGCAAGATCTGTAATCAGCATTTCCTCATATAAAACATTTCTACTCAAATTCTGAAAACAGTGCCCAAGCTCTGTCTGAATGTCTTCTGGAACCAGACTTTCTGATTGACTTTAGGATAAAATTCTATTTTTTAAAAAAGTTTTCTATAATAAAAAGGGTATATCAAGTATAGTTTCTCCTTCATGTAGTATCAGGTAACTCCATGACTGTCTTTTAGTGGTTTTACTGCCATAAAAAATCTACACATATGTTTCTGAAACTAAAAACTGAAGGCTCGAGGAGACAGCCATACTGTAGAGAGAAACATTTTGTGTTGTTGCCCATTTCCTGGTATTGCATGCTTTGAAGGTGGATTTGCCCTTCATCCCATATCACAAAGTTATGCATTTTTTTCTCACTTGTATCACATAGCATTCCAATAACAATAAGTTTTGAATGAAAGTGAGTTAGTAATGAAGAATTGCGGAGGCTTCGTGTTGTCTCAGTCATGATTTKAGCCGCGAGTGTTTTGACTTGCGGAAGGAGCTGTGCTCCGGCGCGCTGCCACCCCTTTCTCCATGGAGCTGTTTCCAAARCGCTGCAGGTCTCACTGGGCGCTGCCACTCCTCCTGCGTCCTCACGTCGGCAATTCTAGTGTAGTGCTTGTACTTGTAAATCCTCAGGCATATTGTGAAACTGTTTCTCTGCTTCTCCTGGCCACTGCGGCGTTTCAACAGGAATCTGATGCACTAGCGATACAAAAATTAGCATAGTGACGAAAACACAGAAAACTGCAAAGGGAAGAATGCACTAAATGTGAATCCAGCAACTTAGGGAAAGGAAAGAAATAGCACTTACATAGGAGAGAGGGAAGCAATCAAGCATATGGGCACATCTCATTAATGTGATCTATTTTCTTATGTCTTTCCTATTACTTTTTTTTCTTTCTCTTTTTTTTTTTCTTTTTTCTTTTTTTTTTTAAACCTATTATCATAGCTTCTGCTGCTCTCAGTGGTACAGAATTGGTAACCTGGAGAGAAATTTGTGCATCACATCACTGGTTCCCTGTTTTAAAAATCAAAAACGTTCTAATAATTGTTCACCTAGTTTTCTTGGTTGGTTGGTTTTTGTTTGTTTTTTGAGGAGGAAGAAAACCTATATTATACCAAATAAAATTTCTGGAAATCTGATAACAATTCTATACAAAACAAGACCACCAATCAAATTCAACAAGATTTTGCAGAACAAAAGGCAACACTTCTACYTCAGTTGACGAGTTACAGCTCTACCTCTGGCCTTAAATAGATCTTTAACTACTTGGTCAAGTAATTTTACATCTTTGGAAGGACTGGGCTCAAGTATGCTACTGTGAAAACTGTTGCCTGATGTTCTCAAACCTTACATCTTGCACATGAATGAAGATACTATGGAGAAAAACAACAGCAATAAGAAAGCAAACAAACAAAAGAAGGCTTAAACAAAATAAGCCAAATCTTTTATACATCCTTAATGGGTAGGGTGCATGGCAGTGAAACCCTGTGATGTCACAAGGTGGCTGCCACCTTTCGCTGGGTGGGTGTTGAGGAACGCGATACCTGCAGGAGACAGGAGGGTTTTAGCYGCCTCAGATCGTGCCGCCTATCGGAACTACTGTCACTAGTCGCCTCCAAAGAAATAYGTGCCCTGCAAAGGGCTTTTAATTTTTAATGATTGTAGTGGCAGAAGAGGCACTGATGAGAATCAGTATTTGTTAGTACTATTTATAGCTATCCTTCCTGACAAACTCTGAGTGTTTCGGGTGCTTACACTGACATTTGTGAATGTGCTAAAGAGGCTCCGCTGGGAGGAGGCAGGGCAAGGATGAGCATATTTGGATTCTATTAGTGCGAAATAGAATTTAAAGGTTGTGTATCTCAATGTGTGTGCTTGCCTGCTCACTTTTGCTGTCCCTAATCTGAGCATTTGTAATTATTCCACTTGTGGATCCTGTTAAATCTCTCTCTGGCAGGATTTACTTTTTGTCTCTGAACCATAAAGGTTTTTAAGCAAATTGCTGCAAGGGACCACATCAAAGAAACATTTTCTAGAGGAAGGATGATCCCAAAACTGCCTTCCAGAGTTTAATCTCTCTTCTGTCTTAGGCTCTATAACAACACCTATGGGCAAATAATGCATTTGAATATCTTTCTATGATCAGAAAGCCAAAGGAAGCTGGAAGACAAACCGGTCCAATGACTTATCAGCTTCCAAAGTAGGGAAATCAAAGCAACCATCAGAACCATAGCAGATGTCCTGCTTCTTTGTGAGAAATGCAGCAATGGGATCAGTGGCAACATTAATGCAAAAATGAGCAAGATGCTTCTCTGATGCAATAACAGTAGAAAACATTCCCATAATGTTTCTCAGTGTTCATATTACCTCAAGATTTGGTTCTGTTTCATTTCTCCTTTGCCAAGACTAAATAATCACCATCATGAATACCTAGAAAATGAGTTAAGATGGGCTGGATTTTTAAAAATTCTTCTATTTCTTGTATGTGTATCATTTATTCATATCTTAGAACCCATTAGAGATCCAAAAATATTGCAATGCTAAGGCTATTTAATAGCSTCTCTTAAATATTCATAATTTTTCTTTTCATAAATGCTTGTGGCTCATGCATACAATAAAAACAGCACATGGATCCAAAATAAACGTATTTCCTGAAAAACATCTTCAGCCATTTGAACCCACCTAATTGCTTTCTTATTTGACACCACTACAGACTACATGATACAGAGATAGTTATTTTTGGTACTGAAGCTTTGACGCTGAATTTTCTGTAGAATGGATTTCGCCCAAAGCCTAACAGTAGGGTTAAATTTTCAAAAAGTGATGCCTAATGTTTCATGCAGACTTCTTCAGGTTTTCTATAGGAAAGTAGTCGGTTTTCAGAAATTAAGATATAGATCCTCTAACTTAAGAGAATTGTGAGTACTCATCTCCTCTGAAAGTTATTCTACTTTTATTCAGGTGCTTACATGAAGTTTTATGCTTTTAATGTTAGGCAGGTATGTTGGAAAACATAAATAGCCATGTTTACTAGAAGTGTCCCCACAACTGCCTTTAATCCTTTAATTGACTACCAGCATCAGTCCCAGGATACAGGTTTGAATGCCTGTGCTTAGTGACAGAGTTACTTTGCATCTCCAAATGAAAAATGAGGACTTTGGGGATGCCAGAAGAACAATCTCACTGCCATAATCTGTCTGTAACCTGTCTGCAGAAGTGCTTATATGAAATGAAATTTTGAATTAAAAATGACAAAATATGTGTTTATACAGAGGCAAAAAACAGTACAGTCCTTCAGTACTCTCCTGCAGTACAGTCTTCAATCCAAGTAGAAGCTTTCAAATCTTATATTCTTGATTTGAAAGATCTTGTACCAAGCCTTACTCTGATTTTGTTTCATGGTTGTTCTGCTGCAACACTGAAGAAATGAATGATGAATCAGGCTCGTTATTTTCACGTCATTTCCATGTTCACCATCTGACTGCYTTCTCCATGCCTGCTTTTTTCTGTTCCAACAGTGTAGTTAGAGAACAGACACCACACTGACATCTATGCTGGACACAGCRGTCTGAATTTATTTGCAGGTTTGTTTGATGGAGGAGGGCTTATGTTATCTCTTCTTACTCAGCTATCTGCTGACTAGGAAAAGGCAAACAAAATTTATGCATTTTTAATACTCAACATGTTGAAAATATCACTACATCATCATACAGTCTACAAAATTGACCAAGCTGACAAGACGTTAATGCATAGTATGCTTTATATTCTGTTCAATGTCCTTTTAATTTTTTAAAGAACTGCTGATCAACAAATTGCCTTGAAACATAGACACCTGATTAATGACCTGGTTATTAAACTAATCTAAATGCTTGCTTCTGGGTACTTTGAAAGAAAGGGAAGCTTTTAGAAAGCTAGGAAGAAATAAGAAACTCTGTAGTTTATGAATAATAGATGTATTTATTGTTTTGTAGCTCAAATATTTTGGTTGTAAAGAAGTGTATTGATAGCTGTAAATAGCAGTAATTTTCTGATGAAAGATCCTGCCTACCTAAAATATTCCACTGTTTCATCGATCTCATAATACCAGGATCAGTAAACCCTGTCTGATCTGAAGGTCTGCATAGGAGCAACAGTGTAATAACTTTCCTAGGGAGGATAAACATTTTGCAAACAGATAGTCAGATTGCCCTTTTCAGAAATAAGTAATTCTGAAGGGGAAGTTATAATTGCAGAGATGAAAAAAGTTAGATTTTCTGGTGTTCTTCCTGACATGCTGCTGATAAAATAAATACAAATTTTCATTCCAGAGAAAAAAACTATCATGTTTTGTAAACACATAAAATATATATGCCATGTACAAATTTTCTTCATATTTATCTAAAATAATATGCCAGTCGTGAGACAAGACTGCTTAGCTAGTAGGCTCTTTATCTCCTATTTTCTTGAGCTGCCCTCATGTTTTTGTCTGTCCCCATTAGTCTCAAACCCTCCCCAACAGAGTATTAAAATTTCATTAGGTCCTCCTCTCCATCCCAGAGAAACCACAGGAAGCTTCACTTTGCATAAGGCTTCTCCTTCCACACTCAGCAAATACCGTATATTTGCAGAAGTCTTTGCTAAGTTTCATAAAATAGCTACAGATTTTATTTCCTTTTTTTTTTTTTTTTTTTTTTTTTTTTTTGTGTGTGTGTGTGTGTGTGTGTGTGTGTTGATGGGGAAAGGAAGCATATCATTTTACATAGAACAGAATGAAGCCTGATAAAAAGCTTATCTGACCAGGATGACCTGGATAGGCTCCCCCTATCCAGGGACTAGGAAATCCAGGAACATGTTGCCAACCCTGAGCAGAGGAGAAAAAAACCATCTTCATGTAGACAGATTTTTCTTCCATGGAAAATTTTCTGCCAAGCCAGTGGTCTTTGCAATTTTTTTTTTTTCTTCAAAACTTCAAATAAGAACCTGTTTAATGTTAAACACATTTTTTTGAATGATGAAATAGATATCCTCTTTCTCCATGTAGGAGATAGCTGACTTGTAAAATCATATTTATGTTATAGAAAACAACAAATCATTGATTTTCAGATCCACAACGAGTTTGTGGATTCAAAGGTTAGAAAAATCAACACTTGACTTGTAACCAGAGCACTGGTTTGTCAAGGACTTATTGAAAGCAATAAATATATTATTGCACATTTCATCTCAGAAGATACATTTTTCATGGCAGATCTGCTTCTTTCAGTTCTAGTGATATACCTGCCATCCAATGTGTGGTTTCTTTGCCACAATTTGAATATTTGTAGTTGTAAAAAATCTTTGCAAAATAAATAGCTATTGTAATAATTTCCAAACCTCCTGAATGTCTTTCACACAGCTAGATTTAAGAATTAAGGAATATTGCAGTAACTCAGCAGACAAGCTTCATTATGTGGCTTTACTTAAATTCGTTTGATTCAGTATTTAATGAAATCTGTGGAGGTTTGTAATGATCTCAGGTGATCCCACATAGCCCTGGCTCTTCTGTCTTTTACATAGTCTCTGCCATATGTGCACACATTCACATTCCAGAAATGGCTGCTCTGCCTGTGACACTTCTACAGCTTTAAGAAGTTTCATTTCTTAGCTGCACTGCAATTAAGCTCTATATGCCCTAGAATAGAAGAAATATCTGCTCTTGCTTAGTCCTCCATTCTCAAAATCCTCCCAGTACAAGTGGACTAGTTTCAGAATCCCTCTTGCAACATTTAGTGTCATTTGGCTTCATAAAGCAGTGTCCTGGCCTACCATTTTAATTCAGTGCATTGCATTGCACCCAGCGTCTCTAGTTAAAGGATACAGCACAGCTGAATTCTTTTTCAATGCTGCTCAGATGAAAAAAAAAAAAAAAAATACAGCACAGCTGAATTCTTTTTCAATGCTGCTCAGATGAAAAAAAAAAAAAAAAACGTTTCTCAGCTCATCACAGTCAAAGAACCATTTTATCTTCTCCCCCGTAGCCAGCCCTTTTCCAGCAGTGTCATCAGCGCGCATGGCCCTAGCACAGCCCGTAATTATCGGAACAGGCTGGAGGGAGCCAGCTGAGAGAGCCATTCTTCTACAGGTAGCATATGGCTCTGTAGAGTGTCCCACCTGCAGTGGCTTCAACARCCGCAGACTGGCACATAAAAGGCTTCCAAGAGGCTAAGCGGCTTTGAGACGGCGTTCTGCTTTCTTGTCTCCCCTCATCCTGCTTTCTGTTTTGATAAAGCTTTGATTCAAAGCACTCTGTATTCTAAGCCACAATCCATTCAATGGCAGCAAAGCAAGCACTTAGAAAATGGTACCTATATTTATTCTGAATCAAGATTAAAAAGCTCAAAAGTATGCCTTAAAATCCATATATCCTTTCTCCTTCAGCATTACATTTAATACCTTTTAGTTTTGATAAAAACTGTTTCAAGTGCTGGTGCACTAGGAAGCACGGTGACCTGCTCATCAGCGAGCTGACAGGGGTAAGTTAGCATTCTCCTGAAGAGAGACACTTTGCAACTTTCTTATATATTTACTCCATGGACACAAAGTCTAAAAGAGATGCCTAAGTTTCCCTCCGTCACCTAATTTCTTTGAAAAATAGAGGTWCCACCTGGAAACACACGCTGCTTAGTGCAGCCCATTCTTCTTAGCTCAATGCTTGCCCATACAGAAGAGCCAGCCTAGGACATGGCACATCAGGCCTAGTCATGAGGAACAGCTTGTTCTTCCTTCCCACTAAAAAACATATTCACTTCTCAGAAGGCTTCTGTTAAAAGGCTCTTTATAGTTGTTTCACACATATATGGGCTGTTTATCATACTTTCTCTTAAGTAACCAGTCACATAAATGACACTGTGAATTCTCCACAGTGAGAGTGTCTCCATCTCACTGTCCTTTTGCAATACCACAACAGTGGTGGTACCACAACTGCCAAGATGCAGTTTCCTATACCCAGTAGTGACTGAGGGAACTAAACTGGCCTATGTAGCCTCTCTGAAACCTGACGTGGGCAGCATGCAAATCCATCCTGATCGCGTGTCAGAGCTCAAGGTCTGTAAGGCAAGGGCAAGGAATTCAAAGAGCGTGTTCTGACCGTAATGATTGACACGAGTCTGCATAGCTTTCATATGCTTTTTCCTCTCCTCTTTTTCTTCTGTTTCTGTTGTTTACCATATTCATGAATTATTTCCCACCGTGATGGTTAGCATACAACTTGGAAGTGTTCTCTCAAGGGAGAGAAGAGTGGTACCTGTACAAGTTCTTTTTATCCCTTTCTATCTGCAATATTTATTATTTTGAGCTAAAGTTACTTATGTTGAGACAGAAATTCATCTAGCATCTTTCAGGGTATTTATCTAGGTTTAGTATCTTTCAAATTTCTGTGTACGCTTTTAAGATGTCACCACATTATAGGAAAGTGAAACAAAGCAACTGAATTAATAGTTTTATTTGGAATACAGAGTGATTTTTAGGTTTATATTGAAGTGAACAGTGGCACACATTCAAACTGTGGAGCAGCAATATTATGTAATTTCTGCATGTAGTAGCTTGGCCATTTAATATCTTATTTATAACCATTAGAGGTTGAATTGCAAGCATCATCAAATTACAGGTTTAATAAAACAGTCATTAACATCCCCACTGAAGAGAGTTTTTTTTTTTTTCAAAGTGAAATCAGGCACCATGACTAGGATGAATGCTTTCAAGCTCTTTAGTAATGTTCACCATGCCTCATATAAAATATTGTGCTGTTAATTCCAGGACRAGTGTTGCTTACCTTGGTGGTTCACTTGGTATATAGAAAGAACAGTGTCTTTGTGTCGCTGGCAATAAAATATGATGCTATACAATTTTAGCTCAAAGCTGGAAGTAAAAAAACAGTATCTGTAAGAGCAAGCTGCTGACACTGAATATTTGCAGTCYAATAAACCCAAACACGTGTCTGTACTCATAATGCTTTTTTCCTTGTACAGAAATATATATATGGTTCTATTAAGTGTATTAATAGTACTGTGGTAAGCCTACTAGTCTCCTTTTCCTTCTGATACAGGGAACACATCCTGGGCTTTTTTCATTAGGATTGACTAATACACTTGGAAAATGTAGCATCTAACTAAAAAGAAAGAGTAAAAGGGTTCTGAAACAGCCTTTTTCTTCCCACTTCAGCCAGTGATTCAAGCAAAACCCAGCTGCCATTAATGAAGTATCCCCTCGTCTATAAAAATTAAAACACACTCAGTTCACTCAGTTACATACTATTTTCCTATGCAAATCTCAGACACGTAAAGTTCATCTGAGGTCTCTGCTGGAATCTGCCCTATAACTTAAATATATAGAGGTTGTGAGGCAGCTGCAACTGTACATGCCACTGTAGAGAAAGAAAAAGCAAAGAAGTTAGGCAGGACAGGGATGCTCTTGCAGTTTATGAAACAGTGTGGGAGCCAGGCTCATTTAAAAGTGGGCTCTGTGATGCTATGACTGTGCAGATTCATTGATTTCAGGATATCATTGTGATTCTGAACCAGGAGAAAAAGAATCTGGATGATGGATCAGAGACTGCCTGGAAATGCATTGCACTGCACCTTCATGCCAGGAGAGGAAGCTGAGATGTTTTGAGAAGTGTGTATTGAGAAGAGGCCAATAAACCTCTTTGTCCTGCACGTCTCTATAAGGAATTCTCTGTGCCCAGGATACAGGGCTGTATATGCAAGCTAAGCCATCAATATACAAGCAGYGCAGCTCTACTCTGCAGGCTTTACTCTAGCCTTTGGCAACACCACCAGCTGCTGCCACAGGAATCCTCTCTAGACAGCTACTTTCTCTTATGGAAGGGATGTTGTGCGTATTTGTGTCTCATTCATGAAGTTGTTCTCCTCGCAGGCTGATGCAGGGAGAACTGCTGTGTAAACAGTAACACGTCCCACAGTCACAGGGACTTTACACATCCTTTTAACACTCAACTACGGAATATCGCAGAACTTCGCTTCAAAGGGCTCCTCTGCGGCTACTGCAGGAAGCTGCATCCAGCCAGGAGTCAGCGGCAAGCTCATGTGCCCGCTTGCTCGCCTTGAGCTGCTTCTCTGCTCTTCTCCTGTTTAGCTCCTGAGGGCTCTCTCTTGCCCTCAGCTGCCCGACAGCTGTAATTCTTATGCTCAGTGGCCAAGCAGTGGAGGTACCTACACTCCCTCTCTCCTTACTCTTACTTTACTACTTGACTGCTCATTTCCCTTGCATTTAACCACCATCACCTTTTCTAGCTTCGGCCTGGGTAGTTTTGTCTCTGGATTTAAAATGTTTAAATAGCAAATGGAAGATGCCAACACACTGTGTATAAAAAGAAGCACTATGAAACCACATGCTGCATCCAAACTGTGTTTTGTGTAAGAGATATCAGGTTTATCAGAAGCGAAGCCAAGAGAGGAAAGAAGATGAAGAGATACAGCCAACTAATTAAGTAGTTGTTTTCTGAAATGACTGTAGAACAGACTGCCTTCAGGCACTGCAAAATGAAAATAATGTATAAAAAGTCCTGGAAACAAAGCAAAATATAATGGAAGGTGGCAAGGTAGTAAATAGAAATGAAATATTAAATATTAAAAATTGACAAAAATATTAGCAGATTTTATTGTGTGTTATAGGAAGCTTAAAACCAAACCCTCCTTGTTTTGAATCCACTTTCCTAAGAGAATGGGAGGTCCCCAGTGCAACTTTGTATCTATCCCAGTGTGTTCCAATTTCCCTTTCTATCCTTGTCTCCCTTCCCATTCCAATAATTTTGCACCTGCTGGCCAATTTTGAACATATTTGACGGAGCAATAAGATTCCTCAAAAATAAGTTAGTCACATGTTTCTTGAAATAGGTTTCTGGATTCCAACTGGATACTTTAATTTTCTCATATAAGCTCTTGTAAYGAAAAAAAGCTTGCAACAGAAATTTGTATACTATTAAGCACTAGAGAATGTGTAGGGGAGAGGACAGAAAACTTGCAAATGCTCTGATTATGAACACCTGAAAGAAACTAGGATTGACTGGCAAATTCCGTGATCAGAGAAGTTTGTGGAAAGCAGTAGAAGCAGATGAAGGGAACAGTGGGGATTTTATCAAAGGAAATAGGGCAAGCTGGTGTCCAGATTCTTCAGAACCAGCTATGAGAAAGAGAAATGCAGAATTGAGGTTAGAAAAACAGAGAAAACTAAAAGAAAGGTTCAGGGAGTGATATAGTGACAGCAATAGAACGTAATTATGGTGATTAATAATGGAGTGCAAGCAGTAGAGAAAACAAGGTGTATGACAAAGGGAACTGAAGGTCAGAGTTAAGAACTTCAATTTTAAGATGTCAAGCAAAGAGAGAATTGCAAGGGACTAGGGAAATCCTAAAGGGAAGAGACATCCCAGGGGGTGCAGGGAGAAAGGTGAGGATGGCAGTACTGTACACTGCATAGCAAAGCGCGGACATAACTGATGACACAGGAAAACGCCTTTTGGGAAACCATTATAGAGTCTAGGAATGAAATTGAAATTACATCTCAGAAAACTAGTTCTAAAGGTTTTATAAATACTTTTGATTAGCAGTAGTTTTTGAGAAAACTTAAAAAAGAAATGTGGGCAAGGGAGACACTGGTCCCTTGTTAATTGGCAGGCATCAAAATCACAGACCCGCTGTTTTTAGTGTACCAAATGCCTCCCCCTCCCCGCCCTGTAGTTGGTACCACTGAAGAAAAACTTCAAATGCCTGTGAACAGAGCGTAGTCAGCCTAAAATGACACACTGCGAGAGAAGGACAGAGAGGAAACAAGACTGCTCTTTGATTTACAAATGCGTCTCAGCAATGAATTCGTTTCAGGAACAGAAGGCAATCTCTTCTGGAGAAACAAATAAGCAAAAAGCAAAACAGAATAAAGAGCCAGAATGTAAACTAAACACTTGGCTGGCTCAGAGCCTCCAATTTGACGTCTCAGGTTATAAATAATCGAGGGCACTTGTATTATCCATGTTGTAGAGCACTGGTATTCATGAATACTTAAAAATCTTCTGACAACTGGTAATGTTTCATCAACCAGAAAGTACAAAAGGCAAATTAGTGTTGTTTTTTCATCACCCTTTGTGGGGAAAAAGATCAAAGAAGAGATTTTTACGCCAACATAGACTCTGTCAGTCTCTGCTTATGCATAAAGATGGGTTCCTACAATGTGATGCTGGAGGTGGCAGATGTTAAAAGGAAAGTTGACCTCTACAAAAATTGAACAACATCAGGATATGAAGTCTTCTTGAGTACACAGAAGAGATTTATTCTTTATTTCATATTTATTTAATTATTTTATACCAAGAAATGGACATGTCAGTTTGTTGCAAATATTGCTTCTGACATCTTTTCTTTCATTACATAAAAATAAGACATAACTGGATCTGACAGAGAACATAGATTCTCAAATTAGAGCATTACATATGCAGTGTTTAATATAATTACAATACTATCTTAATTACTTTATACAGTTTGGTATAATTGCAGTAAAATATTGTTTTGAGTCCCTTGATGAGACAAAGATCTRTGTGAAATGTTTCATGGAATATATTTGTCATGTAACTGTAAAGCAATATCAGTAGAAAAAGAGACTATAGTCTCTCTTTTTTTATAATCTATAGACTCTTTGCGGGACAAATAGGCTCTGGTTAGCATTTTCTTTAATCTTTCCTAGGAAGAAAGTGCACTAAAGTGAAAATTTAGTTTTATGGAGACTGTAATTCTAAAAGACTACAATGTACTGAAAACCCAAAGAAAGATACAGTACTAAAAATAAAAATGGCTACAGGTAGAAATTGCTTTTCAGATTTTAGACATATAAAGATTATCCACTACCAGTGATATTCATCTACTATTTAGTCATTCGTAAGCTATTCAGTGCCTCCTAAAATACACACAAAAAAATTCTTTCAGTTCTGGAAAGGGACAGTGAAGAATGCCTGACACTCCCCAGTTTATAGAATGGGGATTTCCATAAAATATAAATGATWTCTGGGTCTATTGTGACTTGAGGAGGTGATGTTTTTACAAATAAACTGCTCAAAAAATAAGATTTCATAAATCAGATATATGTGCTAAAAACAGACAGGACAGCAAGGCATTTTGTGTATGAYAACTGCAAAGCATTTCAAGCAACTCTGATGCATCTCTGATACAAAATATTTGGTGAAATATATAGCAATGTCTAAGGTTACAGCACATCCATCTGAAAATACCTGAGATATTTTCTCCTTCGGGAAGACAATTCTCAAGTGATCACATTTCAGAAGAAATCTAGTTTTTTGGCAAAGGGCAGATTATGTGGCTAACTCTGTGACAGACTTGCAGTCTAATTTTCAGGAAGTCAGAAAGGTTTTGATCCAAATTTCTTGAAGCCCATCCGTTTCCTGACATGCTCCCTTAGCCCCAGATTTCGGTGCTGGGAGCCATCGATGGTGGCTGCAGTGCGTTTGGGCTTGTCCTACTGCTTTGAAAGAAGGAATCCCCAGGGGCTTTAACTTTGTTTTGTTTCCTGCCAAAATTCTGGAAAATCATGTTTTGTTTATTTACTAAAAGATGTAGATCTCACATATATACCCAAGGAAAAGCTCTGCTTTTATGCATTATGAGATTGTTTTCAATAACAGAATGAGAATTGTTCTCCTCCCAAGTAGCAAGACAAATAAATACTGTACGGTCTAGGTAGCCACCCAGGCAGGATGTATAACAAATCAAGAATTTGAATATAGCTTTCACAATATGGCTTGACCTTTTTTTTTTCCCCAGAATATTACATTTTCTGTCAATGTGCCTGTGCAGTCCTGAAAGACTCTGCAGTCTCCTAGGATTTATTGATTTTAAGTATTTTTCTAGTCTTGTATTCTCTTAATATTTTTTCCATAATTTAGCTATTTTACTAGAAAGGGCTCAATCAACTCTAACCAATATCTGACTTTACTGAAGAGAAAACCCAACGCGAACGTGATAAAAAAACTCATATTTTGGCCTCTGGGTCATGTCTATCTTTTTAGCTAAGGAATATTCATTCAGATGCGGGGGGAAAAAAGTATGGTAATTGGTCATAGTAAGAACAAACAACTGCCCAACCAATGCTTGGTTTCTTGGTTGACTTTGGAAGAAAAGCCCTCGTGATTCCCAATTCCACAATCGGTGGAAGGTCAGTGAAGCACCCCTTAAAGTCTGGAATAAGATAAATAACAAACTTCTCTTTTTAATGAAATGCTGTAATTTTTTACTGTGATCAAGAATAGATCAGTTCCAAATTTACTTTGATTTTGCTTTCTGATACCCCACAGTATCTCAGCTATCCATACCTGCTTGTGCTTCTGCAGTTTTATTTGATTTAGTCATAGATACTGTTTCAATATTGACTGAGGTTTTCTTCTTTATGCTTSCTCTGTTGTTCTCTACTACATAAAATTCTTTGGGGATATTTTTTCTTCTATTAGGCTTTTCTGAATTCRTTTTTTATAACTTAAAAGCCCATCTCTACAAAAAATGTTCATATTTTCATTTATTTACCCAGGGAAAGCATAGGAAGATATTTTCTCTCTTATGACTGGCAAACTAACCAGAATGAAATGATTACTTTCATTTGCAGATAACAGCCTGGGTGAGAGAGGCATTTTTCAGATTGTTGTTGTTTGTGCACAGCTAGTTCCAAAAGGTACCTCCAGCATGCTGATAACAAGGCTCAACGTGAAGGGCKCTGGGCTGCTCCCCCCTTGCAGCTGGGGCAGGAGGGGGACGGCTGGATCTCCTAGGGTCACCCATCATCTCCGGGTGCTGCGTTCTTAACCCTTCGGGCAAGGCCCTGCACGGCCGCGCAATCTGCCTTGTTGGAGCGGAGCRCAGCGACACAAAACGTGTCCATGAAGCACTGGAGGAAATAATAGGATACAGCTGGTTTGCTGGCAGCCTGATTTCAGAAATTCTTTCAGGCGGGTAATTACTCCTTGTACTAGTCTTACACAGAAAGCATTATTCAAGACGTACTAGCAGAACAATTTCCTTACCCATACGCAACTGTGTAAATGTATCAAAATTACTCCCACATTAGCTTGTCCTTTAGTAGTTACTAGCTGAAGACACACATACACATCACAGGAAAAACTGCACAAAAAAAAGAAAAACTTCATGAGGTCCTGGACCAGGCTCTCAGGATCACTACAGTAAAATATATTGGTTCTTTGTTAAGATTCCTGGGGTAGAAAGATGAGCTTGATTTAAGCAGAAGAAACGTTTCAAAAATTTTCAGAAAAATGACTATGCCTGAAACAAACATTTGAGCCTACAAAGTAAGTAAACACCAATACAGGCAAGAACATCTGGTTACCTTTTTAAAAACAAAACAAAACAAAAGATAAACGAGAAATTTCTAGAGTTCATTTGGTCTATGACTAGCCATTTTACAATCACATTTTTACTGGTCATTTTTTACTATTTATTCCTACAACCCTTTCAAAAATCACAGAATCACACTACAAACAAAACTGCATAAATATCTGTCTTACTAAAATTTGCAAAAACTGAAGCTGTGCAGTGAGAGGCCGATGGAGGCATGGCATCACCACTGCTGCAATGATTAGGACTTAAACAGCTGGGACAGGATTTGGAAATGCCAGATGGCAACAAAAGAGTTAAAGTCAGAGAGACTCACAAAACACCTGAAATGAAGTTCAGGTAAAGCAGTAAAAAAGGTTACTCTCACAAGCTGGAGAAAAGGAACCACAAACTAGCATTAGAATTGCTAAAGAGGAATAAATCTGGAGAAGATGGAGCTGTGGGAGAGCTTGCCTTAGCCATCTATTGATTTTCTGATGAACGGGATAGCAACAGGAGAAAGGATGTGGAATTGAGCCCGAGAGAATGGTGGTGTTCATGCAGCAGTAATTAGAGATGAATTATCAGGCTATAGAGAAGGGAATACCTGTGGATAAAAGTCCCAGGCTTGCAGAAATTAGTATTTGTGGGACCAGGGAAGAGCAGTCTTGCTCCTGAATGGCCCATTAAGCTTTGAGCTGCGAGGGGAATTGGCAGATAGACTTATGGATAGAGACGGAATCTCACCAGGTTCAGGCAAACGCGGAGTATGAAATCCACTTACACCGTCGCTAGTGGAGAGCTCTCATTTCAGACGAGGTAGCGCTCGTCCTATGCAGGGAGAAGAGTGATAGTATTTTAAGTTCTTATCTGCTATTCTTTTCCTTCTTTTCAAGAAAGGAAATACCTGCTTTTTTGAGTGGAGCTTTCTGCTGCTGAGGGAGTCACAACCGAGCACCTCAAGCTTTTGTATGAACTCAAACATTACTGCTGCAAGCATATTCCTCCCATTTCACATCTGGGACACTTAACCTAGCACCAGTGGGACAAGCTGAAAATGAGTACTTTGGCCAAGGTTATAAAGCTTATGGTGGAAACTGGCTTCTGATATCCTAGCCCTTTTTGTTACATTTTAGTCTTCCAAACAAAGAAACAAGCAAGCAAAAGAAAACAGCTATATTCTGCTTTATCTTCTATTTTATCTGGTCAATATTATGTATATTCTTATACCAAACTTGGATTAGGTCCAAAATGTTATCAAGGAAAAAATTCCATTTAACTTTTCAATAAATTACTTAGGAAAGAGCTTTATATTGACCTCAGTGATTGATGTAGCATGTATTGCTGTAGCATGTACTGCTGTTAAAAAAAAAATCTTCCAGGAATAATCTGCTGGTAATAACTCCTTGTTGCTTGTTTTTGTATGCTATCAGTAAATTGTTTTAAAAGTGCCCATACTTGTTTCAGCCCAGTGAATAAATCTGAGCTATGAGAGAGCTTCTCGCTATTATAAGTGAGCAGGAGCGGTTTTCTCTCTGTCAGGAGGTGCTGTGGGATCGAGCGCTGTTCCTTGCAAGGCACCAATCATTTCAGACTGCACCAGTGCCATCAGGAGTCATAAAGAACGGATTTCTACAGGCTATGAGACAGAGACTGCGTAAATATGAGTCTGCTTACATGGATCACTGGAAATGGTATCACACATATTCTATATGTGCACATGTAATGGTAGGAAGTAGAATTACATTCTCGAATTAGATTCCTGTATTCCTTTCAGAAGTCACTAACTAATATGAAGAAACTAACTAATGTTTACCAACCAGATGAAAAGAATATAAACCTAAGTCCAGAAGAGATGATTGGGCCTTTCTACATTCTATACCACAAGAAGAGCAAAGCATAATCTCTGGGTTTTGTTTTTGTTTGTTTTGTTTTGTTTTGTTTTCTCTACCCCATCTAAAGATCATTTTCTGGTCATTCATTTACCTGCTTTGTACTTGAAGCTGTAGGACTGAGAGAAAACTTTGCCATTTTGCTCTACGCGTAGTACATTTTAACTATATAGGACTCTTCCTTCTTGCTTCAGTGAAGCCCTGGGAGACAGCTGCCTTTGTGTTTTCAGATACAGAAAGTTACCAAGCAAGATATAATGCTCCTTCCTATGAAAACAAGCTGTTTTCCTAAGCTTAAGACAAAACTTATTTTCGTCAAGCTGCACACCTACTCTTAGGTATGACATATTGTAACTAATAAACCAAAACAAAGTTTTTCCTACTTCTGAGTAACATCTTATTTATCTCTACTGAAACCATCTGAGTATTCCCACTGATTCTCCTGCTCCCTCAGTCACAACTTCCCACTGTTCCACTTTCCAAGAAAACCCAGAGCTCACTGAACTGGAGAAAGACAGTATACATTGACTTCCAGCAAATAAGGACATTTTATATGTGGAATTAGTAGAGAAATTGAAGTGCCTCTGAAATTCATATTAACAGTGCTAAAAAGACTGGATCCTGCCAGCACACTGTATTGCCTGGTGGTAATCTGTCTTCTGGGGGTTAAAATTTGCTGTAATAATATTGCATAATTTAGARGTTTTCATTCCTCTGTTTCACTCACCGTCAACTCTAAATCTGGTCCTTTTTAACGCATTGTCCATATTTCAGATAGGTTTAAGACATGAGCAGTACAGTCATGCTGGCAACATTAAAGAGAATTGCGATCAGAAGACAGAGTTGCTTTGAATTGAAATTCTTATGGTTGACCTTTAAATGCAGAAGTCGCTTAAATAAAAACATCTTTAGAAATATGGTGTGAAAGATATACATCTGAAACAAAAAAAAAAAAGAGTTTAGAAAAGTGGATATTGGGAGAGAGGAGAGAAATGGGATTCATCCTTTTTAGATGAATGATCAGGAAGGGAGGGGCTATAAAGAAAAATACACGGAACACTGCTGGCACGTGTATGAACCAGACCTGTCTCTGTCATGAAACAGTGAAATGCAAATACAATGTGGAAGGACTTTGTTACATAAACTATATGAAGACTTGATTTTTGATTCAGAATGGTTAATGTCATTGAAATCCTGAAAGCTGAAAAGTGGAGGGGTTTGTAGTGGGAAAGACAATCCTCCCTTCTGAATAATGGTTTGGAGTTAAAACTATAAATGGATGTAAACCTGCAATTTAGTAAGAAGGCAACGTGAGTTTTCTTGTTGCATTGCTCTTTCAGCAAGAAAAGCATCCACTTAGCAGCAGCACTACAGCTCTAAGCACAGCAATAAACCTTTTAAAGTGTCACTTTTTTCAACATTAATCTAATGATAAGAGAGAGAGGCAATTGCAGAAGTCATTCTTTATTGCAGCACTTACTCCTAGAAACTTCATCAAAATCAGGAGGGACCCCTTTTTGCTCTGATTGCCTGACCCAGAATCTTAATCCCCTTTCATTATAGCCATGCCGCTTTGTTTCCTCATGAATTGCCTTCTGAGTTTTCAGAAATCACCAGGCACGGATACACAACAGAACTGAGGGACAGACCAGAGCTTAGCTTTGACACCTGAATAGCAACATTTGCACTGAATCGACTGTCGTTTGGATGTGAGACATAAAACTGGCATCCTATTAATGAATGATAGSATTAATAATTCCACCATACTTAATTAAAACATCTGTTTAAGTTTCCAATCAGGTAAGCAGTTTTCTTCAGCATTTCAACAGTCTTTAATAGYGTGTCATTTTGATTCAAAACTGATYAGAGAGCTACCAGTAATGGTGTCTTTCATTTCATTTCCTTTCCCTTCTTCCCTTTGAAGAGCCTATATGCGTGGGGTTCTTTGTTTCGCTCTGTTTTAAATAGTGCTAAACCTTCATTCTGATGTTTTTTTTTGGAAATACTAGGGAAGGTAAAAGGGTTTCAAGATTTTAAGCATATTCCAAGCAAGGCACAGGGCATTCTAGAAGCACAAGCAGTGCCGACTGCTCATGGTCTTTCTGCGAGTGAGTTGGCCGGCTGTGTAACTTTTGCAGTAGAGCTTGAGCACTAAATGATAAGTCAGGGGCACTCTGCAGTTTCACAACTGTGCAAGGCACAATTCCCACACCAGCACACAGACCCACTCTATCTCAGAAAGTCAGGAACATCTAAAAATGTGCCATCTGGAAGTGTCAACAGCACAAAATGTCTAAAGCTCTCACTGTCTGCATGGGAGAGAGCAAGTGATGTCCAGTGCCAGAGCATTATGAAATTTTGCATTCCATTTTGCAGCCAGAAGTGCTCATGGTCAGAATATTACTGGCTCTCAGAAGATTGTCAGAAGCCGGGTAACACTATTGGATTTGGTGGAAAGGACCGTGGGGATGGTGCCAGTGTGTGCTGTGTGGAAGATCCAGGGCCTTTATGATTTTCTCCTAAGTGGAACCTTTTATAGTATGAGTTCTCTGTGATTGGGATCCATGGGTTTGCGGCATGTCTGGTGTTTCTTCTTGCTCCAGTCACTGCCCAGGACAATTTTAAATCTGCAGAACTGTCAAAGAGCAAGGGTGCTGCTCCAGCACTGGACTCAGGTTTCCAAACTCATAAGCCTGCTTGCTTTGTGAGGAGAAATAAGGGGCTGCCATTAGAGGTGACTGCGAACTGGTTAAAAAGAGTGTGAGGACACAGCCCGAATTAGCCACCACAACCACATTCATCAGTGCGTGATGCTATCTTATTATTAACTAACTCTCCTTGTGACAACTGTACCTAAAACCTAGAACTAATAATGTCAAACACAGTTTTAGCATGAGCTCTTAGACCGTAAGACCTGTTTTGTATTAACGATCCATTCAGAGTGGTGTCCAGTCCGTAATAGGGGACAATATTGCCGTTGCAGGAGAAGGTGCAAATAGCTTAAGGTAGTCAGGCACAGAATACTAATGATCACAGCCTCTTCTTATCCCAGGAAACTCAGGATTTGTTTTGCTGCATAGATTTCTCATTTCAAATGCCCAGATTTACTACACAATTACTTCTGTGCAGGAACATATATAAAAATAGGTTGGCAGCGAGACCAGTCAAGACTTGAGTGTATCCAGCCTCTTGCCTGTTGTTTTTTCTTCTTTCCTGCTTTACTGCTTTGGTGCAGATGGAGGAAGGGRCACATTAGCATTCTGCACACACCTCAAGCAAGTGCTACACGGAACATCGCCTCTCGCCTCTGGGCTGCCATGCAAAATTCAGAGTCTTTTAACTCCAGGTCTTTTAACTCCAAATAAACTACCCAGGACTCAACATGGTGTGTAAGTGCAGAATTGGAAATGGTCTTGCATGCTGTTTGATCGTGCCCAAGATTCACTTGCTTATCCTTGCTGCCACTCTTTGTACATTGCGAGAGCACCTTTCTATTTCTTATTTTAGCAAAAAGACTGATATAAAGATACTTGAAAATGTATCTAAAGATATGAGAGTTTACAGGAGACTGGGACTGTTAAAGTCAAATGCCAAAGACAGGCTAACAGAAGGAAAAGTACTTTTTTGAATGACCCCATGTAGTGTGTGAAAAACTTTCCTAACAAATGCTTGCCTAATATAAACATTGTACATTGCTATTCTGATAAGCTGTGATATTAGAGAACATAAAAATGCTCTATGTGGCATCCTGGGCACTCAGCATATTAATTCCTTTAATTGCAACTTCCCTTCAATTTTGCCTCATTTTTACTCACAGTCCTTGAGTTTTACTTCAAAATCCATTTGAGACTTTCGTGGTGTGCCCACTCTAGCATGTAAGCCCTGTAACATTAGGCATTTCAGACTTCCAGTGACAATTCATAAGCTGCTTAGAGTCCTAACATAAAGTGAATCTACTTGAAATGCTTGCAGTTTGTTGTTTTTGTAACAAAATAGAAACCTAGACAGATTTCAGTCTTAGAAGTTTGCTCTGCATTTCCCAGAGGCTTTATTTGTTTATTTGCCTATACATCATACCACTCATTTTAACTGAGAATAATAATTCTGGGGGAACTGAGTTTTTTTTTTTCATATGAAAATATGCCAAGAATTGGATTCTCAAAAAATACCAATGACTTGTGACATTGCAAAGAACCAAGTTGATGTTTCCTGGATTTTCTTACAACTTATGTTTAAATCTATCTGGTTTGCCTTTCTCCTGGACTACTGCTGGTAATACAAATAGTGTGAATGCTTTTTTGTTGTTGTTGTTGCTGGAGACTGTTAATTTAGATTTGTTGATGATAGAARATTAGGCTGTGTCTCCTGCTTCATTGTATGTATCTCCCTGATATGGATGACTGGAAAGTTATTCCAACATTTTTCCATACTTGTCCACCTGTAGATGACGATCTTTGTCATTTTTCCTTTAAGTATCACCCATGGCAATGTGTTTCTATAGATCCCTGCATTCAGTGGGAGATTGTTTATCTGATCATGCGGTTCACTTAGGGAAAGATTTTCTCATACAGGAAGATCTGGATTGATATTATAGAACTATTAGGTTCGTAGCCGCACAATGAGGCAGTGGTCTAATTCACTATGATACACAGATAAAACTGCTTGGTAATGTTTGAATCAGAAGTATTTGAGAACAGAATTTTGATTCAACTTATTCTGCTTTTAAAACTTTGCAGCCTGTTTTTCCTGTCATACTTAACATAAATGAGGATTAGCTTCAGACAATTCAATAGCAATTCAAGTGTGCAGCTGGGTTCCTATATTCTGCAAATGAGTTATGGATGGCTCATTAGAGACATCCAGAGTATTACATTAAGTCCAAAAGAAGTTGACAGAGAAATACCTTCTTTTTTTCTTTCTCATTGTTATAACGATCCATTCCAGATGATCCAGCAGAAGATTAAAAGCTCACCTATGATTTTGTTTCTGCCCTGAGAGCCAGTGGATTTAGGGAAAACACTGTAAAATATAACAAGACTGAGCAGTTTGGCACTATCTAGAGGAAGGTGGCAGCGTTCTTCTCAACTCAGTATTTAATGCTTTCTATTCTTATTTTATTTGTTATCTTTGAGTGCAATGTACAGTTTATACAATGTTTGAAAAAAAATCTCTTTTGATTGAGGAGTGAAAGGCATTTCAAAGTGAAACTATTAGAGATGGCAAGATATTAACAATAATAAAGAATAAAAATATATAAGATACATAAGATAAAAAGAATGTATGAAACTGAAAGAATGAAATTCCTTTATCTGTCCTATAAATTAAACTCTTCAATGTATGAACACCTTTCTACATGGTTTAAAGAGTGCTCTGACAGATTGAAGCTCTGATAACTAAAACAAATCTTCACCCACAATCTAACTGAAAAATGAAACACAACTTTCAGTACTATTTCCCATCGTCTTTGACATTTTCTCAGTTCCATATTGCCATTAATAAAATTCAGTCTCCAGAAAGTCCCCTGCCTGTTACATCTTGTGGCCTGTGAAAGGGAAATCGCTTGCTGCATCCTACAGGAAGGGATGAATGTGACCTGACCTAGGACCCGCCTCAGCAAGGTCTGCTCCTGCACAGCCTTGGCTTTGTCACACTGCTAGTTCCTATTATCCTCCTTCTCAGTGTAAAGTTTAACTTGAAAACAGATGGTTTCTAAAAGTTGAAAATACTGTGTGTGCTGTATAAAAGTTATAAATTAGTCATTTTTAATTTATCCTCAAGTGAATAGCGTGTGAAATCTTGATGCACTAGAGCTCTATCACAGTTGCTTTTGCAGTGATTAGGAATGATTGTCAGCAGATTGTATCATTGGCATAGTCTATGCTGTTTTCACAGGCTTCAGCTAGGATTCGTTATCTTGTTCACCTTTATTTACACCAGTGTTTGTTCTTTGTTTTGTTAATAGGTTAGTTTTCCTCCCAATTTCTTTCACTAACCCCAGTAGCCCACTGTTATGTTTTCTGATGATTTTGACAGTGTTTGYTTGATTAATGGAACTAAAAGGCCCTATCAGGTATGATTTCCTCCTCTGTATCARATGATACAATTACTGTTGTATTGACCCCCATTAATTTTTATTTGTCTACAGCATATCATCTGTAGAGGCATCCCAGCTTGATTTTCCAATTTAATTCAAGGTTCATAAAAACTTTATTTGCTTTTACTGTCACTGGTGTATAGTGGTAGGTAATAGAGAAACTAATTATTATGAAACTGCAAAAGTAGGACAGTTCTCTGCAGATTAACTAAAATCAATTAGCAGAGGGAATGAAGTCAGCTGTGGCGCTCCACACTCAGCCCCCGAACACAGCCCCTCTCCTGCATGGCRGGGAGGGATTATTTTTTGGAAGAGAAACACTGGCTTCTGGGCTCCGACYGCCAACAGGAGAATCACTTGTTTTTGAAAGCCATGAAGGAAATTTCCATTTGAACATTTCTCTCTAGGGGAGTAGAGTGAGATGACTGAAGTTTTTTGTATTTAAAAATAGAATCATTCTAATATTGATAGGGTCATTGCTCTGAGGGTTTTGCTATAGAACTTGTTTATCCATCATTTAACCGTCACACTTAGGAGGAATCCATGAAAGTATGCACTTGTACGTACAAGCTTATTGGAACTCTGAGGAGACAGGCAGTAAATTGCTATTTGTAAATTTTTACATGATTTTAATTCTTATTACTTTCATTAACCTTCTAGACTATAGGAGAAAATTACTACTATTAACTACTGTATGACAATGGAAAGGGAATTTTAGCTTAGGTTAGCTCAGTTTAGGTAATTTATTTCTTGTAATAGAAAATTTAAGAAACAAAATTCAAAAGAAATCTATTTGAGATCCCACAATTTGCTTTTGCTCTCTCTCTCCTCTCCCCAATCCGATTTTATCCTATAAGGACAAAGGATCTCTCTCTTTCTCTCTCCCTCTTACATTCACTCATCCTTTTGTTATTTCAACTATTACTGCAAGATGGAAGTCAAAGCTGCTTTGCTTTCCTTAAAATGCATTATTAATGCATGCAGGTAAAAAAAAAAACCTAAGAGATGTTATAATTTTCACATCTAATTTACTGTCTTCTGCCACAAAATGAATCAAAAATGCCTCAATCAGCTTGGAAAGGTTGTCATGTGACAATGTAATTCTATTACAGTTGTTAAAACTCTTTGTATAATATCACTGGTTGAAACAAGAAATCTGTTTAGACCAAAGAACTCAGCTGTGTAACATRATCTTGGGCATCCTTAGTTTACATTATATAAAAAAATATTAATAGTGCTGATGTGTATATCTCAAGGTCAAAAATACAGGATGCTGTTAATGTAACATGACAGAACAAAAGCTACCATGATCTTCAATGGCTCTATAAAGTCAGTACCTCCAAGATTCAGTGATGGGAAAGCAGTAAGGCATATATTGGAGCAATTTGGTCTTTGTGTCTGCTTTTCGAAAAATAAATGCTGCATTTATCCTTACTCAGAAAATTTGAGCTATTGAATTACAGACATAAATGACTTCTTTATCCCAGAATATTAACAAGCACTCAAGCCTTGCTGATTTAAACAGTAAAAGAGAACAAATGATTGATCTTTATTATATGATTCAGGCCCACAATAAAATATATCTGTCACTGATAGATCCAGATAGATTTTACAATTTTTACTTAGCCACAGGCATATTTCAAATATTTAGCTTGTGCTATTTAGCTCAGGTGGCTTTACACTTCCTCCAGAGGTATATTCTGTCTATTTAAATCAACTAATATTTTTCTCTTTAGTTCAGTAATGAGCATTTTTCCAGAAACAAAAAAGTATTTTTCATTMTGCTTACTGTTCATCCACTTCACCTGCATCTTCATGCAAAATTAAGRTATAAATAAGCAATGATAATCTCCAATCTAAACCAGAGAGATAGAAGCAGGAGATAGGATGTCTTGTCCTTTCTGTAACATCTCCAACATATGTTGTTCAGCCACCAAGCAGGGAATAGCATTTGTCTGCAGCCAGTCTGCAGCCTGCATGCACCCATTTACCCTCAATTCTCTTCAGAAGGCTTCTGGAAGGAGTCATTTCAGTCATTTCATCCTTTTGTAGGACAGAAGCCTAACGCCTCTGATTTTTCTTTCTCCAAAAGCCATTAATTTCATCAGTCCTGCTGTGCCTCCCATGTCTGTCAGCAGGAGCTTTGCCCACAGCCTAAACCTGCCGCAGGCTCCAGTGTTGGAACTTGCTGGCTCCTGTGGTCCTAAAGAGCGTAAAATTGAAAAGTGACCTTTTAAGAGCCTCATATTTATCTCCTGAGATTCAGAAGGGAAAAGTCATTCAGAACCCAGTTTACACAGAAGTTGAGGGGATGTGTTTCTTTTGAGTCTGCCTAATATCTTTTTACAATACATTTTTATTTATATTCAGAATACATAATCATATCGTCATACAACCAAGAAATATTTCAGCCAGATGTTTACAGCAGATTGTAACCGCAGAACTAATCAGAGAAGATGGGAGCAGCTTATAAGGAGGATAGGATAAAGTATAATATCAGTTTATATAACTCTGGGCTATATAACAATGCAGTTAAGGATTTTTCCTATTTCTGAAGAGAAAAGATAACAATGAGCATTTCTGAACAGCACATCAGCCATTCACATTTTAAAATGAGGTAAAAGAAAGTATGTCACCTACTAAAAAGCAGCATTTTCAGTTGCAGTTGTATGGGACAGGGAAGACTGTTGGGGTTTTTTGCTTGTTTTTAAAGATTGCAAGCAGTTAAGTTTAGTCTTAATTTTATTTTGTAGACTGTTTTCAAGGCTGGCTATATTTTATTAGGAAACTGCTTCTGAATCCCACTTTCATCTTAATTCCARAAGTAAAGACGTGGTCAAGGGCTTTAGGATGATCAATAGCTTCAGGGAATAGTTGAGCAAATTTACCTCTCTCAGGCAAATGYATTAACCCCAGGAATGAGATTTACAAAGTTAACTTTTTTTTTTCATGAGACTGTCTCAAAGTTGATTCTACTTACACTTCAGCCCTGACTACTGCTTCTGYGTGCTGCAATTCAATTGCTGTGACTCCAAACCGAAGTCATCAATTGTTCTTCCTAAGGGAAGAAAAGAAAGGACTAGCTCACAGTCATCTTCAAATATATAAGCTGAAAGGCAGCACGTAATTTTCAACTGATAYGATCACTTTGAATTTTTCAGGTTGTGTGCTGTGTCTCTCTTAGTCTGAGAAACTGAATTTTACCTTTTCCCATGAGGCAAAATGTTTCTCAGATACACAGTGCTGGCTGGTTCCTGTGGGGTTTTTTAAGCTCCAAGGGAATAAATGGAAGATGACTTATCCTTTTTTATTAAAGCCTTTCTCTACCCTTGCAGTACCAGATCACTGACTGATGTGGAACATCACAGTTCTACCACTGTCACAAATTCTATGTTGATTTAGTAATCCTGAAGTCTGATTGGCAAAATACATTGTTCATAAACAGCTTTGTCATTTTCTTTTCTTTTTTTTAGGTCCTTTTTGCAATTTTGCCTAATGAGTACAAATAAGGGATAGTACCTCCGCTATCATCCATTTGAGATGCTGAAATGGAAAGTATATTTCTCAGGCCTGTCTAGTATGAGAACTATAGCTCTCATTTTGATTTTATTGATCTATGAAATAGTTGAACTAAATTCAGTAAAAATAACTAGATATCTAAAGAGAGAAGGGAAAACTGATCATTCATATAACTTCTTTTTAAAGCTCAGAATAGGCTGATCTAATCTTTATGGTTATTTCTTATATTTTCATTTATCTCAGTATCAAAGCCTGAGTTCCCRCAAGTCCTAGACTGGAGCACAATCTAGAGCTTTGTGGTTTGGCTATTCTAAAGTGAATAAATAAATTCATGGATAATAAATTGACCTGTGTGTTGTTAAACACAATTGCTTGTGTGAACCATTAGGTTCATGGACTCCCTACCTAAAAGCTGATAATAATAATAATTAATAGCTGGAAACCAGGTAAATGTAAGAATTTCACTCTCCCTATTCTGTTCTTATACTTCTCCTAAGCATCCATATTTGGCAAAGCAGAATATCTTGTTATATGGTTACCTTGGGTTTCCCAACTGAGAAAAGGGAACTTCTCTTATTCCAGCCTTGAAGTTTCCAAATCCTGGAGAAATCAGGAGAGAAGAAGCATTAAGTCAGTCCTTGCCTCCCACAAAATTTCATATACATCTTTGTGACTCCTGGAAAGGACGCATCTAATCTGTGCACTAAAAATTTTCACCATTTAAGACTGCTAGACTCAGCAGCCTAGACTCAGCAGCCTTCACCGTTTGCTAGACTCAGCAAACTTTACTAATGGTACTTGCCAGTGCTTGAGATTTTTGTTTTCTTTTTCTTTTTCTTTCAGTATTGAGCCTGAATCTTCCTACCTACAATTTAAGGTCACCATTTCCCACCCTGTTCACCAGGGAGAAGACAGTACATTATTCATCTTTGGTAGAAGACTATACATGTTTGAAGACTGTTACTAGGTCTCCCCTAAATTTTGTTTTTTGCAAACTTAATAACCCCAATGTGTTCTCTCTTTCTCCAAAACCCGTAACTTTTAGATGCTTGACCAGTCTTTTTGTTGTCCAAATGGTCCACTTTGTTCTTGAATTGTGGTACCCAGAATGAACACAGTACATCACCTAGGGCATCACTCATCCTGAAAGCAGTAATTACTGTATGTGGCTTGCAGTCCATACTCCTGTTTATACATCCCAGTATGATGCTTTTTCACAACAGCATGACATTGTTGACTGCAATGTGTTTGTCCTCCGTGGAGATTTATTATTTGATAAATTACATGACAACACATGTAGTCAAATATAATTTGGAACTGGAGTTTCTAATGGGTCTTTCAATTTTTCAGTAGAAAGCATATAGTTTATTGAATCCTGGGCAGCAAATGAAAGTTTCATTGATTCCTCCTTACAGACATACGCTTCTAACTATGCAGGAGATTGGATAACAGTCTTGTATGTTTTTCTCTGATTAAACACATTTTATTTTATACATATGTTTTGAATGTTCATGTATCACAGGGATTTCTGGGACTTAGTCCACTGTTTCCCTCTGATGCAGGAAACAGTCCTAGTAATTACTTTCTTAGTGGGGCAGCATATCTGTTCTTTCAGAAAAACATGAAGAATTGCTGGAAACCATCAGAGTTCTTCCTTCAGACTACTTTCTTTTGCAAATTGTGCAGGTTCCTGGTGTGAAGACCAGTGTGATTTCGGCCATGGCCTACACCTTTGCTCAAGACACGCATCAGTACTTCTGCACAGACCGGACAGCTTTGGGTGTGAATGGAACACAGGTAAGGATGACACCTAAGATCAAACTGGGGTGAAAGCCTTAGTTTTGAGAAAGCTTAGTGCCTCTCTCCTGTCCACTCTTTTTTGGAGCCAAATAAGCAGCCATACTCAGAAGGTTGTTGGAAGATTTGAACATGAACAGAAGAGCAGTTTCTGCTGAGTGCCTCAGYGAGCCCAGGCCGTGCCTCAGCACAGCCTCTCATCTATTTTGGTTCTGCCTGACGGGYGCTTGGGACGATGTATCAGGAGCTCTAATCTGCATTCGGTTCTGCAGAATTGTTAGCCCCAAGTTGTCATCTGCTTTTCAGTTTTTGTTTTCCTCTGTTTCATCATAACAATGAAGTCTAGAATAATGGAAGAGGTTAAGCAGATGTTCAAATAAGACTGAAACATTTGTTTGCTGACTATTATGCACTGATGGTGCAGTATAAATAACAAATAATGCAGCCAAGAATCACAACATCATGTCCCTGGGGAACAAATAAGGATAGCTAAGCCCTACTTCAGCAAAATACTTGAACACACAGGTACTTTTCAAAGCTCATGTTTTAATCTCTATTATATCAAGATAGTCTTAGGCCTGACAAGAGTACTCAAAGCAGAGACTCGCTCTAGCGGCAGCTCAGCAGGCAGGGAAGGGAGATGCTTTGAGAGCCCGTGAGCATCATCTCACCTGTGCAGAGCTCTGCTCGCAGGAAGGAAGTCCCTGCTCTGGGAAGGACCGCTCGGTCCAGGAGCAGGAGCAGGAGCAGAAGACAACGCCCTCGCAGCAGGGCCCTCAGGGCGCGAGCGGGAGCCGCGCGGCTGCTGCTCAGGCCCCACATGAGGACCGGGGGGCGAGCGGCACCCAGGCGAGGACCAGGGGGCGAGGGCCGGGGGGCAAGCGGCACCCCGAGTCCCTCCGAGCCCGGCCCCGGCCYCCCAGCCCGCCCCTTTCTGCTGCGGCAATTGGCAGTGCTCTGACTTCCAGCCCAGTTCAAGGATGAAGCTAATTAATTTTTGGTGCCTCGCTGGACACTGAGCTTATCCCTGTTAGCATAAATAAAGATTAATCAGCCAAGAAAACATACTTTCTAACTACAGGGCTTGTAAGTACAATAAATACTTAATGTGAAGATGAAAGGACTGTACATAATGCTGACAATTCACTTTGTGGACTTTTTTTTCCCCCTTTAATAATGATCCAAATCTTACTTTACATCTGTTCATGGAAGCATATATGGTTGATGTTTCTGGAAACTTTTATTACTGTCCTCTTGTTAGGGCAATCCTGTATTTCTAATGAGAATTAATAATTTAATTATTCCTCAAAGCCAACCATTAACATAGTTCTTTGCTTCTTTCATTACTGAGATGCTGGTCTACACTGATCTGTTTTTTTTTTTTTTTCTATTTATTGGTAAATTTAAGGAAAAAAGCCTTCCATTTTATAGCACAATATGGAAAATCTTAGTAGGAGTGAAATATAAAATTTTGACCATCACATTTGTTTACTTTTGTCTCTTCTGTTATTTCATGTTTGGATGGAGATTTGCCATTCTTTTATTTATACAAGATTTGAGAGAGTGATCTGTAAATCACAGTTGTAAACTGGGGTCCCAGTGAGTCAAATATTGTGTCATATTGTAACCAACTCTGGAAACACTTTAAAATCTAAGCTGAAAAAAGAATGGGAATAGCAGTCATTGATTTGAATAGCACTTCTTAAATCAGAGACTACTGACATGTGGATGATTGGTACAATATAAAGTATGATAGAAAAAAATGTATCTGCTGCATCTACTATACACAGCCCACTCCCATAAAGAAAGAAATTATTTCTTGAAAGCTCCAAATCACTGTTTTSAATCAGGGTCATCTGTGTCATCTTTGTTTTCAAAGCAGATGCATATTCTCAGTTATTCTGTCTCAAGAGTGATGGTCAATGTCTTATGTAGGTACATTTTATTCATTTAAACCAACAGGGATGTCTGTCAGTTTAATCTACCAATTAATATGTCTCAATACTTACAGCAACCTTTCATACCAAGCAAGAAGATGAAGAGAGAAATGAGTTGTTCACAGTTGCGGGGCAGTCACTGCAACAGATCTGGTGCTAGACTTGAATTTCTCGCTGTTTATCTTGTTTGCCAACAGTTCTTCGTTATAGGATTTCATGTGGTTGGTGTATGTCCAGCCACTGTAGGTAGCCTTCAGCTCTAATAACCTCAGGCTATGTGGAAGCCAGCAGACAGTTCAATCATCCGAGTTTCTTTTGGTTAGAGGTCCAGAAAGATCACTCTGTGTCAAGAATTTTAGGAAAAGGCTTTTCTTGCCATTAGCTAGACGAACCTGCACATGGGGGAGATGAATCCTGTCCTGTGCGTCATTGTCATCCCCTGAGAAGGAGCAATGCACCAGCCCTGGCTTAAAGCATTTTCAGCCATTCCCTTCCTCCCCAGTGATGATACAGCAATCATCAGCAAAAGAAGATGCTAATAACATGACAAGTTGCTCATAATGAGCAGATTTGGATAGATCACAAAAGCAAGCCCCTTTCCACTTAAGACAGAACTGTGAATTTAAAGAGGCAATGTCTGAAACATTATTAATAAAAATGCTTTATATAAGGCATGGGATAAGATAGAAAGGGTCAACTGTAATGGGATTTATCTTGCAATATCAGGATTAATTAGAAGTGATCAGAAATTGTGGAAGATAGATGGGCTTTGCTAATAATAGCAATGGTGGTAACTCTGGACCTGATTTTTTGCTGTATAAGAATTGATTTTTAAAAAATATTTAATTCTAGTCTTGAAAATTGGGGTGGAAATGATTTATATTACAATGTTAGATTCACAGTTAATGAACCAGAAGAGGTATAACCTGGTTTCAGAATTTCTTCCTCCAGACATGGATAATTTGTCACGTGAAATGTTCAAGCATTTAAATGACAAACGTTTGAAGGTAATTGTTTAATTTCATTTTGGAATAAGTGTTGGATCCCAGCCTTTAGAAGAAATACAAATGACACTATGTACCTATTGCTAGTCCTTTGGTTCTTCTAGAATTTTTATCCATCAAACTAACTACCCTAGTTGGACAAAGTAATTTTAGAAATTCCTTCATGCCTTGTTTCCAATCAGAAATTATTGGCAATGACTTTGATTTCCATAATGAGCACCTTCAAATRTAATGAAAACTTCATGCAAATGTGGAACAGGAGGCAGCTCGAACCTGCAATATTTTAAATGCTATTTGGGTTTGAATGGGTTGTAGGCAATTTAGGTCTTATGCAGCTTCCTTGATTATATAACTTCATTTCTGACTATTTGTTGTTCTCTTCTGGAGCCAAATCCAATGCTATTATTTTTATGTCTTATTTGGAGGACTGAGAATTTTTAAACAGGTGAAGGATAGCAAAAAGGATTAATATGACTATTAAAAAGTGACATCATACATACATACATATATATATATTTATATATATATTTATATATATATATATGAACTCTGGCAAAAGTTTTCCTAAGTGAATGTTAACAGGAACATTGTTTTGTGAAAAAAATACTATATAAAGAAAATATGGAGTATTTTTGTTTGATGGTGGTTTAGCTGCCACAGTAATGTAGAGGGATCACATCAGCTTATTTTCCAGGACAAAGTTGTCTTTTCTCATAAAATGCCCCAACATCGCAGTCCCTTTAGTGTCTCTGTGGTCGGTCTGCTAAATACGCTGCTGTGGGGCGCATATAACACTGTGGAAACTGAGCTGCACCCCAGGAGCAAGGGGGAAGCGGGTGCATGGCCTGCCCCACAGCACCGTCAGCAACCTGGCGAACCACGCCTGGCCAGAGGCACCCGGCCTCTCCTCTCTCCTGCCTGACTGGTGCTTCGGCCAGGACACGTTTAATGAGGCTCCGGGTGAATCTGCGAGGGCCACCCCTTTGGGCACTACTTGCAGGCACAGAAATATAAAGGAGTAGATTGCAGGGCAGYGTTTGTTAAAGCATGTACAATTGTTTATGTTTTTGAAAACAAACATGAGAAATTATGTTTTATAAATTTATAAAATGATATTTCTTAAATTATTAGATTTTGCTTGTTCAAGAATAYCAAGAGAAACTGTTCATGCACACATTATTACACTGCAGAAAAAATTTATATGGGTCTACTGTATTTACAGTACAATCCTTACTTTTCCCTACCACAAAAAAGTTACATGTATTACTGCTCATAAAAGAAGGGTATGCAGGATCATATATTTTTTAATTTTAYATTTTAAAGGCAAGGCAGGGTTCAGAATGCAAATTGGTGGTTTTACAGCACCTTTAAATAATAATTGTTGGAGTATGTCTAGATTTAAGGCTTGAGTGCACRTGGTATTTAAGGGGCAATAGCACACGCCATTTCTTATAGTAGCTCAGTATCTCCAGGGCTTGCAGAAATCCTCATCTATGCGCTCGGCTCTTGTGCAGCGCAGCAGGTMTTTTGCTGGATTTTAAAGAAACATCCCAAACAAGAGGGCAGCATTTGCGACAAGCAGAGACTGTRCCTCTTTCCTGCCCATACTGGGACTCAGTGGAGTGGATGCAGGGATGAGATGCAAAGAGTTTGAGAGCACCTTCAACTCGGGCGCTCCCGGCGCTCCTGCTGCTGCCCTTGCTGGGGACAGCGAAGCTCAGCCGGGAAGGCCAGAGCGCGGCGGCAGGGCCATCTAAAAGGCTGGCAGGTCCAAGCAGCCTAGATTCGTTTTGAAGTTTCAGAAAAGGACACAGACTTTTTAATCCCTTTATATCTTAAAGGCTTAAATCTTCCTGACGGCATTTCTCACAGCCTCAGATGTCCATGAGAGTCTGCATACTTGAAYTGGCTTTTCTTCCAGCCAGGGCAGAGAAACAAGTGGACAATTAAAAGCATTCCATGAAATGGAATATTTTGTAAGATGAAATACTAGTTAAAATCATTTAAAGTTATCTTTATGCTTTATGCTATAAAATTTTAGAATACCTTAAATAAAAAGAAATCTATACATGAAAAATATTCTAGAACAATAGAACACATTCCAATAATTTGAAGACAGAGTATTTTGATATAAAAAGCAATCCATACAACATTTCATTACAAACAAAGCTTTGCTTCCTCCTTCTCCAAGGAAAACATTTCATCTCACCACTTAATAAACTTATATAGATTTTTCTAAATACCATATTCACTAAGTTACAGCAACTCAGGACTATGTCTCTATATAAAACAATAGCTTTGTTTACATGGATGCCTCATCATGTGCATATTTAAGAGCTACTTTTCTTTTTCTGTAATCTTGCATATAAGACTTTTCAAATGTAAAACATCTTATTCATCATTCTGAAAGTGTTCTCTGGCAGGCTTAGGCCTGTAGGTAGTTTCTTAAGAGCTTTGTTGCTTTTTAAGTAACTGCAATTTAGTCTTACCATGGCCAGCAAATCTATAGAGAATAATAATGTGCTCTCTTGTGCATCAGGCAAAAGACCACAACATATTGACAACATAAATTACAAGTTTTCAACATTTATAATGCAAGCTTTCGGGATGAATGACACATGCAATGAAGCCACAATGCTAATTCTGCTCTTGATTTTCTGAAAGACTGATTGGAATACATGAAGCAACAGCTGCCTGGTCAAATACCTTCAAAAAAAATCAGCCTAGTATTATTAATCAGAGTTTTCAGTGGAGTGCATCGTATTATAACACCATGAAGCTGTCACCGTGCCCTGGATGGCACTAAGCGCTGTTCAGACATGACTTGCTCCAGTGGAATTCTTCAGTTTCCTGCAGTAAGGAAAATGAAACCCATGTGTGTAGTATGAACCAGCTGGCAGCTCTTTAAATTAGATAGGCATGAACTACTTATAAAATCGGACACTCCTCCAGATGCTGTCACAATTAAAAACAAAGTAATTTCCCTTATAGTGAGACACCCACATAATTTCTGGCTGTCAGGAGATTGGCATATTTTGACAATTTAACAAAAATAGATGCTTACAGGGAAAAATATGAGCTGTAACTTTTCTTGTCAAAGAAAGAAGTTTGAAAATGTGCTGCATTTGTGCAAATGTGGGGAAAAAAAAAATCATGCACAGGGAGAACTTTAAAAGAAATTATTAACTTGCTCAGAATGTAACAGCAATGAGATGCTCTTCCCTGGATACACAGAAATGTGAAGGCATTAAAATACCGACCATCTGCTTTTGCTTGTGCTTTGTCAGAATGCAGAGCAGCGACAAGGAAAATGCAGGAGGCTCCCAGATTTTATTTCCTTTTTCACTAAGGGTACAGGGCATCTGACTGAAAGTAGTAGTCAGAATGAGGTGGGATGCCACTGCCAGACTGGATGCCGTTCACCTGCTCAGGGACAGACATACCACTGCAGGTAGTGATTTACACAGAAAGAGGCACTCTCAGTGGCTAGGATGTCAYATGGAGAAATTACAGTCCCCAAGATCTTTTCAGGTCATCGCAGGTATTTCCAGAGCAGCCCAGCAAWGCCAGCCCTCGGCCTCTCCCTTGCCTGCTAGCTCCTTCACTGTCGCTCTCACTAGCTACCTCCATAGGAGGACATAAGGGACTTGCACTCTGAGCAGTCGGCTCTATCTAGCCAAACTACTGAGAAACACAAGACCTAGAGGCCAGCAGGAGGACGGAGAGGTTCTGTGTAGGGAGGCTGACAGGGAGGTCCTTTGGCACTGAGGGTACAGGGTGGGAGTCCAGCGGGGTAAAGGGAGAACAAGGACACAGAGTGAAGAGTAAGGGATTATTCTGCAAAGCCTGTTAGAGAAGTCACCACTCCTGTCTGCCAGCATAGCCTAGTATGGCTCAGCAACTCGCCCATCACAGCTGGGTGGAAACCCCTGGGAAACCTCAATAATAGTAACAATAAATGCATGGAAACAAATTCCATTCTATTGTGCTTTTTCTGATGCTTATTTATTTACGGAAGAAATTGAATTTCCTTCCTGCTCAATGATACACCATTTTTTTCTTTTTTTCAGTAGTGTTGTGAATTATGAAGTGTCTCATCTGCATTAAGGTGACTCCTACCAATACAGATTGAACTGCAAGCCAAAGGATGATGGCAGGATTCAGAACCAATTAGAAAATTCCCTTACACTGTCATAACTGGCATGAATTTACCTGCATTATGGTCAATAAGCAACCAGGAATTTTAATATCCTGTACATTCATGAACCTCTGTTTTGTATTAATTACCTTATTTATAGTATTATTAAAGAACACCTGATCTAGCAATGCATCTGTCTGTAGGATTCCGCTCGATTCCTACAGAAATTTGTCCTGCAATTTGTCCTCCATCCAAGTCAGTGGGGCAACTCTAGCAAGGATGGCCTCAGTCCCTAACAAAGACAAGCTTGATGCAAATGCTCTGCCTTTCACTCGGTGTCATGACACGTCTCCAGACACTTCCCTGGCACKGCAAAAGAGCAGCTGTTCCCACTCTTCAGAAAAACATGTCCTGTGGAAACTCCTGTCTGGTGGCATCTGGCTTGCAGCTTTTCCAGGACCAGAAGTTGAATGAAATATGTATTTGCTTTTAAAGCAAAGTTTGACATAGCAGCTTGCATTTCATGTGAAACAAGTCCATCTTGGCTGATTTGGTAGTAAAGACAAGGTTAAATATTTAACAGACAGCTGAATTCGCTAGCGTATGTCATTGGTTGGAGAGAAGCTGCAAGACTTTGTTATTATCTCCTGTAAATAAGCAGGATTTAATGCTGAGATACTGACATCTGGTAAAYATGAAGCAATTCTGCCATGGTTCACATTTTAGTGAACATTGTATAAATGTGTACCAGCTTGAAAACAGAAAAACAAGTGAAGTCTTAAGAAAATTAGGCTAACAAGTTGCTAAGCAAAACAAACCACCAGGACCTCCACTATTTTCTCTTAGGGCATGTTCAATTTCAGAAAAAAATATTATTTTATCCAAACAAATAAGGGAACAAAGCACATGCTAATTAAAATATGAATTTTAGTAGATTTTTAATCAGCATCCTAAGCTTTTTTAAATAATTATTTAATAAAATAATCTTTTCTTTTTAAGGTGCATTTTTAATTGTTGAATAATTCAGTTCCTAGATAAAGGTGTTAATTGAATACTGAGTCAACATCCCCTCCGTTTTGTACATAGCTGCGCGGGAAGCTCCATCGTGGCCTCAGAGCCTCATCAGCAAACTCGCTCATCTCTTCATCAGCCAATTCCCTGCAACTCAGGAGTGTCAGTCATCCCAGGCAGGCATTTAACATGTCTCTCCACACAATCACTGTCTGCTTTTAATGTTCACAACATCTGCTGTCAACAAAGAAAAATAAGGAGAAAGGAGTTTTGATTTGCATCCTTTTCGGATGAGATATTCCAACCACATATTACCTCTATTCTTGCTACCAATGACATTYGGAAGCAGAGCTTAATCAATCATTTCCTCCTGTTCCCTTTTTCCTCCCCTGTTCACTGGGGCTGTGAGCTGGAACCAGGGTGATGGCAAGTCCAGGGCAGCGTCTCCCCGGCCAAGGAGCCCAGGGGCTGACCTGGGATTCCAGTGGGAGGATCCTGGCCAAGGCAGCGATCAGGGGCAGCCGCAGCCAAGGGCTGCCCTGGAAGTCGGTCGYGGGGAGGTGCAGGCGAGAGGTGAAGTCGGCAGGCCCAGACCAGGGCCGGACTCGAGGAGGCGCCGCCAGGGCTGCCGAGTGGACGGTGGGGTGGCACGGGCAGCCCCACGGGAAGGAGGCTCCAGCCCTCATGTCAAGGCTCCTTCAGGGCAGCTCTGTGCGGAGAAGGAGCAGGAGGAGGAACCACCAGCTGCCTCCACCGAGAGAGGACCGTGCTCCAGGCCTGGCACCACGATGCTCTCCATGCACTTTGTGGATCTCAAGAGTCTGGCTGCCCAGATGGTTTATCCCCACAGAACATATTTAACCTAGACAGAGGTATCGAGTAGACTTGCATTACACAGTGGATGGACTCCGGACGTCATGATATATTGCTTTTCAGGAAGATCTCCCAGACATCCGGACAAAGAATCCATGAACATTAGAGCAGACTTACTGAGTCAGACCAAAGTTTTATCTCCTAGCGTATCCATCAGTGCCTATAAGCAAGTGCCTAAAAACATTTTAAGCACAGGACAAGCCTCGCATGTGATCCAGAGCCTGGTATACATCCCAGGCTTATAGCAATAAGCAATATACAGAGGGGGAAAAAAGGAAAAAAAGAAAAAAAAAAAAAGGAAAAAAAAAAGGAGAGAATATGCAAAATAAATGGGAAAGTAGGAGTAAGGTAAGAAGAATGCAATACTAGTTTGCATGATAAGCTTTTATCATCACCAAATGTGATCAAGCACCAGAATGAAACCACAGCATAGTGTGGTTATCGGTTTATTGGTTTCTTTTCTGTCTTTTAAGAGAGTTTCTCCCAGAAAGTGAAGGGTCAGAAAAAGTACAGAAGCATTCCTTTGAAGTTTTACTACAGTCAAATGATTAACCCATGGCATCTTTTAGCTTCTTGGGGAGTTTGCACAGAGCACAGTGGAAGTCATGGTGCCGCTGAAATCTTTGATGTACACCCCCCTACCCCCAAATCACTAGGGTGGTTGCCTGTCCCAAAGTCTGTGGCTTGCCGCAGTGTAGTGTCCAACTGTGAACACTATCCAGCAAAATCCTGATGCTACTGCAGTGAGCAATAAAATCTAAAAGAAAAGCTATAAAAAGTAAAAGAGAAGACTACTGAACACGGAGGCATAATGGCACATCCTGCCTTGCTGCTGCCTGCTGACATAAAAACCTGCATAAGGCAAGTCCATTATTTGAGAAAGGAGTTAGAATAATCGGGGTCCAGAATCCTTTGGAAGCTGTAGAATTGAAGCTATATGTCATTTGTCATGTAGTTTTTATTTCTTATAATGCACAAAAGGGTTTTCAATTGTCACTTGGTTATCATGATTTGTCCTTTCAGTTACAAAGTATTGAGTGTCTTTTATGTCTTTTCAAGTTCATTCTGCACGTCTGTAAATTATAATAATCTATTAGGTTTGGCAATGAGCTGGAATTTTACTAATGACTTCAAAAATGATCTGCCTGAGTTTCCAACCTCTTCATATCAGTGCCAAGTTTGGAAAATTAATTCTTCTTCTTTGCACCAGCTGTCTGTGCCAGAAGACAGTGGAAGAAATGATAGAGTGGGAAGAAGAGAAAAGAGAAGTGGGAAAACTGTAATTGAGATTAATTTGATTATCAGTCTGACAAAGGAGTGCTTTTATGATACCAGACTACAGTATGCCAAGAATCATTAAAGAAAGATAATTCCAATGTACATGTCTTGGAATCAGACAGAAATCAGAGGTATCTACGACTATTTATTGCCTCAGAAGTCCACCAGGAAATAGGGATTTAGGACCACATTTTTTGAAAGCATAATTTCTGCTGGATTGAACTAACAGCGCAGAATCTCAGCTGGATATTAGCAAAAATTCACTGCTAGTAAAAAGAAGATAAGTAGATGCCTCCCAGAAGTGGGAAAGACCAGTGTAAACACTTAGTGCCAGCTCTCAACTGACACAGTTCCTACAAGTGCCTCAGACTGGTCCTGCTGCAGYCCTGCTTGCAAACGGATGATCACTCTGTGTTTTTGTAGGCAATCAAGAAAATTGATATAACCACTTCTCTAAGCATCATTTCTCAGTCCCAGTTTTAATGTTTACGAGCCCAAAATATGGATGATGAGAGCAGCATCTTTTCACTCTGTATATTAATGTGTGGTCAGCGACCAGGCAATGCACAAAATCATTTAGATGGAASAATTTACCCATTTCATATCAGGCCAGATATCAAACCTTTACTAATTTGAAATAGCATTTTACAGAAATACATAGTGATTTACAGACAGAACTGAAAAAAAAGAAGCTATGTCAAATCCTAGCTTTTCATCCTCCACACTTTTATTTTCTTCTCTCCCGCCTCTCGAAGATATGCTTGATGAACAAGCTTCTGGGCTCCAGAAGGAAATTGTCTTCATGAACAGTACGAGGATGTTTATTTTATTTGCTCCTCTTATCCTGCCTGTTCACTGTGGAAAGCTTCCCCAAAAGCCATAATAATTCATGATGGTAAAYTGTATAGTCCTAATCTTTTTATTCTACTCACATGACCAGTACAGAATTGATCATTCTAATAGAAACGTTCATTGTTATTCCTGATTATGGTGATATGACGGTCCCAGTCTTCATCACTTTAGATTTGCTTGATCTTTTCAGAGGGCAGGCTGAACAAGTCCGTGACCTCTTCAGGTCATTTCACCCCAGGAACCTTTGGAGAATAAGCACAGGAGCAACACAGGCTCCCTGCAGACTGGCARTCTTTAATCCTTTCTGCATTAATTTTTAAAACTACCATAAATATTTTAATATTGGTTTGGCTGACTCATACTTTCTTCAGTATCTATTTTTGTCAATTTTAATGAGATGATTGCTATTTTTAGGTTTGAAAATTCAAAGTTAACCTGATAAATAGCTCTGGAAAGTTCTACTTTTCAGATTCAAACTTGAAAAGAGAATATTTGGAAAAAAATTCAATGTAGCATCTCCCAGTGACTATATCCTCTGTAAAACAAGATTGGATACTGCAGATGGGTAAGGAGACAGAAGTAACACTGTTAATGGCCACAGATGACTGAAATGAGAAGCTGATTGTGATTACATGTTCCTGCAGCTGGTGTAACAATTTGGTTACGCTACTGTCTCTTGTAAGTGGAAGGAGAAATGCTGGTGTCTACAGCTGCTCTTAAGCTGGGCACACCACAAGTTTGGTATGTGATGCTTCCTGAAATGGACCCGGTACTTTGTGAGCATTCCTGCCACTGTTTCAGAATTTACTTCCACTTCTACTCACCTGCATGGTTTGCCTCATGTTATCCCTGTGAGAGCAGTACCCGCTTCATTCGCAATATCTGCAGTATTTGCAGTTTCCATATTACCTGCCTATAGTGTTGACAATTAATTCCTCTAGTTTCTTCACCAAGTCACTTTTTCAACAGCCTTCTGGGCTGCTCGCTCTCTTAAACAGAGAAAAAGCCGGCCTGGGGACATGTCTCTTCTTTTATTTTTCTTCATTTTTTTCTGTGTGCTAAAGGAAGGAGTATAATCTTACCCATTGCTTTTATTTTCCCAAGATGTTTGTTAAAAAAAAAAAAAAATACTAAAGGCAAATAACATTGTACAGCTCAGACCTGCAATTCCATCCATCCTTTTTAGTCATCTTTCTTTTAGATATTTGCTGTAACCACAATACTAACAGTTATTACTTGAAGACAAGTTTCTAATCACCCTGTATTTGCTCAACTTGGTTCCTAATTCCAAATAGCCTTGATTATAACACTGTGGCATAAAAATCTAATTCTTTACACCATATACCAGCTCTTGAAATCTCCCTTAGGTACAGAATTCATAAAAACTGCATCTTGACAGAAATCACTCTGGAATATAACAAATTCATGGCTGTAAAAAGTCTCAGAAAGGAGTAGGAAGCCGTTCTTTGTGATGGCAGTCCCCTAGGGGTAAAATAAACAGGATTAGATCTTGGAAGGAAGCTTTTTTTCCCCAACAGTGGTTCATCGGTGCTATAAAAATGTGAGATCTCATCCAGTTCCTCTACCCTACATTAGTCAGTTAACTATTGTTCCCATTTATATTCTTGCTCTTTTTTTTCTGTCATCGTTTTCAGTGAGCTGAATAGCAGAATGTTTATCATAATTTCACTGAGGGAGAGAGACAAAAAGTCTAGTTGCTGGAAATTAGAAGTCTTTAGAAGGAAAAAGGTGACTTTTAACGTGCTCTCAATTTGTAAATTCTCTCCTCCACAGGGCCCTGATAATTCTCTACTTGCCTTTACTGGAAACTAACTGGATTTGCAGCGTATATGGGCTTTCCYAGGCCTTTGGCCTGATCCAGTCTGCTTGGCCTTACAGCTACTGAAGATCATGAACAGAAACTCAAGATGAAATTTCAAAGGCATCTGGGATAAAAACTGATTTCAGACACTGAATTGTATTGACACTGTGTTCATATAATAAGTGGTGAGTGCTTAAATTTGTGGAATTTGTGTGTTAAATTTGGTGTTAAATTTGTCCCAGACTGGTAGGAATGACCAGAACAAGTCTGTCTGGTGTTTTGGGGTTGCCAGTATGCACATACTATGTGATCTTCAAATGAAAATGAATTTTCAACTCTAGTGAATCTCCACAAAGTTTTTCTCATTGGCAACGTGCAAACTGAGGAACTATCACTAGTCATAAAAAAAAAAAAAAAAAATCTATAAAGATCTAAAAGGCTTTAGCCACTTTCTGTTATTGTTTGCTATTTGATAAAGTAGCTGCTCAGCAGTTGAGATTCTTAAGGTTTAATCACCTCCATGAAACTTTGCTATCAATTCTACAGCTTTTATGCAAGACTGTAAATGTTAATTTGTTCTACCACAGGCAAGCCATTCCTGTGCTTCTGAATTCATTCTTTTCTCTACTTTAAACCATTTAATGATTTAAACCATTCCAGAATTTTACCTGTGACTGTTTGGAAGTGAAAAATAACTCTGAGGAAAATGGGAACCATATATAATGTTTGGGTTTTATGCTTCAGTTATTAGTTCCTTTAACTCCTGTTTTTCTTTTCATTGTGTTTTGAAGACAGTGAAAAAGAAAATAACATCCATAAACTTCATGTTTATATGTCTCCCTGTCATATTGTGTTAACACAATTAACAACCTCATGAATTTATACTCTGCATAATAGTGGAAGAAAGGTTTGCATTTATTTTTTGTTCACCAGCACAAGTTAATGAAACTCAGTTAATTCCTTTTTGGCTTAGTTATGAGGATCTTTGCCTATTACCAGGCTCATCTGCTCTATATTTACACTATTATAGACGGTTTGAATTAGTTTTCAAGTTTTGGACATCTTAAAGACAAAAATAAAAATAATTTCCCAAATATTATAAGAGGCATTGACCTTTGAATTTTCCCTTGAGCCACTCCACTTTTGATTTCTTTCACAGAGAGTTATATTAGTCAAGCAAGAGGAAATCCCTTATTAAAAGTTGAGGGACCAACCTAACAGGAATAGCACAAAAGAAAATACAGAGCTAAGGAACATGGAAGGGGTCCCTGAAAGAGTGAATCTGGAAAACTTGAATTGCTTGTGTGCTTTACAGAGTATCTGATTCCATGTTGGCCAGCAGGGCTGCTGCATGCTCCTCGCTATGATTAGTCTTTATTTATTGTTTTTTCTTGTGCTTTTTTGTTTCTTTTTTCTTTTAATCTGCTAATATAAACATGTCTGTGAGGTGAAGATGGAAAAATACATTTTGACTTTCATCAGTCTGGTCTATTAAAGCATGGACTCCCATCTAGCTACCTTTTCACCAACTTTATAACCTTTTGTYTAAAAAAATGTGGAAAGCCTTACAGAAAATAATAATAAAAAAAAAAAGCTATCATTTCCATGCATCACAAGACAATGCAATATATTCTAAAGGACTTTAAACTACTGTGATTCTAGGAACCAAGAAATCTATGCAGGAATGCTAACTAATAATTCTGTTCTTTTTTCCATTTATTAATCTAAAGATGACAGGGAGAATTATATTCCTCTGATTGGGGAAATAAATAAATAAAAGACATCTGAAAAATTAACAGCTTATTATGGACTTAGTATGATCCAGGAGCTTATTTGCTCTCATTCTTAAATTTCTTTATAAGAACTGATTTTCAGCTGCTCATTTTCTTCTATTTGATTAATCCTCCAAGCTATTATGAAAGGTTCTTTCTAACAAACAAAAGTAAAGTCTTGTATTCAGTAACTCATTTCAGTTTTGAAGGAAAAAAAATCCTCATCCAATTATTGCATCATTGTTTGAAACCTGAAGAATGCCAGAAGTTAGAAAAGGAATCCTAAAACTTGATATTTTGTCATTCACTCCTTCCCTTACCAGTATTTTTTTTCTTCAGTTACATTGCATGAGCAACAAAAATACAAATAATTTGCTATTTGTTTCTTAACATCACATCACCTTTTACTTTTCTCTAGTTTCTGAAACAAATCAAAAATTTGTCTCTTCTTCTAAAGCATGAGTTTTTGAACACTGCAGACAGAGGTGAAGTTATTGGTCTAAAGTAGGGTTTAGAAAACCCCACCTTACAAATATTCATTATTAGACTAGCTTCTTTTATGGAATGATAAAAAATTACTATAAGTTGACTTCTTCCAGGTGGCAAACACAGTTATTCCTGTCCTAGTTGTGTTTGTGTTTTTCCCCACCTGTTTAGAGTATCGTAAGTCAACTTAATTTCTTGTCCAGAACTCAAGAAGTAAAAATATTTTACCTTAATGCCTAGTAAGAAGTGCCACATATTTCTTTCTAGACAATGAATACATTTGGGACCTGTGAAAGCTATTCCTCATAGGTAATTAAGACGTGGAATACATTTGCTAACAGTATTTATTTTTGTAACCACTCCCTAAATAAACGTGTAATTTCAGCTTGTCTTATTTGCATGTCTGAGTGCAAAAACAGCGAAATCTGCAGCTCTTTTTGTTGCTTTCAATAATTACTAAGAGTACTCATTAGTTAGGATAATGCAGCTAGAAATAACAGTAGCACTTGTTTCTCACCAAAATTATTTTATCCCTTAATAAACATCCTTGGAGAAGTGATCATTCACTTCCATGGGGGAGCTTATTGTCATTAAAAGAAATTCCATTTTAAACTGTTTGCTTATGCATTTGTGTAAGATGCTTTGGGCTAATTCTCTTTGATGCTAAGAGAACTTAATGTTAATTTGCAGAATGTAAAATTCAAAAGTTCAAATACATTAATAATTGCAGCATGCGGCAAACAATGTATTAAATTCATTAGTATTGGTATGATCACATTGACACTAAACCGTCCTCTGTCATTTATATACTACACATCAATTATGACAAAAGGTCAGGAAAACTATGTTTTCTTTGCAGGCAGAAGAACAAATACGTATTGGAGTCAATGAACATAATTAAGACTAGATGGTTGATCCGCTAAAACACACTTCAGTGGCAGAACAGCTTCTGAAGAGAAAATTTCAAGGTAATAGTTTATCATTCTTCATCCTCTTTCTGACTACAAGTAAACAGATTTTTCTGAGCATTTTTGCCCTAAATATTAATTCGTAATAAATAATTTGTTATGCATACGCCACATCCTTCATACCAGCCTCCTTCAGCTTCTGCTACCTTGCTATTAATAGAAATCACTAGTACAAATAACACAATTCTGGACAAATAGATGAGAGGTTCTAAAACGATATATTCTCCCCAGTTATATATGCAACACGTATGTTATATATATGAAGCTCCTAATTATGATAGAATATGTATAATACATCATATGTACATCACATAATACTGTTGTCTGCATGGCCTCAGCCTTGCCCCTTTCCCTGGGACGTGGCAGGGGAATGAACTACCACACAGCATCAGCAGCAAAGAGGCAGGATTCTTGCTTATTTTCAAAGAAGTCCACAGGAAGAATAAGGCAGTTTTGGCCAGATTCCATTTCTGACCTATCAGAATTCTGAATTTAGTTAACTTAGGAAAAGAGAAGATTACAAGAAGACAAAATGGTCTTCAGGTGCAGAAATATTGCTTTAAAAGAGAAGAAAATAAAATTGTTCTGAGCTAACTGAGGATAGGAAAAAAAAAAAAAAGAGAGAGGTATTTAATATGAAACACAGTAAGGCTGAGTTAAGCATGATCAAAATCTTTTTAATTGTAAAAGCAAATGAGCACAGGAGCTGATCGCCTAGAATTGTTAGGAATCTCTCATATTTCGAGATTTTTAACTATAGATTAGGCTGGCACTTCAAGGAATTCATTTGTTATCTCCTTCAGAATTTTGCCTTGTACCATGAGGTGACTAATGACCTATAAACATCCCTTTCAGCCCTACAGCCTCTGATTTCCTAGCGATACATCTAAAAGAAACTCACAAAGGGAACACCTTAAAGAAGTACTTCCTCAGAAAGACACTTGTTTTTACACTTTTTTTAATGGCTGGCTTAGACAGCAAAGCCCTTGGACATTTTGTTCTGAGGATTCTGTTTGTATTAGCTTCATTTTTCAGAGTACTCTATGCCACATTACTAATCTTCCTTCACAAGCATTTGTTTGGTCAATAGAGACTGCATCTTAAAATTAGCTTTTACAAACTTGGTCTAATTAGATCGCAATAAAATTCTCTCAAGGAGAAGCTGAGAAGTTGAATAAGCTACAGAGAAAGAGCTTCGGCAGTGGATTGCCTTATTTTCTATCAGCTGTATTGAATTTATTAGTTACATGCTGGGTTTCATTATATTAATGCTGAAATGATTCTTCACGAGTACTTGGAATAGACTTTCTTTTTGCTAGTGATCTTGATCTTTAGATGATGGCGATATTAAGAGAGAGAGAAAGAGAGAGAGAGAGAGAAAGAGAGAAAGAAAGAGAGGAAGAAAAAGACAGGCAGACAGACTAGAGTGGGATGTAATAATGTAATACATTCTCAAGGTTCTTAGAAGTGATCTCTATCTGTCCTCAGAATTTATGTTCTTGCCAATCATAAACTCTTACATAATTCTGACAATTGATGGTCAAATTACATCATCCCAAATAGAAGGGTCCCATTTTTCCTTTCCATCCTTCAAGATGTACTGCTTCCTCCAAACAGGAGTCTGTTGGTTTGTTTTTTTGTTTTCCTTCAAGCACTCCTCAGCATAAGTCTCAGTTGAATTGTAAAAGGCACACGTTATCCCAACATTACAGACTAAAAAATCATATTTAGACTAGAAAACAGTAGATCAGCATCAGAGAGGAAAAATAAAAGGTCTTCCATTACATCGCAGAACTTTTATGAGATCCCAGCTGCATAATTCTAGCTTAGCAGTAAGAATATGCAACTTTAGGGAAGTAAATTCTGTTTTGTAGCTAACAGTCTGTGCATCATGTATGAGATTTGATTGCAAGCAACCATGATATAATTTAGATTAAACAGAAAGTGTTCCCATTAGCTAAAGTAATTCACTTCTAAATGGAGAGCAAAAGGAACCAACGTTATTGCATATCATTAGCAATCCCAGAAACAAACCCATAAACTGCTTTTTCAAGAAAAAAAACTCTTCAAATGGGATGGTTGCATTAAAAAAAATGCTAATAGGATCTGTAGAAGTTATGCTGAATGTGATATTAAGCATAAACTATTATGGTATTGAAACAAGAAGCTTATATGGCTGCAGTGGTAGTTTAAGTTCATATTTCCCAAAGAATGTCCAGGGCTAACTCTTGACAGGAATGGCTCTGCCAGAAATTCGTATACTCTCTCGAAGCCTCACAATATATGCTTGTGGGTGACAGAGGTAAATGTTGGTGCTTAGATAGCTGCAAGTGATCAGCATCTCTGACCTAATGCCTCCATAACCTGAGAAACCTGCAGTAGCYCTTCCGGCCCAAACAAGCAGTGGATTTCTGCAAACTAAGCTGATGCTTCCAGTGATACTTAATAGAAATCTGCACATGCCAATGGTTTGTAAAATGCTTATACATTGTGCCTGGCTATAAAATCACGTTATTACAAAATACTCCCATACTACTGCTGGTTATACTGTTTTAATATGCATCTGTGTTGGTTCTTGACAAACTCAAACTGATTATATCCTGATTAAATACTTCTAACTGGTAAGTGTTTGGACTATGTAGCCTTAAAAATAGACTGCTTTTTGGATAAAGGTGTATTAGCTGTGTTAGTTACTCTGCATGGGGATGCATTTATATTGTAAAGGAGCTCTGCAGTTGTTCGTAGATTAGTTTAGCTGGCAGCACATTTTACCCTTAATAAATGAACTGAATAACAATGCAACATAGAAACAAATACTGGAATACCAATCCSTAGTCCTTATTGCTGCTGAGCTATTAGAATCAAATTTTGTGAAGGCTGATGTCATGGGTAAAATAATAATGATTTGTAAATATTTGGGGAACAAAACAGTTCTTTTTTATAGGTTAGCAATAGTATAGCTGGAACAAAAATCGCCATTTGGGTGCCCTTTCCCACATGCAGAACCTTTGTCAAAAATATGAAGCATGGCCTACTAAATTCATAACGTGATTCTTCTCCTATAGGGATTATGTCTACCATGAACACTTCTATATCAAACAGACCAAAATACTGTTGCTTTTGATGATATACTTGAGACATGTTCAATATATAATGTTGAGACTCCATTCAGCATGATTTTATGACCCAAAATTTGAGTCTACCAAACATACTAGGACAATATTTTTTGACAAAGAATTTCTTTGAGTAGTATCATAAGCAACCTCTCAACTTCTCTGAGGTATTCTCATAATAAAGGTAGAAAGAGGATACACTTTTAGATTCATTTCTGAGTTGTCCTTAGATAGTTTCTCCTAGCTCTTCTGGGAGTGTTTTCCTTGGCTTACATGGCCACATTTGTTCAAGTTCCCCTCATACCTCTTATGACTGAGAATACACTTGGCTTTTGCTCAAAGGCTCTGTAGTGTCATGGAGGCTCAAATGTGGAAACCACTTGAACCGTTCTTCTAAACACCATGCAGTCCAGGCTGCAAATCTAGGTTTGCAAATAGCCCTTGAGCTAATCTCAGCATATAGAGCAGCCTGACACAAAATGGTTAATAACTCTGCTGGTTATTTGTGGGACTGCTTTTCATCTCTCGTTTCTGCTGCAGTGTCTTACCACCTACAGGTGCACATTTCTGGAGAACAGAAAACAAGAGTAAGGGCAGGCAGTGCAGCAATCTTTTTTTTTTTTTTTTTTTTTTTCTTGGGTTTGGGGGGGGCAGTGCAGCAATTTTTTTTTTTTTTTTTTTTTTTTTTCGAGCCTGGGGCCATTTCTGATACTACACGTCAGTTTGTTCTTTTCAGAAAAATGACTATTTAGCAAACACATTGATTAACTGCTGAGGAGTCAAACTGCTGCTTATTATTCATTTGTATTAAATCAGTTCCACTGCAATGCATTCTGGATCATTAAAGTATACAGATTTCAGTCAGATGTGTTCAGTAAATCAGGCTGTGGGGGAAGGAGAGATTATTTTTCTTCTTTTTGCATCCACTGCGCCTAGGCTGATCAAAAACTTGTTCAACTTGTTCAAGTCCTCTGTCGGGTCTGCTAGAAACAACTTTATTCTAACATCACCCAAGCTCTATGTTAGTTCCTATTTTGAGGAGTCTGAGTGAGGTTACATAATCCATGAGAGGTGAGGATTTTTTCACCTTTTAAAAAGGTGAATTTTTATAACAGTAAAGCTATGTTTTACTATAAACTCTTAAAAGGAAGAAGGAAGAATATATACAAATATGAGTATCCCACCCCATTATTTGAGGAGCTTGTTAGCTGGTTGAGATTTTAAGATTTTTGGCATGCTTTGATCCAGCTGCTAATTAAGAAGACTGTTTTTGGTAAGCAGTTGGTTTGAACCAATGATCACAAGCGTAAAGAAAAGAAAAAAGAAAATGTTAAAAGCTGGTTGGGCCTGGAGGAATTGCAAAATTCCTTCCCAGAAGAGAAGATTAAGAGGTGTCTGAGTAGAGGTACTCAAATGGTCAGATAAAATCCAAGCAACACTCACACTACTGACTAATAAATATGTATTTAACAAGTATATTCCATTAGTGTTTTGGGTATACAACATCTGAAATTACACATCTCCCTAGACAAATAATTTTCCACATGTATTGAAATTATCAGTGCATTGATTGAGGGCAAAGTAAGGGAATTGTGCATCAAATATATCACAAACGCTTTGATTTCTGTCCTTTTGCTTCATGTTGATTAGACTACTAAGGTCGGCTACGGCTTTTTATTAAATTTAGAAAATGTCAGTCACAGAAAAGGTGTTTTATCAGTTTCCTGTATGAAAAGAACATAAATGAGAACATTAGATTTAAAAGAAAAATAGGTGACAAGGAACTGTTCATCTTAACCATTTTATATCATCTGCAATCTAGAACTGGAATATATGTATTTGAGACAAAAGCAGCAATTTTATTGTCTACACTGCAAGCCATGACCTTTTAAATACAAGCACATAGCAAATTTTCAGTCCTCAGAAAAGAAGATTTAGCCCAGTTCCAACAGGGAATACACCCACTGTATTGGGTGGTATGTATGTTGCTATGAATATAGTTTACCTTGAACATGAGTTCATATATGTGGTTGTACAGTAGAATAGTTGTAATATTTAATATCATTGTTTGAAAGGCAGATATTTTTAATCTTAGTACCCTTTAGGTTCTAATCAAGGCCATTTTCCATAGTTTCTGGTAACATTTCACACAAATGCAGTAGACATATTCTAATGTGCAGAGGAATAAACTGCTAATGGTTGGCAACCATTCATGCCATCACTGACTATGATTATATCAGCAAGTAGTACAGCATAAAAGGAGAAGATCTAGAAGCTCTGTAAAGAAAAACAATTATTAAGGAGGACTGAATATCTGCTACACATGCCCTGGTGTAATAGGCTTGCTGTTTGAGACTTGCTTAAATCTTGTCCCAGGGACTGAATGTGGATTAATAACTGGAGTTGCATCAGGTGTGTGCATTTTTCACATTAGCTTCACATTTTTCAACTTAGCTTCATCCAAAAGAAACCTAGTTCATGTGCTCTAAGACTCTAGTATGAAGCAAGCCAGAGCTCAGAAATGCCACAATCAGATGTATTTCAAAACTGCACCCTAGATCCTCACTAAAAACCTAGTATGCACATCAAGCTATTTTAGTTTATCAAAGAGGATTCAGCTTCAGTTGTCYCTCAACACAATGTCCAGACAATTTATCCAGACAAAGATCCCCCTTTAGTTATTTTACTAATAGCAATAAACTGGATCACAGATGAGCTTTGTTGGAATTACAATCTAGGGACTATAATCATGACAGGCTAAAACGCTGTTCAGCCTTAATTTGCTGTAAGAAATTCAGCTTAGCCCTGAAACAACTTAAAGTAGTAGCACCTGATCTCTCTCTCTCTCAGTAATTAACAACCTGTGGTAAGCAAAGCCTCTCTCACCTACCAAACTGCAGCACAGTGCTCCAAATCATAGATGGAGGAGCAATACAAGAGGAAATTGTAGTCCCCAAAGACCTTGGGAAACTTGATCTAAGTTGGCCCTACTCCTAGGAGGCAACTGGACCAGAAGACCTCCAAAGGTATTTCTGATCTAAATGATTTTATGATTCAATGTGGCATTTTAGTCCTGGTTGATTTGGAAATAATTGGATGTTTCTGTCAACAAGAGTTTTCAACAAACAGGATTTTTCAGCTAATACTAATTAATCTAACAGTGCTTTTAAGGATGGTTTTTATCTTCTTGGAGGATTGCTGGCAAACAGAGGGTTGTTAATAATTAGACCTGCAATTCTCTCATATTTGGGCAATGAAAAAAGGGCTAAATGAATGGCTAAAAATTATTATATTTAATTTTCTGTATTATTACTTGCCTACAAGCCTCATGGGGGGAAAAAAATGTAAAATAAAACAAATCTAAATGTTATATACCAAGGTACCAAGGGTTTGTCTCTTTAGTGCATGGCCTACACAAAAAAAAAAAAAAAAAAAAAAAGCCTTACAAATAAACCTTGCAAATTGTTATTTATATCATGTTTTTTAACACTTCATTATTTTCTTTTTATGGATAGGGTGTATGGGTTTATTTTTCTGTAGACTATGTCGTGTCTACAAGTTGAGATAAGACCTGAACCCACACTCTTAATTCCTCATCTCTCAAGGAAGTTTAGGCTACCTCTTTCAATGAGCATTTGTCATGCAAATAAAATTTAAAAATATTAATGATAATGGCTGCTGAGAAATGGAGAAAGCAGAACTTTTTCCTAACAAGAATGTAGAGCTATAGAAAAGGCAGGCATTCATTCATCCACTTCCAAATCCAAACATTTTGTCTAGATTTGTCATAGATGAGTAGGTAATACAGCACCTGGTGTTGATGCTTTACTAATCATATTTCAATTGTGAAAAAATGTATATAATTACCCAGAATGTGTTCATTATAATTGCAGTGCTAGCTTTATAGTCCCAATGTTTGATCCAGAAAAGCTAAATGTAGTGATGAATTTTCTCAGCTTTCCACATTTCTGTAACATCTCATCTGAGGTGCTTACAGGTATAATGAGCAAACAAGCAACTGGAAGGATTCGAAACCTGTTACCGAATCATCTGTGGAGACCACTCTAGACTTCTGATTGCAATTAGCAAGCCTTATTTTGATTTAGTTGATTTCCATCTCTAATAGGATACTTGTACCRTTCTTTCATTGTTATTTCCATTCTTTTTGCCTTCTTTTGACTCGCTTGGTAAGTTCTGCCCTGAAAAACTGATGGTAGACATTCATTCACTTGAAAACCAAGCTGTTTTAAGGCTGGTTTGAAAACTTACTTTTGTAGTACTATTAGTCATGCTTAATGACTTAACATCTTTATTTCTCTATTTATCCAAGTTTGGCTAAACACAAGGTTTAGTGTTTTCTTTCTGTACTGAGGCCTCATTAATATATCTTGGCCTTTTATGGTATTATTTTGTGTATCCTGACCGAGAGGTGTATTTCTGAGCCACTGAAAAATGAGCTGCTGAACTGTTTCCCCAATGTCCAAGTAGTGGCCRGAGAGTCTGACAGGATCTGTGCGCTGTAGGTAAAACCAAGCTAGTTGACTGATGGGCATTTCTTAGGGGCATTTAGGGTGTAGCAGCTTTTAGAGATTCAGAGATGCATTTAAAATAGTTTGAAGTGCAGCTTCCAATTTGGATCAAACGCAGTTATGCGATGTAATCTGCTGTGCATAAGCACAAATAACTGTGTTATTTGCATGTTGGCTTTATTCTCCGAGACATTTAAATAGATRCTTAATTGATGTCAGGTGCTCCTGTAGGCTGCAGAAGGCACAATACCTCTCTTCTATTTGAGTTGTGAAGSAATAAAATGGATGGCTGGATGAAATGCACTCCTAATGCTTATTAAATGAAGGATAACTGATCTGTCTCATCTATTTCTTTGCTGTTAATGCCCCTCTCTGAGTATATGCTAAACAAGCTTTTGTAATAAACTCGGCAGTAAAGCATAAAAAAAAAAAAAAGTTTAATATGACATTACATGCAGAGTTTTGTTTAAAGAAATAAGGTATATAAAAAAATCTAAGTTTATTTTTATGCAGTTAATGACAATGTGACTGTATTTTGCTGATCTAGAGCTCTGTGTACCTCTGTAGCTCTGTGAAATTATTCAAAGTAATTATACATATTTTAATGAGTTTCCTGGCCTATTCTGTATGTAGTGATTCAACTCCTGCAGCTCCCAAATGTGTCAGTAGCAGTAAAAGTAACATTCACTTGGATGAAAGGAGAAGTTTTAAAACTAATATACTGGTTTTATTAGAACAGAATTTTGTTAGGGCTAGCAATAGAGATCTGTTCAAACAGCGTCTCTGACAGTATTTTTCTTTATATGAAAGCATCCACGGTAAATACACTAAACAGTCCAGATTTATGCCATGCTTTGCACAGAAAGGAATAGAGAACTTTTCCTTCCTTTAAACTCGTTTAAAATGCGCAGCACTGCTGCCCACAGCGGCCTCCTCGGCTGCGCTCTGCACCCAGACGAAGGGATCCTCTGGAATCGCAGCCTGGCGCCATTTGCTGCTTTCTGTTTCCCCCAGCTCAGAAGGGACTATCCTCTGCTGTCACTGATTGTTTCGTTGTCTCTGGTTGGTTCTCTGCGCCCTGAGCCTTGAAAAAGTGCAGCGTTTCATGTGAGAATTTGCAAATCTCTTTAAAAACTTTAAAAATGTGGACTGTTATCTAAAAAGTTGTGAATCCAAATGGTATCCCCTTTCATCCTGAGGTCTTGGACAATAATGCAAGTATCTTTTTGTTTTGTGCATGTGTAAGATTTAGGTGGCATACTTCATTTGGACTTGCTGCTTATTCTTCTTCACGAGTCGTAATCCTCTGAAGTCATCTCCACTGCTAGCTGTGGTGTGATTCCAGCTGCTTATTCCTCACTCTGTGAACACTTAGAAACTGAAGTCATCTTTGCATGAAAAGCTATCATTTATTTTCCTGCCTTTTTTTTTTTTTTGGTGCATTTTCCCCCCTTTACTCTTTCTCAAAAATAAATAAATGGAGGGAGGGAGGGAGAAAAAATGCTTCCTTGTCTGAAGGYTCTTTCTAATTTTTCTGACTGCCTGCCTTACATGTGCAGAGCAATACAATACAGAGTCAGGAGGTAGAATGGGATGAAACATAAAGGTGCAATGTGGAACTTGGAGATGCCAGCAAACTGGTGTAAGTTACAGTATTTTGCTTTTACTTAGAGRTTCAGAGCTGGATTCACCTCTTGCCAGCGATGAGACTGGCAAAGGGAGTAAGGAACTGGGCGCACTGGCTGCTTCTGGCTGTCAGCAGCCTAGTTGTCAGCAGCAGTCGGAAATACACGGAGCATGGAAACAACCCGAGAGGCCTGAGCCCAGCACCGAGCCTGGCAGGCCCRCTAGGCAGCAGCGCACTGGTCCTGTCAGCCGTTCGAGACCCCTGCGGATTTTGTGGAATGCCTAGGAGAAGGCTCAAGCCAGGAGACCCAGTTATCTTTACATTCACTTTGAGCTATAATCTTTGCTATTCCTACTGCAATTTAAGTAGGTAAACTTGTTCAATGTACAAGAGTTTGCAGCAGACAAATGTAACATTACAGTATAAAGGAGTTATAGTGATTATATTCTGCATTTGGGCAGTCCCTATCATAACCACTAACCCTTGGTCCTGAGTATCTGAGCAATATTCTAGACATTTAATTGTAGTTCAGTTAGTAAGGCCAGTAACTCCTGGAATGTCATACTTACCGAAAAAAGTAACTTGCCTCACCTGAGAGCTGCCTAAAAACAGAAAGCTGTCAACTCCTAAACATTGTTAGGAAGAGCTTGACACCATTTGCAAATGTTGATAAGCCACTATATATTATACATCTGGAACAAGATCCAGAAATACATTTGCATTTTTAAAGTCCCTAAAGATTYGAGTTTTTTCCAACAATAAAGTTCGTGGGACTGCTGGAAAGAAAACAAGTTATAAATACTAGAGAGAAAAAAAATTAATAATAATAGAAAAACATGAGAATGCAAATAAAACTCTCACAAATCTTTATTTTCTTYTCTCTGGCCTGTGGGAAAGTGCCAGGCCCTCCAGTACTATCCCTAGCCTCCCWAAACTCAGGCAAGATGCTTAGTTAAAATTCCAGCATGCCTTRTTTCTTTTTGTTTATTTTTCCCCTCCTCATTTTGCAGCTAGGCTTTTGGCAGATGGAAATGATTCAACAAAAAGCCAGGTGCACGCACTGGCGGCTGCCCTGCTAACGGGAATCAGTCAGATGTTCCTTCCACCTGTGAATTGGCTGCCCAGGCTCCACCAGCTCCTGTGAATGTAATTATTATGCTCTATTTCAAAAAGCTGTAACAAGTTAAGTTGATCCTGTTGAAAAAGTCTGGTACTATCACCATTTCTTCCATTTTTCAGAGCCTTGTTACAAAGGAAGCAATTTSTCTGACTACTAGTTTGTTTTTGACTTTGAGAGCATATCCTGATTTGAATTTATGTAGGATTACTGCAGATTTACATCAAAGTAATTAAAATTAGCATCTCTTCTGCACCCTCTAAATAGTAAAGAGATATTTATACTTGCATCTGAGTTCCCAAGCAGCAAAATCCMTGGGCTTTTTCCAGTGGTGATTCCTGTGGAGCCCATGTGTGCAAGYGTGGTTCCACGTGGAGCTCCTCTGCACCACGGAGTCACTGAGGCCTCTGGGACGGGGCTCTGAGATACCCCTTTCCTTTTTGAGGAGGGAACAGATCTTCTCAAAAGGGCAAGTCAAAGCAAGATCTATTCCTTTCCTTGAACTATCTAACCTGACATGAAGAGGCCCATTAAACAGCATGAAAAGTTCAAAATGAAATAAATTGCTACACTAAAATAAAAAAAAAAAGAAAAGAAAAGAAAAATCAGAGAAATGCAAGACAGATTCCATGTTAATGGAGTGAAGCACAAAATTTCACACACGCTAACAAGGCAAACAGCACAGCACCCCTTGTCGCTGATCAAAAGCCCTTGTGYGGGAGCAGCCGTCTCCATGCACATRTTCTCCAAGACAGATGGTGGGAGCTGCAGACGGGCAGCAGCAGCAAAGGGCAGCAGCAGAAGCAGGACTGCAGCACGAGCCAGCGCTGAGGCGCTCGGCCAAGCGCAGGGCCGGGCTCTGCCGCTGGCTGCGAGCCCKCACGCAGGCGCGTGGCCGGGAGGCCAACGCCGACTGCGTGTGCGTCACCGAGAGGCTGCTATGCAGTGTAGGGTGTCCCTTAAACCTGTCCAAATTAAAGCATGTTACTTGGGAAAACGACCAATGGTGGTTTTTTTAAACCCCCCAGTTGTAGTAATAACCACAGGGTTTAGTGAGTTGCAATTGAAGTAGCACAGGTATTATGCACCTCGTCTAATCTGTGGTAGTCTAATTTTGTACAAGTTATTTTTTGCTCTCAACTTATATTTTTGTCTCATAGGGTCTTGGTTCATTTCTATATTTTTTTCCTAACTTTTAAGCCAGATTAATATTTTTAAACTGACCAAACCACTGTTAATCCTTCCTTTTTTAAATCATTCAGAGTCTCAGGCTTTCATGGAAAGTCATGGCTTTCAAACCGTTAATAATTCCTATGAAAGTACTTTAAAGCCTCTCTGTGCACAGATATCTATCCTTGTTCTGGACGTTAACTCTGCATTCTATCAACACTGTGTTTTGGAATTGCTGAAAAGTCATTGATAAATATTTTCAAATACGTACGGTTAAGATGGGATTTCTGTGTGATGACAGTATCAACTTTTTTTTGTTGTTTTGCTTTGTGTGTGTGKGKGGGGKKKTTTTACAATTGTATTTTCTTTCTATTAGCCTATTTGCCATAAGTTTTGAAAATTATGAATTATGAAAGTTATGAGTTTGAAAATTATTTTATTATTTTTATTTGTAGTATTGTTTTATATCATTCAAATATTTTTGAAAATTTGGGGCATATAGTTCAGAACCCCTTTTTTATCACATGTGTTGATTACACAGGAAGATAAGCATAGAGAAAAGCTAAGAGGGATTTTGTTTGTTTTTTTACTTCTTTGATATTTATGAGTGTAGAGGGCTGCTCAGAGATGACTGTGGAATAGTAATAGATATGAGGATTGAAAGATAGTAACTCCAGATAGAATAGGTATAGTCAGTGGTACAAGAAAATATAAAAATGTATATCTTTGAAAAATTTATGTTTTGTACTCTGTGCTTTATGCGTGGAGCTGCTATTTGGTCATGAGTCAGTGAAACTGCTATAATTAAATTTTAGGCTTATGAGTATTCAGAGATATATTTAAAAAGAAAAAAAGACATAAGATCATACCTGATACCTCTTCACAACTGTTCAAAGAAATGTGCACAACACTACTAGGAAATGAAGTACTTGGTGATCTGAAAGCAACCAGGATTGTTTGATTCTGGTGCTTGATGAGGAGCAGCAGTCCAAGTGCTTTTCCCCTGTTCTGACATACAAATAATTTACTTAACTCTTTGTGCCTCACTTTCTCATGCTCTTAAATAAGGATAGTTAAATTCAATTTTATCTCAGAAATATGACAATGCAACATTTGGAATTTGCTTCAAAGCTCATTGCTGTCCAAAGYTAATTTCCATGTATGTGCAGAAATATTGTGTCCATCTGGTCAGCTGGGGGTGTTCATAGCAAAACAAGATGTTTAATTTTCTTGATTGAGAGGAAAAAAAAAATTAAAACCATATGTGTGAACAACTTGGCCCCAAATGACTCATCTTTGCAGTGGGAAACAGGAGTAAGAGGAGAACTGACAAACTAGGCATAGAGCTTTTGTGATATTTACTGGTCAAGTCGCATCTATAATCTGATGAAGATTTGTGCTAATATATTTGTTGTTCATACGTATTCATCCAGTAATTTACATGAACAAATGTCAGGCTGTGGGATATTTGTGAGCTGTTCACGCTGTTTGCTCCACGACTGGTTAACTTGCCTGTCTGCCTGGATGACTGAAATACTTTAAACTCATGAAAATGCAGTCAAAAAGACCGAGTAGCAAATAGCTCCTATCCCAGTATAAATCCACAGATAAAACAATCACTATATTAAAATGCATTAAACCTTTGGAAACTTCTGACATTTCTGTGAGTACTTGGTACCCCCAATCTTCCTCTCTTGCACTGAAAAATACAGTGCAGTTGCACTGAGCTCAGTTTGTTTATTTAAGTAACAGTTATGTGGATCTCTGTCAAATGATCAAGTAATAGAAACCTGAAATCATGTGTGAAAAGTAATGGGAAATTTTCCATTCACTGCAATGGGAAGTAGGGCTGATTTTGTGAGATACTTTGTCAAAAAGGGCAGCAAGGGACAAAGCAACTCTGCTGCGCCCCRGGGCTCCTTCCAAAGGGCATAGAGCAAAATAAAATCACTAGTCTGTTTAGTTTACTGTATCACATCTATATTGGTGATGTTTATGTGCTGAAGGTATCTTTCTCATAAGAAAGTTTTATGTGGAAAAAGTATCATTTGGAAAGTGGAGTAACCCCAGATTTTTCATTAAAATATCATGATAGCTGTTTTGCATTGCATATTGTGTATATGTACTTCTCCTTTCAAGAAGTGTGTTTACAAAAGATAGTCATGCTTAAAAACATTAGAATTTCTGGTAAGTTTTTTTCTTTGCTATGTAGTAAAACTACCTTACAAATTACTATTATCTATTCTACTTAGCTCAACTAATATAGTGTTTTGTTTGAACAAAAAAAAAAATCAGAAAGAAAAATAAGACACATTTCATAATAGCTAATAGATATTAAGCCAGATGATGATCTTCAATTGATGGTAGAAACAAAAGCAAAGTTTTTAGCTCTAAAAGTCTCTTAAAAATATTTTKAAGTCTACAAGCTGCCAGGAATCTCTTGTTGCTTTGCTTACTAAGGTCTATCTGACCAATTTGACCGTTAATTCTCATGAAATCAGAAGGTAATTTTTCCTCAATCTATTTGCTGCATGCATGTGTGCCTCAGTCTCCTCCTACTTCAGAGAGGCAGCTGTCAGGATGGGGTAGGGGACATGACTATGGTTCTATGGTTCTATGACTCTTCCCCAGATAATCACTTGTGCCATCAGGAAAAGCCATTCAGAGTTTGCAGGGTGTTGTAGCAGTTGGTTTTATCAGCTTTGTGCRTAAGGAAGGAGTGAATCATTAGGACAAAGAACAGATGGAAACAAATGATCAGGAAGTCTACAAAATTTACTAGATAAAACGTCCCTCGGTCCTTCACGTTTGCCTGTGTCTCCGTCCATATCCTTGGTTTCAAATATTAAGTCCTGAACAAAGCCAGCTTCTTGCATTACATATATCTATGAGAAAGCCACCAGGCTAACTGCTCATTTGGTCTCAATTAGGCATTGAGATGATCAGCTRTAACAACCAAAGAAATCTGCAAAAAGATATGCATATGGATAAAGTTGGATTTTGGGGTCTTGTCTGTACACAACTAGAACTCCAAGAAGAGCAGCAAGAGATCAGTCAGTAGATGATGACAATCCCTGGAAACAATTATGAGCAAATATGTTTATTTTTGACTCTCAGTTCTCTTTCCTACCTGAGAATTCTCAACAGACAGAGCATGACTTCTTTTCACTTCYTATAATCTGTTTGGAAGTTAATTTATAGAGATAATTCTTCTGCCGCAGTTCATATGTAGGAAAATCAAATTATCTGGCATGTGATATTTAAGCAGTGATTGCTCAGCTTGTACCAGGAGGTCACAACATATGTTTTTCTTTGCAGTCTGGATGTGTATGACTGTTGATCCTAGGTTTCCTGATACAAYTGTATACTAAATTTTTCTTATATCCTTTTACAGGGTTTTTATGAAATTGTTTCAACATCTATAGCAAATAGAGCAAGTATTAATATGTTCATTGATAAARTGCATAAAACTGGAAATGCAGAGTCTACGCTTTAATTTTTATAGATATTCATGACAGTTAAGTCAGTTATAGTATTTATTCAGCATTGATAAGCATGGGTTTTGCCTGTGTAATAACTGGATTTTAGTTCAATTAGCTAAACACAAATCAGTTATGTTGGTTTTCCATAATGCAAAAATTAAGTTCTTTCTATTATGACCAAAAATGACTTTGATTTCCTCTGTGTTACTGATAATAATATATAACCAAGCCCCATACATATGTCCTTATGTTTTCTATACTGTTTGCAGCACCAAGTGACTACTTTTGACATTTCTCACTTCCCACTTTCTGTCAGTGACCGAGACCTGTCTCCTTCCAGAGTGAACAGTGCATTACAAGTGTGAGAAGCGAGCGTTATTGATATTTGGGCATGGACCATTTGACGGTGTGTGGGGATTAGCTATAACATCCAGGGAAAGCAAAATTGAATCCAGCCTCTGATGGTATTTATTTGACATGAYGCATGAAAGACTGTTCTGAAAGAATAAAGGGCAGCAGAATGAAATGACCATAACTTCAGCTGATGATTGCTGCAATAATAAGATTCCCAGCTGCCCCAGAAAGTAATGCAAACATTTAGGATTTTTTTTTTGTTTATTTGTTTGTGTTAATGCTCCATGCATATGTGTCCCACATTCACTAAACAAATAGCATTTGAGCAGCTGGAGCTTTGGGTGGTAACCTCTGAAAGATCAGGCATCAGCTGGAGTTTGCCTTTTAATGGGCAAGAGACTCTGAATGATGGAAATTGGAGCAAAGTTGTCCAAACTGGAYATGTCATTCTGATAGCCAGCCACCTCTGAGGGGTGCCTAGGGATAACAAGCCACCCGTAGGCCAATGAAATGTCAGAAATGTTGGTGAGATACCATTACTTCTATACTTTACACTTGCTATGCCAATTACAGAAACTATTATTTGCAAAAATATATGTAGTTTGTTATTGCTACTTACACCTGAGCACTTGATATACTTAGAGCAGTAAGTTAATGGCTATTTGTCATAAACCACAACTCACCAGTGCAGCATTTTACAGCTCTCAAGAATATATTTCACTTAACAATCAAACAACAAAAGCTAAACAACAACAATTAAAAAAAAAAAGAAAAAAACCTTCTGAATTCYGTTCTGTTGATGTTCTTAAAAGAGCCACCAAAACTTCATATAGAGAAACAGACTTCTGCATCATTATTGGTAGTATGTGCCTCATAATCTACGTTTTGCTTGCTTGTGACTTGGTTTGCAGACTGTGATCTGTTAATTTTGTAACTTTGCTCTGAGGAGAAGACTAAGCTAATGGCCCATTGATTGCATTATACGTAGCATTTAGAACAGGTTGTAACATGGAATTTGGCATCTTGTGTTGTAGTGCTTCACTGGGATTTATTTATAATGGGTARTGTTCTTGAAGATGGTGTCCATCCTGAACCTTTGTAACTTTATTTTTCCCTGCTGAAAGTTTTAACTGTGATACCCAAAATGGAAAAGAAGCAGTCTTATCTGTCTGGCATGTTTTTCTAGTCATTTAATTTTCTAGATTTTTGTCYACTGAGGCTGGAGCCATTGGTAGTGACATACACACTGCCCTCATGCTTCAAGTTAGTCATCCAGAGATGCTGAGCCAAATACTGCTTCCAGTAATGGCACTATAAACCAAGGTATGTTGTCTGGGCCTGTTCTATCCAAAATGTGCCACAACTTTCAGTGCTGTTATTCTAGATGTACTCCAATAAAGTTTTGAACAGAATTTGTCTTTTATAGCTTAAATATTGCAATGGCACAAATGGTAACATAGCTAATATATTAGGGTGGCTAAGTCATAAAACAGAGTTATAAAACATTTCCCCAGTTCAAAAGCACCTTGAAGTATACTTAAATTCTCAGACACTTATGGGATGATAAAAATGGATACAGTCGGTCATCTTTTTGATATCAGGCTCGTGGTTTATCAGCAGAATGCTGCAGTGTTGCAGACTCCAGAAGTAGTACCAGCAAAACTCTGCCGTTCAGTACACAGGTCTAATGTGTACTCATTCTGATCTACTGTATTTTCTGTAGCTGTTACACCACACCTTCCTTAAAAAGAAGCAAATCTAACTATATAGTAGTGGTATATTTGAGCCATTTCAGCACGCCAGACTTGTGCAATATACACAGTGTATATTGCAGAGGGTTCCACAGGCCTGTGCTGATATAAGTGATCAGTTTGTTTGTCACACGGATGGACGCTTTGATTAGAGGTCTGCTTGCTGTTTTTACAGGGCTGTTTTTCTTTTATTTATCAGAGTTAAACTTTTTTCTCTTAGCTCTTCTCCAATAAGATTTCAACACTCATTGTTACAAACACAACCATTTATGTTTTCTAAATGTTCATAGCTTTCCACTGGTTAAACCTGAACAGCAATAACACCTAGCTAGAGAGAGTATTTCATTCAGAATGTAGAGGTACTTAGAACATAGTTGATTATCTTGGCTTTTCACGTCAATTTTACTGCTGTTTAGGAACTTGCCCTTATTTCTGTTTTGAATTACTTTTTAAAAGTAAAGAGCAGGGAGCACTGTGCCTGACCTGTTAGCTGACAAGTGAGAGAACTGAACAGGAGAAGCAGGTTTGTGTTTGTGATGCACCTCAAGAGGAAAGAAGGTGACTATGTGGATTAAGATGACTGTGCTATGGGGCCTGCTTGTGGTAATGTTGATGATGATCATGACTGAAATGAAAATAATGGGTCGCACTTTGCCCGCATTCAGCTTTTAACCTCTGTCATATCGCATAGCTTCTAATTGTAACTTGGATTCAGGGTCTAGGAAACAAATAGAAATTTCCTAGGTGTTACCCACATGAAATAGATCAGTCTTGTCTCTCCTCGCCCTGCGCGTCCTGCACAAAAGGCCTCGGTGCTGGCAGTGGGCCAGGCAGCCACCGACCGCTCTCCTTTCGCGTCAACTCTTCCTGCCTTGCACATGCTAGCCTCAATCCATGACACGTGTCCATAATTGCATCTCTGTACAGCTCAGCTTCTTGAAAAGTTAATGGGAACATCCAACTCCTCGTTCCTTACCCCCTAATCCGAGTGGTAATTTGCAGTAGTTAGTGTAAGAAAACCATGATATTCTATCTTGTGCTAGTTGTTTTATCTAGTATGCCTGATGAATGGTATGAATAAACAGTTCTACCTACTTGACACTTTCTTATGCYCTGTGCTTGGGCAGAAGTGTGAATCAGCCTGTAAAATATGCTTACCCCTTGAAAATGAACCTGTGCGGGACATGTTTTACAAGCCATACGGCCAAGCATTGCGCTTAATCTATTTCCTAACCTTATCCTGAGACACCAGTGATAACATTCATGCGCTAAACTCTTGTATTTCACCAACTTTAGTGTAAGAAATAATGTTTTCATGASATATTTTAAATTGCATTAATAAAAATTAGCCTAAGGAGGTAGATTTAAACTATTTCTTGAAGTGTTGCCAGTCTGAACATGACTTTGGGCTTGACAAGATAACTGAAAAGCTAAATGTGAAAATTACAGTGATAAAGAAAAACATTAATGTTTAAGTTAAACAACTGAAGCTAATAATTATTGCTTTATGATTTTTTTTATATTCACCTGATAGTAATTACATATCAGTACATTAACCTACAGATGAAGTAGCAAATTTAATCTAAGCTTGTCATAAACTAAGGATTTATACCACTGGTATTGGGCATATGATTTTGTGGAAAGACAAAAATAGTTGCTCTTGAAATCTATGCTAAACTTATGCATTTCTTTACTTCTCAGCACAGCTTATTAGAAAGAAATATATGGTCTAAACAGCTTAATTGTTGAGTATATAGGAAATTCAAAATCCTATCATCAGAAACTATCAAGCTTTACTTGTTTTTGGTATTTTTAAAGTGAGCTATTAAATACCTAATGCACAGACTAAGGCTATCCCAGGTGAACAGGGATATAGCTATAGACAGGCTATGAGGCTGGTTGATAGGACTCATTAACAAATATGTTGCACTATTTCTTCAGGTAAGGTTTTCAGTTTAAACTGTTTATGAGTTCTTTTTTTAAACTAACTGGTATGTTAATTGAATTGGTGTAGTTTAATTATGGCTCCCAGTGGGATGAGAGGAATAGTTTGTTTTAATGTCTATTAGAATACAAGGGATTGGATTGTGCATGAATATACTTTTGAATATTGTTCATATATTCATATATAATATATATTTCTGTTTTATTTTAAAGTATCTTTCTATAGCTGGTGACTGCAGATGTGACTGCTTGGAAACATGATTAAAATGGAACTGAAGATCTCAAAAGACCAAAGATGATAACATCAGGAATGACCTTGAAATCAGGATCACTTTGGTGGGGTTGACATATTGGTTTTTGAATGCTTGATTTTAGCAAGTCTGAAGTGCCCTTCTACTTGCTGTTAGTAGCTTGAAGGTATAAATTTGGATGTGTATTTCTAGATGGGATTACGAGAAGTGCTTTGCCAACTTGTTCTGATTCTCAATTATCCCAGTAGTTTTATAAATCTTTTCCTTTTTTTAGTTAAAGGCAAGCTGTTAAAAAAAAAAAAAAGTTTTTTATTCTTTATCCCAAACTGATTTCTTCTGTCATATGAATAATGACACTACTTTAAAAAGGCAACAGACCCATTTTAATGACACACAGCACTAGTAAGACATAGTTTGCTAACTTTTACAACGTTAAAAAAACATATGTGGSGATATATTGAAATATCCTGGGCACCCTGACTTATGCTAGTCCTTATTTATTATCCTTCAGAGAAGGATTGAATGTCCAGTACAACAATTAAAGCTTCTCAGCAGTAATAAAGCACAGTAATACATTGTTCCAAACATTGTCCTAATTAGAGGCATCACACTCCTCTGATATGTAAATAACTAAATGATAAARGACCAGTAATTAAGACAAGAAGGTAAGGAGCCCTTTTCCCAGGCTTTGGTTTGCAGCATCACTGAAACCTGTTTTGGTGTACCGTGCAGGATGTGTTTTGGGTTGCTCTGTATCAGCTTTTTAACGTAATAGAGTAAATCCAAGTCAGATGCTCTTCTAGTCACTCTTCTAGTCCTGGGAGACCACAGAGTTAAACTAAATCTTGTTCTTGCACTGCTTCACCATTCCTCACTTGGTATTTGTAGACAAGCCCTGGTGACACTGTTCACCAGGAAGATTTAATTAGCTCTCCAGTTCCAGAGAACGGCTCAGTCTTTCTCTACATATTAATATTATTTCCTCATAGAAAACTACTTCTAGCCAAAATTCATATGGCCCACAATTTCTGCCTGTTGTGTATTGTTGCATGTAGGCAGTACAGGTCTCTGCTCTCAACTACTTGTCTTCTAAAGACATCCAACATACAGAGAACAGGGAGGTTCTCTGCTCATAATTAATAATTAGTATTGAGTACTCTGGAAATTTTTGTATATCTTGAGAAAGACAATGGCTAAGCAGATATAGAATTTAAAACCACAGCATTCATCTAATGAATCAGGAATAAGAAAACAATATCTACTACAATAACTTCTGAGAGGAAGAAGGATGAAAGTATCTTAAGGTGGCTATACCTTATCTGTTTCCAAAAGCTTTGCTATCCAAAAAAAAAAAAAAGAACAACAACAAAAAAAGCAACTTACAAAAAGGAGTARGGGCTGGAAAAATGCTCTTTGCAGCAGTTTGGAAACTAACGTGGATAAATTTCATTGTGTCAAAGAATCAAACTTCTTATTACGAGTGCACTGCTTTAGACCATTTTATAACCACCCTAGTATAAGGCTGCTTTCAAACCCTGATCTATCTGTTTTTCTCTTTTTCTGCTGTAATGGGTGAGAATTTTGCTGCCCATGGAAATCTTTTTAGCATATTCAGATAAACATGCAGGCTCAAACACAGCCTAAACCTGTTTTTTGTGCCTTATCAGGAAGGCTTGATTTATCTCATCCAAATTGCTGAAGGTAATCACAATGCAAAGGTACAAAAGTTTCAGGGTTATGTCTCATATAAAAAATAAATACATTTCAGGCAAGCATCAAAATAATTATTTTAAAATGTCTTTGAATCAAAGCTACCTTTTGCCCATTCAGTCATCAGTTAAATAAGGGCATGGAAGCATAGGTTTAACCTCTGTTAAAGGTGGCCCTATGTGTAAACATCTTTTCCATTAGTCAGTGTTCTGATATCCTAGAGAAAAAAACTGCAAGTGCCAATCACACAGAAGTAAAGAAAAAAAWTGTGATATGTAAATATTAACCTTCATTGGTAATAAAAAGACAATTTGTAAGATCTATAACCAGGAGCATGATGGAAAAATGGTGGGGGGGTGAGAAGAGAGGGGAGGAAACAAACCACTCATCCTTTTGGTTTGGGGAGTATTCATTTATTTTATAAATGTGCATCATTTGGTTAATAGTCAAGTGCTGTTATGGACTTTTTTTTTAGGTGCATTAGTATCGTCTGCCTGTTGCCAGTTCTTAATACATCAGTGTTGGAAAGCATCTTTAAAAACTTGTAAACGTTCCCAGGCACATGATTTGTAAATGCAGATATAATGAAGAATGATAATACTCTCTTTCATAACAATTCATTTCAGGGCAGTCCTAAATAGAATACAGCTTTGMTCATATTTGCAAGATTAAGGTAAAGAGAACTCCATACAAACAAATACCTTTTTATATAGCACTTGCTTTTTCTGGCCATGTGCTGTTAAGCAAATTCAGTCCTTTAATGGCAGAGCAGATCATAAAATCATATTTCATACTATCATGAACAATAAATGTGTTGATATGAGTATTCCTTCAGTAGGCATGCAGAAAAATCCTTAAGTACAACATATTTTCTAGTTTTATTGCTGAAAATATTTCAGCACACGAAGACTCTACAGAGAACCATTTCTACCAAGAATAGGGATCAAATGCAAGGAGGCATGGATTCTTGGCAAGGATTTTGGGCACGACTGATCTACAAACCATAAATATTAATAGTGCATCATGCACATGGTGAATTTACATTGCAAGTACAAGCTTGTTGGTTTTGAATGATGTGTATGCACAAACTCCTTCATATTTAAAGGGGAATTTGAAATATTGCAATAAATAATGGAGTCCAGACCTGCCAGCAGGAATTAGACTTTGCAGAATCTAAATACTGGCATTTTTAGACAAGAAAGTAGTATCAGAGCATAAAGAAGTTATATTTATTTCCTTTTCCATATGATAATTTCTTTTTTAACATGCTTGTGAGCTTATTGTGACATTATTTATACTAAATATGCCTGAGTGCTTGCTTCTAACCTTCTGCAACAAAAGAAACTTTTCTAGATTATTGATTGTGCACCAAGTTAAACTTCAGGGGTTTCCTAGACAGTGTGCTGAAGCCTGGTGGGGCAGTTGTGACCTGTTTGAAGACTTGTGAGAGCCTGATCCATCAAAGACATTAGACTGGACACTTTTTTTTTTTTTTTCTTTTTTTGCTTATATTCAAAAAACTATATAACACCAGGTTTGACATGGCCAACCACAGCATGATGGTCCAGGCTGTTCCCCATGCCAGCACTGGGCCTAGTGAAAACTCCAAAAGGGACAACATCTTCCTTTATCTCATTAAAACTATATAGAGTTGGTCTTGTATATGTTTCTTCTGCTTCAAAACCTTCTAAAAACAATTTTTCTATTCATGTAAAAAAGTCATTATCTTACCCATTGCAGAGCTGTCCACCATTCGTATCCCCTTTTCAGGAGGTCACAGGACTCCTCTGACCTTCGCAGTTTCTCACTGGATGCCATAAGCTGGCAGAAAACCCTTCTCACTACAAGTCTGTGAAGATAAAAAGATTTCAGTATGAGGCTATATCATACTGTCTAATGCTCTGATCTTTGTTTGTCTCTCATAAATGCAAGTTGAAATACATCTCAGGAAATTAGCTAGGAATTTCTACCTACCATTCTACCATTCACAAACACTTTGCAAATAAAGACCCCCTTCCTGCGCTGTTGCTCTCCTTTACTTAATAGTGGGCCAGTAATAAATATTAACAACAGCTGGGAAATATATGCTGGCCTTACGATGAATTACACGGGTTAAAGTATTGTAGTAATTATGAACAAAGGGCAGAAATATCCMAATTAAAGGTTACAGCAGATCCTTTCTAAAAATAAAATTTCTATTTTACTCCACAGAATTCCCTAGTGACATATCCGTTGACACTGCCAAGTTTTGTAAATCTCCTACCATGATTTCACTTGACTACATGATTACTTGCAGAAAATTGCAAGAATCATTCTCTGATCACTTATCCACTAAACCTTTATTACTAACTTGATAGTTTAATTATTATCCTATTTAGAAATGGAACAGAAATAAACTTTGTGATGGTGAGAGGAAATATAACAACAAGGATAATAATAAACTGAATATTTTAAATGACTTAAAAATTTTTTAAAGCTTATGTATCTCACTTCATTCAGTACTAGGGAACCAGGCATCTTTGTGGGGAAAGACAGGTGGAATTTTTCATGGAATCTCCCTGAACAAGACACATGCTATCTATCTGCCCCAAATCAGATTCATTACCTTTATTATTTCCTTCAGGCATAGGAATTCACCAGTCTAGGGACAGGAACAATTCTGCAGGTAAAAAAGGTGACCTAGTCCTTTATTAAGGGTTGCTAAACATAACAGGAATCTTTCCACTGTTTTCAGGGATTAGCTTCTTTATCACTGACTAACAGTTTCTAGAAGAGGCAATAAGCATGCTATTTAATGTCTATTTAATTCATCTGAGGTAATGTCTATCTATATGGATAAACAGAAGAGGACCATGGGTGCTCTTCTGTTGCTAAAGTCAAATGCTCCAAAGTGATTTGTAATCACAGTGTGCAGAACTGGTGCTCTAAAGCAGACTCCTATACTCATATTACATAACACTTAGCCTATATTGGGCCACATGTCATATCAGAGGCCTAGTACCTAATATTCCTTATGCTTTCTTGCAATGACATCTCTGCAATGAAGTGAAGGCTGTGTTGCAGACCATGAGTGGGGTATTCTGATAGCATGAGAACTGCGGATGAGTGTTCTATGCTCTGAGGTCATTTGTCCATGGCACATGGGTATATGAGGAGTTTGAAGATACTTCCTTTGGTCATGAGCTTCCTGGGCTAATGCTGAGAAACTGAGGCAGGGGAACACAAGCCTGGGAGTGTGCCCGTGCTGTGTGCTGCCTCTTGGAAAATGTCTCCAGAGCAGTGTGTAGACCCTGTTCTGGAAAGGGTGCATTGAAGTGATCAAGGAAGACACAGGGAGGGAGCTAAAACAAGCAGGTAATCGGGGGGGGGGGGGGGAAAAAAAGATTCCTAAAGCTTAAAGGAGCTTATGTCCAGGTATAGTTAGTAGTGTAGGTTGCACTTACCAGTGTGAATCCAAATAGATGTTACTTGAACTGGTCATACAGATTCATTTTTGGTTGACATAAGTATCCCAATTTTTCTGGGATAATTCTCCAGATATCTAAATGACTTGGAAAGAACATCTAGAACCATAGATCTTTTGGGCATAGATGGATAATTTTGGGAATGGATGTACATAATTTTTCTGATCCAACAATGGCATAGCTGAGCACTGCAAAGAAAGAATGACAGATTTTTTTTTTTTATGCCCTTGGGAAAACTAGACCATTTCAGTCTATGGTTTGGCCAGAAGAAATAGTCTGTCCTCAGCTTCAGTGAAAMTGGGTCCAATCCTATTATCTTGAGTTAACTGAGAGATTCAGGTATAGAGTCAAGTGGGTGGTTGGCAATTCCAGATTGGCAATAAATGCAAAATAATCTAAAGATCTGTGACAAATTGGCTGTCAAGCTGCTTTTTTCCATCATTGTTATTTCTGTCCCTAAAAAWTAAGATGCATAAATAGCTGGTGATACAAGTCCAAGGCATATACATGGAAGACTAAAATCAGCTTACATTGACATAGGCAAGCTGAAAACATAACAGAATCAATGGAAAAAAACAGTATTAGAAGAATTAATCCTAAGAGTCTTTTACTCCATTGTTTAATCTGGTGAGAAATTGGTCAGAGAAATAGATAGTAGGGKTTTTTTTCTTAGTTTTACATTTGATTTTTCACCAGCCCTTGTGTTGTAATGTTTATGTAAAATAATAACTAAATAATAGCATATAAAAAGTTTTTGTTCTATTAACCTGTTCTATTTCTGTTCTGTTTTGTTCTTCAGCTAGTAGGAAGCGGTTACCTAAAGAGAATGCAGTTTATACTTGAGAATTACAGCTGCATTGCTGTTGTGAAAAGGAACAACATTAATCCATTCCTTGGCAACAGCCACAGCAAGAATGAGAAATGATGCAGTAAATGTATGTAACCCATTCCTGCAACAAACTAAAGAATGTTTCCTGTCAAATGCTCCTTAGATGCTGCAATAACAAGACATTTCAGCCATGCTGTCTTTTATGAATTATTGGAGGAGAAAGAAACAAAATAAAAAGACTCCAATACTTAAGTCTCAAATATACTGGTTACTCCATCACTGTAGATGTACTTGCTCCAAATAATTTGAGTAGTTTGAGGACAACAAAACATTGTTTAGATATACAGCTTTGAAATATCTCTGATTACACACTCTGTAGCCCATCAAAACACTGTTTTTTGCTCAAAATGAAAAACATACTTATTGCCAGACCTGGCCCTCATTGTTTTTCTTTTCAATCTGGCAATAAAATGCCAGGACAGAGAAAGGTGAGAGAATAAATTTTCAATTCTGTTTCCAACCCCACGCCGTCTCACTGCATTTCCAGGCTGTCTCCCCATGTGACGGCCAGCAGGAGAGCATAACCAGCCCAACACAGCTTGCCCTTTCACTGCCTCCAACCCAGACCACTGTCCTTACCAGCAAAACATACCTAAGTACAGGTCGAGGCACCCAGGCCGACTTGGGGTGCCCATATATATGKGCAAGGGCAGCTCTTGCAAGTTACTCCGTCACTTACCAGCGTAGCGCAGAGTCACAGAGAAGCAGCCTGGCAGAGCCACCAGTGGAGGCTGGAAGGTTGGAAAGTCTCTCCCCAGGCACAGCTCGTTAACTGCAATACAAATATTGTATTGTGTATTGCATAGTGAGTGAAAAATCGGGGACACTATTTCAGTGGAGAGAGATGCCTGCCTTRAAAATGAGAGGGACATATTTGCAAATTTAGACTATCACTATGTCATTTTAACATTTCAGGTCATTGAATTAATATGCAAATATCATATGGTTTGAATCATACAGCATGAAAAGTAAATTGAGCATAATTTAAATGAATCCATTTGTAAACACGTTTACAAAATCTTCCCTGAAATTAAAAATTGATTTGAGAACCATTTACTAACAAGACCACCTATATGTGRRCATCATTCCAGTGGTTTCACTGGATTGGTCAGTACCTGCAGTGAAACATACATTTAAGGTTTTTAAATACATTGTGGTTTTTTTTAAAAAACCAAAGCTTACTTGTAATAAGCACCTAATAAATTAAATGCCTATATGAACAAAAGAATATGGCTGGAATGGTTCCAAAAGAAGTGTTTTAGGAGGAGAAGGTCCACTGCGATTTAGACATGGACCTGTTCATACTGATATAAATCAAAAGTCCATTTATTCCGAGCCAGACAGTTACAGCACTGTAAAAATTGTAAGAGATAAGAATCAGCTCCTGACATTTTGATGTGAACTCGGGCATGATGCCTTTCATACATAATATCTTTTAATTATCTTCATTTTCTTTTCATTTAGTGTATCCATCCACATGCCACATGCCAGATTATGTTCACTTTTTACCTCACATTCTTTTTCAGAAGAACAAATGTAAAACAAAAGTCAAATTTAAAATAGATTTTTTTTTTTTTGCTCTTCATACAAGAATCATTGCAGRAAATTTTGTGTCAGTGATGAATATCAACCCAGTGATCATAGTCGTCACCTCTGGCCTGAGACGCTAAGCTGAACTCCGTGTATAAGTCTGGCATTAATTCTAGCGTTGCATATGACATGTGTATATGAGATGAGAACAAAGCTCTAAGACTTGGCTGCCAACGGGATCCTTTTGCCTTTAGTTGATCCTTTTTCAAAGCAAAATCTCCATAAACAAATGCATAAAGAGCCATACATGATATGGAAAAGCTTGTGTGCCTTGTTCCAGAATTAGATATTGACATCTGAAAAGGCCACTCGGTTGGGTTGAGGCCACTGTCTGTTCCTAATTTGGATTCTGCCTGGGAGGTTATTTCTTGAGGCAAATGGAAGCAGCTGGCAGGAGCCGGTATCCAGAGCCTTTTGATTTTACTCAGACTGCTGGGGAAACATAAGGGAGTCCTTAAGGTACGGAAATTGTTCCCAGGGCAGTGTAATGGGATATCACCAGCAAGGCAGAGCACACACAGAATGAAGATGGCTGAGCATCTGTTCTGGGGATGCGCAGCGTGCAAGCCAAGAGTCCTGGACACTGGGAGTCACGCACGGAGATGGATAGCACTGTGTGTGCCAGGAGTCTTGGGCACTGGCACTCAAGCATGGAGACACATATTTTGATTGGAGGGCATGTATGAATAGCAGCAAAATTAAGTATCTTTCTTTCCAGCACTGCTAATTTTGAATGAGCAGAAGTATATACTTATGTTCTGGTTAGCCTAAATATTTCACAAAGTAGAAATGAGTCAGAAATAGAACAGAAATTTTACATACAGGAAATTAACTTCTGGAAATAAAGTTCCACTCAACAATTTAATCTTTCTGGTCCTCCATTCTCTATTAGTGTTTTAAAAACATAAATATGTGACAGTGATTAGGATCTTATAAATGCAGACAGAAACACAGACTCTCTGACAAGACTCACAGACAATCTCACTGAAGCTAAAAAATTTAGAATGTTGTAAAATAATATATAAWTTTCATTTCCTTGATTATAGCGGTAGTTGAACACCCTAGAGAAAGGCTTTGCAGAAGTACCCAAATACTCCTGTAATTGCATTTTCTTTTCCAAAGGAGAAGCAAATATGAATGTTAGGATCTTACTTCTAAAGTTAATGTATTACCTTCCTTTTGAATTACAACCTAATATTTGTCCTGAAATCCACAGGATGGCAYCAACTAGCATAAAATTGCTATAAAGAATATTTGACCTGCAGTATTCACACAACAGATTCTTGCTGTGGAAAGAAAGGGATTGCCCATTCCAGACTGGATAGGATCTTGGCCATCTAGTGATCAGTCATCCTTAAAAGATCCTTAAAACCTAAAAGAGGTTCACAGAAGTTTTCAGGTACATAGGAATGCTTCAGAAATTGTTGTCAGAAGAGCAGATTCTGAAGATTTTGAAAACTGAACAAGGAATGGCCCATTTACCTGGGCCAGTTTGATTAATAGGCATCAAAGGGTAATTGCACTTAAGTAGTTTGTTAATGTATTTTCAATGAGTTAAATGTTGGAGTAATGGGAATAAGGAAGAAAGCAAGTCAAGATGTCTTCCATTATCCATTGGACTGTGAACATTTCTTACAGCATGTACTATATGTTCAAACACCTTTAAAATGAGGATAATCCATCTAATGCTGGAATAATGAAGACATGTTGAGCTGATCAGTGAATACCAAGGCCCGAGTGTTGGCAGGAAAGAGCGGCTGTCAGGGGAGAGAATCTGGCATATTTGTGACTATCACTGCAGAACTTCACAGCATGCAATTTTACATATTATGTGGCTGATTAATTGTTCCCAGTATTATGTTATCACCTGAAAGTCCTGCTGCTTTATAAGGTACCTGCCTTCTGTAGGTGAGGTCTATTAGTGTCAACTAATGGATGTCTGGGGTAAAAATGTCATTTTACAACAGATGTCACTTACCTGGACCGACACTGCATACGGTTATCTCCTGCTGCTCCTGGTTTGCAGAACAGCAAAGAAATGCTTTGCTTATATCCTTTGGAGGGCTGTTGGTATTCCGTAGAATCCACTGTCTTCTATCAGGGTCATTAGAGATTCAGAAATACACGGCCATTCCTGCATCAACTTTTAGATAAAGGATAGATTGAGAAACTGGACATACGTAGGAGTAAATAAAGCAAATTGAAGAAATAAAATGATTAGCACAATAACTAGAGATCAAATAACTTCAAAATGGGATTAGAGATGTTATCTGATTTACATTTTCTGAGAATATCACCAGTCATCAGTCAAGTCAGC